>NC_137457.1:284945149-285545149 GCF_964235325.1 Thermobia domestica
AGCATATCCCTTCTTAAAGTAAAGAAATGGACAATTAGGAAACCATTTCGCATGTTCTATCCATGGAACATCGTTATCAGTCCAATCTTTTAATCCACCAGCACAATAAAAGCATATAGTTTGGTCTCTTGTCTTCGTGTAAAAAAATCCAGCATCACTTAATTGATCCGGGCATTGTTTTGATGAAATAGGCCAGTGTTCGAATGTTCTTAAACGTAATTCCTTTGTACAATACTGATTATATTGAGGGGCAAAACATTTATGTGCACCACTATATGGTAATTCTGGCATTTGTTGAAGTGGTATCCTTTCAGATACAGAATTTGGTCGCAGTTCCATTCTTAAACTTCCAATATTCGTATTTTTCTAATCGTCTACTTCAATGAAATCTTGCTTACGTTTCTATGTTCAATTATGTTGGAAATCTATGGAAGTCAATATTATAAAGTAACTTATGATTTACACAGCCATGTTATTTCAGCAGATGATCAACAGAGACTAATGACACTATGCATACAAATATCTGTGCACACATGTATGATGCAAGAAGGGATGTCGATGAGGAAATCGTGTATCATCTTGTTTATACATATACCATACACTTACGAAAGACCACGATCGTTTGGGATCCGGGTTCGATTCTCGATGATAAAGTATTCTTTTTTCTTCGCAGAAAATCTGGGAACTTCTATTCTTAGTATTACAAGATGGGTCTGGTGGGGTTAAGGTGGAGGGGGAATCTAGCTACCCAATACAAGACGACTAGAAAAAAAGGACGAAAAGTTTTTTTTTAATAAAATCTAAGCTATATGCGAGGCACTGACGTACAATGATAGAGTGCCCACCTCAAGTTGGATTACTCCGTGCGAGGATTAATTCAACTCTAAATCGTGAAGTACTGGTCTCGCGTTCGATTCCGATGTACAATCTTTATTTCATAAGTTAACGAAGCTACAATCAAGGTTAGTTGTCTGCTTCACTTTCACTCCCAAAATAATAATAATAATAATGTAATGCTGTATTTTTTAAATTTATTTTTATGGTTGTTATTTATGTTTTAATACCACTTTGGTCCGGGTTCGATTCTCGATGATAAAAAGAGAGAGAAAGGGGGCATTGAACACTTGAAAGTGTTATAGTGCTTCGAAATGAAGAGCTTCGAACAATGTACATATCATATGCTACGCTAAAACCAATACATGAAATTCTTTTTTTTTTTTTTTTCATGCAAGAATTAATTCAACTCTAAATCGTAAAGCACCGGTCTTGCGTTTAGTGTACAGGTTCGATTCTCGATGAGAAAGCATTGAATATTTTAAGATATTAAGTATGCTCTTCGCTATTCAATACATAACGAAAAGACGAAAATCAATCAATCAATCGATTGGGAAGCTTCGCCGTCCAAGAGTATGAGCATAGTAACAATGTTCCCTTATGTTTTTCGCAGGACAGAGTGGAGGGGGTTTGGGGGTTCAAATTCATAACGAAAAGACAAAAATCAATCAATCAATCCATTGGGAAGCTTCGATCATGATAACTAATAGAACTCTCATCCGTCCAAGAGCATTTAGCTATTCAATACATAACGAAAAGCAAAAATCAATCAATCAATCGATTGGGAAGCTTCGCCGTCCAAGAGTATGAGCATAGTAACAATGTTCGCTTACGTTCTTCGCAGGAGGGAGTGGAGTGGAGGGGTTTGGGAGGTTCAAATCCATAACGAAAAGACAAAAATCAATCAATCAATTGGGAAGCTTCGATCATGATAACTAATAGAACTCTCATCCGTCCAAGAGCATTTAGCTATTCAATACATAACGAAAAGCAAAAATCAATCAATCAATCGATTGGGAAGCTTCGCCGTCCAAGAGTATGAGCATAGTAACAATGTTCCCTTATGTTTTTCGCAGGACAGAGTGGAGGGGGTTTGGGGGTTCAAATTCATAACGAAAAGACAAAAATCAATCAATCAATCCATTGGGAAGCTTCGATCATGATAACTAATAGGCCTCTGATCCGTCCAACAGTATGAGCATCCAAGACTATGAAGGACAAGAGCCTCTAGCTATTCAATACATAACGAAAAGCAATGGGAGTGGAGGGGTTTGGGGGTTCAAATTCATAACGAAAAGACAAAAATCAATCAATCAATCCATTGGGAAGCTTCGATCATGATAACTAATAGGACTCTGATCCGTCCATCAGTATGAACATCCAAGACTATGAAGGACAAGAGCATCTAGCTAACGAAAAGCAAAAATCAATCAATCAATTGGGAAGCTTCGATCATGATAACTGATAGGACTATGATCCCTCCAAGAGTATGACCAGCCAAGACGATGAACCCATCCAAGACTATCACCATAACAACAAACTGTTCTCATACACGTTCAGATAAACCAAAATTTTCCCACGCACTTCTCTGGTAGCCGTAAAAGGCTATGACCATAGCAACTAAAGGCTTGTCGAAACTTGCCTCCCAATTCCAGGAAATGACATCGATTTCTAGGTAGGCCAAAATTTTCCCACGCTTATGAAGGCCCTCTATTCTACTATGCATTACTCAAACAACTTGATTTTGACAATGTTCTATCCATATTTACTTTACGTGCTATACATAGTTTTTAAGTTCTTCATTATGTCCTTCAAATAAGCTTTCAATTAGCGATCTACTTAATTTTTGAGATACAGGACGAATTCATTTTGTGGACGAATGTCCTGTATGTCCTGTATCGCTGTATGTATGTATGTGGACGAATTCATTTTTCTTCACTGATTTTCCATTAACTTTAATGTTCGTGTTTCGTGATTTTTGATTATGTTCCATCCATTTTAGGACAATTTACTTTTGGAATATAGAATCTACATAGCCTCTTCTACATTTGAGCTGAATTTCAGTCCTCTTCTCTTAAGTCCCTTCACATCATTGCAACCGGATAAGCTCTTAGCAACATTTAAAGTTTGATTTTTTGAATGTATATTTTTACTTCAAGAAAATAAGTTGAAATACGTATGTAATACCGTTTTCTATTTTCCTGATCTTCGCACAATACATAACTGAATATGCAGCAGCTATTCACGTAGGCTGTTACTGAAAGCAAAATATTTTTACTGCTTTATGTACCCTAGCAGCATGAGCAATACACCTAGTAGTGTGAAATGATAGGATATACCACTGTCAACATTTACTACTTAGGTTGTAATTGCCCGCTTTGCTCAGCATTAATAACAATTTAGTTGCCAATGTATGACCAATGAAATAAGTAAATTGCAGGGGGGGGGGGTGAAAGATGGAAATTGTTGGATACATGATTACAAATTGTTGGTTGGATGACATATAATTGAAACTACATTTAGTCATCATATATTCCAAATGTATTTTTGAAATGAAATCTTTCAGTTTAACGTCCCACGTTATGCCCTTTAGGCTAAGGAAGACGAATGATTAAGAGAAATGAATAATGATGGAATAATAGGTGGAATGGAAATGTGGGGGAGAAACGGGAGTACCCCCGAGAATACCCACGGATACGATGTTGTCCACTACAAACTTACTTGATCGGGGATCGAACCAGAAACCTCACGCACCAGACGTAAACTCTCTACCACTGAACCACGCGCCCGCCTTCAACTATATTTTTGCAGTTGCTAATAGCATATTTAACCATGTCGACCATCAGCCTACGTAGTAGATCCTATTAGATGTGTTGCTGGCATGGGCGGCGATTAGGGGGGGCAAAGGGGGGCAGTTGCCCCCCCACTTTTTTTAAATTACCCATTAATGTGTATAGTTTCATTTGGAAATTAAAGTTTTGAATGTATTATTGGTTCATAGAATAAAAATGGTGCCATAAAATATTTGTCGTTCCATGAGTACGTATTGGTTGTCTTCCCGTGGAATTAAGAAAGCTACAGGAATTGCGTTTGAATTCCACTAAAAATGGCCCAAAAATTAACCTATTGGAGCTCCACAATTCGAGCGTACTTTCATTTCTTCTTGCAAGGGCTCGATATGTTAGTCAGCTGCTCTGGAACTAATTGAGATAACATTTTGCAAGAAAAGAAATCCTTCACAAGTTATTCTTTAATTGCACAAAAATCAACAGTTCCTAAAATGTATTTTCCTCTTTCTAATAATAAGGAATATTTTGATTTGATTTTTTTTTCAGTTTAACATCCTGTTCAGCAGCGAAGTTATATGAGACGTGGAGTTAATGATCAACGTGGAGTCCGAACCACGTGAGCTCCCCCGAATCCCCGGAATCGAGCCCGGATCTCCCACGTCAAAGGAGTGTACGCTAACCGCTTCGCCACGAAGGAGCTCAGTAAGGAATATTAATTTTGCAGTGTGTAATATACGAGATTAGGGATGTATATATACAGTTTTGTATATACAATTAAATTTACTGAATTCAGCATAATTCTAGGTTTTAGGATTATTTTGTATAACTGAAACGTGCAGTGTCTAAGTATTGCTGAGTTTTGTTATATTCCAAGAAAGTGAAAACTGTACTTAATGGCAGCGAACATGTTTCGGGAAGCTGCAAAAGTATTTCTTTAAATGTCATAGCATATGCTTGTAGTATTTACTGTCATTCTAAGAGTAATAACACATATAATAGCATGCATGGAATTAAAAATATAAGTTGTTCATTAATTTCCAATTTCCATATAACTTTTGCAAAACAAGCCTCATTATTCATTACTATGATTATTTGATTAATATTATCCTATCTGTTTCTTTGTTTAGCAAATTTGTTATTAAATAGGCCCCTAATCTGATCACATAATTTTTCCAGACAGATATTCATGAGCAAGAAGGGCTATCTACTTGCGTTGCTCTTGTCAATTTACTTAATAAATATGAAACAAAATATACGGTATTTTAACTGAAAAAGACAGTATCCTAATAGTTATACAACCTTTCGTCAAAGAAAGTGTTACAAGAAACTAGGAAAACTAAAATTTATATCAAATATTCAGATCATGTCTTGCCCCCCCCACTTTTAACGTCCAACCGCCGCCACTGGTTGCTGGTGTATATAAAAATAGATTTTTCGAAAAAGAATGGTGAGATTTTGTTAGGCTGCTATGCAGAAGTAATGGCAGTTTCGTTTGGCAACTCAAATAGTTTATTGCCATGTCATAAACGGCTTGCAGAAGAGAGCTGGTAGTGCCGTGGTAGGTTGATTTCTTAAAATGAGTGGAAGTACGAGTTGAAACATGTATAGAGCATCGAGAGTGACGAGGTTGGAATGGTCTTAGGAACACTTACCTTTAAAATTATCTTCCAACACGATGGGGCAGCTCCTCACTTCACTCCTATTGTTTTACGTGCTTTGGATATATGCTCTGGATATCAAAATGGATCACACGTACATGGTCCATTTCTTGATCCCTAAAAAGAAACTTGGTCCTCACACCGTTGACTTTTTTTTTTTTTTTTTTTAAATCGGGTTTTATCAAAGCTATTGTGTACCGTATTAAAAGCAATAATGTGAATCAACTGAAAGCAAGATATAACAAGTGAATTGGCATGGTACGCCAAACATAGTCGACAAGGTCTGGTATGAAATTGATTATCGTCTGGATATAAGTTGCGCTATGAATGGTATATACATTGAATCATACTGACATGGAAACACATTTTCTTTTGTCGCCACAGTGTAGTGGATTCTGGTAGCACTATATTTGATTTTGTACTGAGTAAACTATTTTGAGTTCCCATACAAAATTATTTATCATTTAATAGCCAACCACTTAAGTGCTATCACTCCTGCACAGCAGCGACGAAACTCCACCATAATGAACCTTATAAACATTATATGAAATACTAACCACATTCCATGACGTGAAATATTTGAATCCCCGTCCAAAGCCAGTAGAAAAACTGTTAATGTGTTCTGGAATATGGATAAATAGAGGAAAATAGGCTAAAACAAACGTAAAATGTAGAGTGGCCAAAGCGTGAAATACTAAAATTCCAGTTTTCGTCATAACTCGCAGGCGATATGCACTCGTACACACACATACATTCACGGATACAACGGCGAAAGAGAAACTGCTACTTCAGAAACAGAGATAAGCACTGTACTAAACATTTACTTTATATTCTATGCTTGGCCATGGATATTTTTGCCCATACTTCCGTCTTTTGTTTGTATTTCAGAAAGACATTATGAAGACAATTTTCCTTCAAAATGCATTTGTTCCTTTCATTGCTTAATCTTACATGGTTCTTACAGCGTTTCTATAGATATGTGAATATGTATCGCAGCATTTTTATCATTACTGGTAATTTTGTCAACAGTGTTACATAAGGTATAGTGTACTGACAAATCTTGTGTGTACAATTTTCTACAGTATCACCTGATATACATATATAGGCTAACAATAACTTTTACAAATTATTTCGAGAAAGAAAGAAATAGAGAAGAAAGCTTGTTAGACATGTTTTCATAACTAACAATCATAAAGGCATATGTATTTGTAATGATAAATTTTTATTGTTGTTATTGTTTAAATGTCCTGCGTGATAACATTTCATAAAGCAAAAACCAATTAGGTTACGGGAGAGATTGCTACTTCCATTTCGTATATCGTAAAACGTGTAATACTATATAGACAACCTACTTATAAAACTCTGTTACTTTGATGTGAAGTACTGAATGATCTTTGTAGATTTCAGGTGCGGCTGCTGCCTTAAGTTACATGGTTAACAAACCGCCTATTGTTTTAAACCTTTCTCATTTTTTCAAATATTAAACTAGTGTTTTGATAAAAATAAAATTTGCTCTTCAGCACAAGACGAATTCAAGCATCTTTAAAGAATTCATATAAAGAAAACTAAAAGAAAAGAGAGGTTGCATGCGACGGTAAAAGTGAGAGGCAGCCCAGCGGAGGCCAGCTTTCCCTCACTTCCAGAAAATATCTATGGCGTCCCTTCACTTCCTAAAAAAATACAATGGACAAAGATACACACGGGAGACGTCGTGATAATGCGCCCCCCTACCATTTTAGATCCACTTTTACCCCTGGTTGCAGGAGCATTGTATTTACGACACGGACTATTTCTTAACATTCCTGCCTCGCTTCTACCATTTTGTATTTTCCGAAAATGGATGCAGTCACTTGACAACTGCCAGTCTAGTCTATAATAGTTACAAATTTCTTTACTTCCTAGGACAGTACTTACCTTCTTTTTTACTTCTTGTGGCCAATTAGTAAGTTCGGAGAGAAAAGAAAATTAATGTTTGAGAAGACCTAAACAAAACACGCATTGCAAAAAGAAAACAAATAAACAAACAAATAAGTAAATAAATAATAAAAGTAAATAAATACGAGGTTGAGAGTGACAACGTTGGAAGGGATGGCGCCCCTGGCAGCAGTGTTTCCCTGACTTCTTCCCAAACATGTTGTATTGTAAGTTAGGTCATGTAATATAAAATTATTATTTTCGTTATAAAAAATAACTATCGTTTTAAAAATATCTATGCTCCTCCATTTGTCCCGCTCAAAAAATTAAAGCGTGTCGTTATTGTAGGTTTCATTTTGCAGAAGGAGTGTTGTGTAAACTGTTACAATTTTTTTAAAAATCGTGCTATAAAAAGTTAAGTACTATGCATTGATGTCTTATTGCAAGTGTACTTGAAGCATATAGTAGTGTGTAAGTCTTTTCCTCTCTCTCTTTTAAATTCCATAAATGAAATGAAATCTACATAATTATTAAAATTTACTCTATACACTACAATATACGCTATATTTGATTTAAATAGATTTAATAAGATAAATGTAGGAGTTTTGTAACGTTAAGAAGTAGATATAACTATTTACTTTCAAAGCGAATAGTAATTTAATTTTAAAGGAATAGTAGCGAATCAAAACTTAAATCAATAAATATAGGCAAGAATATAGGCAATGGGTAAGAAAGTGTTGGGAATGAGACTTATACGGAATGAAGCTACAATGATACGGACTCGTACACATTTTCGTGACACTATCCACCTTATGCAGATTCCTTTTGCGTATGATTAGCAAAGGCCTGGCTACTGCTGGAAACAGATCTTAGTCGAACTCCTTAGTATGGCACTAATCACGCGTCAGAACGACTCTGCATAAGGCCCTATGAGTCCGTATCCTTGTAGTCTTATTCCATACAAGTCTCATTTCCAACAGAAAGTACTATCTTTTGGTATTTTTTTAATTATTGAAAGTACCACTTAGAAATAGAAACCGTGCTCACGTGTTGGCATGTGGCTTTGATATTGAAACCTCTGATTTTACAGACTACAATCACCACTGGCAGATTAGATTCTTTCATCGTAAATTTAGCTGAAGGTTCAATACGTTTCAAGCAGTTAGACATGATCAAATTTTTCATTGAACTTGTTAGCAGGGGTTATTTGTACATTCTACAGAGCACATTCGTGGCTATATGTTTAGAGTTCCCGCCTGCTGCGCGGTTTAATTCTCTATGAGAGTTCATTCTCGGTGCTGTAAGGGACGACAAAATCCAATCGAAACACCCAAATATTCTACAGCTAGATCGGAGCCCAAAGTAAGCTTTTTAAACTTTCTCTTTAAATTAAATCGTTTCATTCGCTTTTGCCTCCTCCCACTATTTTTCAGTTTAATGTATCTATTTTTCCTTGCTTTGCGCTTTTGTCACTGTTTCAAACTAAAATATAAATTTATGAAAGTACTGATTTGTGCATGATTGAGAACTGTTATTGTCAGAAATCGGTGCATTCAAAATTCATTCCAGCAGTAGTTATTGTGATTAGGATTCTACGTTAAGCTATAGGTCCACGTCTCCTATAGCCTCGGTGCTGAAAGGTATGCTAAACTCAAATCCAATTTAATTTAATTCAAAATTAGTTTTTCCCCTCCTATATAAAATTTATTTGACAACAGGTTGTTAAAAACAATGTTTCTTTCCAGGCCGGTAGCCAGCCCAAAAATGTAGGGAAAAAGGGGGCTGAAGTTACTGGGGACCCGATCCAACCATATTATAGTTCATCAGCATATTATAGTTCATTTGCAAGCCTACCGTGAAAAATTTGGGGGGCCAGCAAATTTTTAGCGGGGGCCTAGGCCCCCCTGGATACGGGCCTGTTTCTTTCAAATTTGGAAGCTGAATACCAAAAGATGACAAAAGAAAGAAATCCAGTTCTATCCAAATACAAAATTGATGGGAATACTTAGTTCAAGAATCGAATTGGTCATTTTAAAGAAACAATAACAGTAAAAAAAAAGAAAAAAGAAAAGAAAAAAGAAAAAAAAAAGAAAAGCAATTACTGCTCCTTGCATCCAATCAAGCTTGAATTAAGCAAAATTGGAAACCTTTATCATGATTGTTTTGCCCTTGAACGATCTGTGTATTTTTTCCAGTGTTAGATGTGTCTTAAATTCACCTTGATTTAGTATTTAAAAAAAAAAAAAAAAAAAAAAAAAAATTCAAAGCCCAAAATTTGAGAAATGTTTTTATCCTTTCTCTTTTATAGGCTTTTCAAACGTGCCTTGCTTTCGGTTACTTCCGTTTTTGTTTTGTAAAAATGAAATTAAATGAAATCTTTGAGTTTTATGTCCTATGGTTATGCCGAGTGGGCTAAAGGAGACGGTGATAATGAGAAATGAATGAAATGCTTGAATGAGGAAAGTGGAAGGAAATGGGAGAACCCCAAGAAAACCCACGCACTCGGTTTTCGTCCACCACAAAGTCCACTTGGTGCGAGTTAAGATCGAACCAGGGACCCCACGCACCAGAAGTGAACGCTCTACCATTTAGCCATTGCGGACCCTGTACTGTAAATAGTTCTTTCTACAAAGTTGAATTGATGGAAACCTCTCGAGAAACTTTTCTTACATTTTGCTATATCTTTTTCCCTACGTAGTTCCAACTTCTTATCACAGATACAAAACAGACAGCTTTTCTTTTGGGGGGGTGGGGTGGAGTTTTTTACAGAAACATTTTTGGCGGTTAGGGAACCGGAAATTTTCGTTTTTCTTCCAGTTGTTATAATTTTCTTATTTAAGTATCACCTTTGTTTTCCTATAGTAGTATGATGTAGGTTAAGAAAGATGCGGCAGTGGATTCTACAATTAAGAAAATAGCCTTACAACATTCAATACTTACGAATCGTAGATTCAATCCGGAGCTGGTTACCTTTATTGGTTTTTGAACTGTCATTTCTTTGATAGCTAGCAAGTATAAGTTAAGCAATCCAACATATCATGATCATCACATAGCTTTAAGTGGAATTTAGGGAATCCGACTCAGTGCATCCCTGTGAACGAAACTTAATTAAAATTCAGTTTTTAACCTCAACTTCCAGAAACATTTCTTTTTGTAGCCTATGCAGGGTGTCTACTATAATTCTAAAATGAAATTTCGTGACTTTTTCATGACCTTTTCTTTACCAAACAATAAAATTTCACAACATTCTCAAGAGAAAATTTGGGTGCGAATTAGGCCGTATTTATATGCATGCGATAGAAACGTGATTTGCTTGCGATTTGGTAGAGTCTAAAGCCGACCATACACATTTTTGGTGTTGAATTTTGACGTTTTATAGAACAAAATTTTGCAGTCTATACTTATATTTGTACAGATAAAAAAAATCGTGGCCCAAAAGCTAAATTTTGTGACTTTTTCTTGACTTTCATGACCGTTTTCTGATTTCGTGACTTTTTCATGACTTTCGTAACTTTCGTGACCGATAGACACCCTGCTATGCCTTACTTCAATATGCCGTAATGTTTCAAGTGGTTTCCTGTTTACATATTGTTCTTTTAACAGGAAAGTGATACAACTCAAAGTTATTAAATTTTCAGGAGAGTGATGTAAATATTTGCACTGACAGACAAATGACACAATTGCTTATTGGAGGTAGATTACGTACCCTTGCCTACTCCAGCTCTTACATTTTTCTGACATATTTTACGTTACACATTTTGATTCTTCCCGTAAAACGATTTCTTCAGTTTTGAATAAATAAAGGAAATGATAGTCCTAGACACTTAGAAAATGTTTTTATAAGAAATGATAGTCCTGGACACTTTAGTTTTTAAAAAAATCAGAAATGATAGTCTTGGACACTTTAAAAAGTTTTTTTTTTTTAAATAAGAAATGATAGTCCTTGACAAGTTTAAATGTTTTAATAAAAATAATAGTCCTGAACATTTTTAATTTTTTTTATTTTATAAGAAACTAGCTGAACCTGCGCTCTCTACACAGCGCATCATTCGCATATGAGCAGAAATCTCCTTCTCATTCCTCACAACATATGTACATGGCCCTTTACAGACACAAGTGAAAGACGTCTTCATTAAAAAAAAAAAAAAAAAAAAAATCGGCAAGGGGTATCATAAAGGGGAGATTTTTTCGATTATTTTTTCTCAATATCTCGCACCGTTTGCAAGATTTGAGCCTACTTCTGGTCGGGGTATCTAATTCATGTATGACCAGTGTTTTCTTTCTTCTTGCATGCAGTATGTAATAAGCAAATACATTACATATACAATTATTTATAATATAAGTTATATATGGTGTTCATTGGGCAAAATACTCAAAAAAATATTTATCTTAGACTCGAGAAATGGTTATCCTTCCTTTTTCATTATTACTGTATTTGGCCATGAAACGAACGCCTGAGACATATACAATCCCAATATACAACAATGTGGTGTTGGAATGTATAACACATAGGATATGATGCTTTTTTTATTTCAACGCTTCAAGCGTATCCTTAGAAAATGTAATAAAGAAATAATGGCCATGTTTTTTTAAATATTCAATTAGAACTGGACAATCTACGCAAAATTTCCAATCGATCAGTGAAAACGTCATCTTTCTAGAGCCCGTAGTTTCCGAGATCTCATTGTCGAAAGGATTGACTACAAACATATAAACGTCCTCAACATATAGTTTAAAAGAACTTGGAAGAATGAAGCACAATTCACATGCATTGATTTTAGAGAAGACTTATTAAAATACAAAGGCTTTGAACAATAATTTTATATCATAAACTTTATGAAAAAGATATAGTTAACTAATTGAGACTATTTAAAGTACAAATACTTAAAATGTTTGTCTCTATTAAACGTAAAATCACACATAACCGTAAAAGAAAGATTTGAAAGCTAAAGTTATAGGTTGGAGCTCAGGCGCTTTTGGTTGCTGTTGTAGTATTTTAATAGATAGATGATGATAGTCCTGAACAATTTTAAAATGTTTTTTTGAAAATAGTTCTGGACACTTTGGAAATGTTTTTTATATAAAAAATGATAGTCCTCGACACTTTGAAACTGTTTTTATAAGAAAAGATAGTCCTGGACACTTTAAAGATGTTTTTATAAGAAATGATAGTCCTGAATAGTTTGAAAATGTTTTTAGAAGAAATGATAGTCCTGGACACTTTAAGAATGTTTTTATAAGAAATGATAGACCTTGACAAGTTTAAATGTTTTAGTAAAAATAATAGTCCTCAACATTTGAAAAATAGTCCTGAACAATTTTAAAATGTTTTTTGTAAATAGTCCTGGATATTGCAGATTTTTAAAATAAAAAGTGATAGTTCTGGACACTTTAAAAATATTTTTATATGAAATGATAGTCCTGGACAGTTTAAAAATGTTTTTATAAGAAATGATAGTCCTGGACACTTGAAAATGTTTTTTTATAAGGAAGGATAGTCCTTGACGCGTTTAAATGTTTTAATAAAAATAATATTCCTGAACATTTTAAAAATGTTTTTTTTTTTTTTAAATAAGAAATGATAGTCCTGAACAATTTTAAATTGTTTTTGTAAATAGTCCTGGACACTTCGGAAATGTTTATAAGAAATGATAGTCCTGGACACTTTGAAAATGTTTATATAAAAAATGATACTCGTAGACATTTTAAAAATGTTATTATAAGAAATTATAGTCCTGGACACTTTGAAAATGTTTATATAAGAAATGATACTCCTAGACATTTTAAAAATGTTATTATAAGAAATTATAGTCCTGGATACTTTAAAAACGCCGTTACTCTACATGATCCAAAGCGAAATTTTTTTAGTTCTGTTACTTTTGCAGTAGATAGCTAGAGGAATTATCTAGCCCGAGATCGTTAATAGAGACAATTCCTTAACATCTTAATGGTAAAGGTGGCAATCCATTTCCCACTTTCTACACTATTGTAATAAAGGTTTATAATTCTGAAATATTACAATTTACATGTCACGTCGTGATAGTAGAAGACGGTAGAAAACATCGTCTTAGCTGCTAACATCTATCGGGCGAAATTTAAACTTCTAGAAATAGAAATAAATGTACGTGTTTTTTAGCAGAGTTTATTAATTACTTTCGAACACATAACTAACTAACTAACTGTATGCCCTATTTAACCCGAAGATTCAATGCCGCGTGCATGAAAGATTGCCATTGATTTCCTTGGCCAACGGGATCCAGTTTCTACTTTGTATTCCGAGATCCATCTTAATATGGTCTTCCCATCAGCGTCTAGGTCTTCTTAATGGTCGTTTTCCGATTAGACTTTCAATTAAAACTTAGGAACTGTTGCTACTTTCATTCTGGTTACATAATCTGCTCATCTGAGCCTCCTAGCCTTGATGACCCTAACAATGTTTGATAAACGATATAAATTATGTAGTTCCTTGTTATGAAGTTTCCGCCATTCACCATTCTCGTTCCTCTGGGGTCCGAGTAGTCGTCTCTTGGATCTTGTTCTCAAATACTTTTAGTCTATGTTCTTTCCCCAAGAGCAAGCGACCGTGTTTCGCAACCATACAGCACAACCGGCATGCTTGTCGTTTTATATATTTTAAGCTTCAAATTTCTCGACATAATTCGCGACGACTAAAGATTTTGAACTAAATAATAACATGAATTACCTGCTTTTAGTCGACATTTAATTTCTTTCGAACACATATGTATTGTAAAATCACATAAATATTGCAGAGCCTGCCAGACCATGGTTATGTTCTTTGTGTAATAAAAAAGCATGTATCACAAATCGATACCGGTTCCCGAAGCTATTGACACACAAAACAATGTAGCCTGTGTACTTACCGTGACTTTTTTTTTTTTTAAATAACGCTTTGGTCAAAATACTCACCAGATTCCATGCCGTGAAAAATTTCAATCCCAGTCCGAAACCAGTAGAAAAACTATGAACATGGGCTGGAACATGAACAAATAGAGGGAAATAAGCCAAAAGAAATGTGTAATGCAGAACAGCCACAATATGAAATGCTAAAATTCCTGTTGTCTTCATATTGCAGGAACAAACATAAACAAACAATTACAACGGGTTAAAAAAAAGCACACACATACACACATAGACACCAAATCGCTACAGCGATAAATAGGCTACACCGGTTTCTTAACGTTTTCCTTTATATTCCATGCTTGATTGTGATTATCTTGCCCTTTCTGTTTCCTTATACATATAGAATAATAATAATAATAATATAAAAAAATCTTAATACCAGTAATGTCCTTCAAAACTATTGTTTTTTGTTTCCCCTCTCGCCTTTGCATAATCTTTCGTGGAGTCTTCGAGTGTTGTATTCCCACAGACATATTAGATGCGTGTCGGAACTCGCCTATTATTATTAAGTGTTAATTTTTTTTAAAACCAAAGAGAAGTCTGAATACGGGGGGTCGAAATGGTAATAGAGCAGGGGTGAATCTAGAAGGCAAAAACTGGGGGGCAGCCAGATCCCACGCTATGATAGGCATATCTTGAGTTTATTATATACATTTTCAAAAATATATAAATAATAGCTTCAGCTTCTATTATTTTTGTCACTCAAAATACTGGGGTACCTAGCCCCCCGCCCCCGGGCTAGATCCTCCGCTGCAAGAGAGAGCAGAATACGTTATATCCTCGAAAATATCTCACAACAGGTTACTATATTTTCAAATTTAATAATAAAAGGTACCCTAGATTTTTTCACTTCAATTTCTTAAAGTAAATAATGTTATACAGTTATACTAAAACATTTATATACAGGTTGGCCCATAATTATGTATATGATGTTTCAAAGATTACTGTAAAGAAACTAGCACGATAACTTGAACATAAACACATTACTCTTATAACTTTCCTTACAAGAATTTTAATGTGTTCTCCATGGTATGGTCTACCAATGCACCATGCAATTCCATACATACCTAGAGAATAAAAGCAACGTTGTCACAAGCAGCCTGACAGACCCGTACTGGTACCCTGTGGAACTCTTATATGATAGCTTCCCGTAGTTCGGCCAAATTGCGTATGTGATATTGATACACTTGTCTTTTAAAACACCCCATAAGAAAGTCAGGTGGTGGCAAATCGGGTGATCTAACTGGACACTCCACAGGCCCACGTCGACAGATCCATCAGTTCGGGTGGGCCGCGGTGGCTCACTGGTAGAGCGTTCACCTCTGGTGCATGGGGTCCCGGGTTCAAGTCCTGCTCCCGCCAACTGAACTTTGTGGTGGACAAACACCGTATGCGTGGGTTTCGTCGGGGTTCTCCCGTTTTCTCCCACTTTCTTCATTCTACCATTTCATTCATTTCTCATAATCAGTGTCTCCTTTAGCCTAGCCGGCATAACCGTGGGACACAAAAATCAAAAGATTTCATTTCATTTTCCATCGGTTCGGGAATGTTTCGTTCAACCACTCTTGCACTGGTATGGCAGTAACGGTTATAAGTCCAGTGACCGTTATACCCACTCTCAGGCTAGATAGTGTTGCCATATCGAAAGTTTTGGTCCAGAATTACAAATACTATAGTCAGTCAAACATCATATATATATATATATATATATATATATATATATATAATAATTTGTCACCCTGTACAAATACTAACTGAAACACCCGCTCTTCGCATGGGGAGAATAAAATTTATGCAATATATTGTATTTGAAGGTAAAGAAATCAGTGAAATAAATAAGGAAGGATGCGCAAACCCTTCCACGTGCCCCTGTTAATACGAGTTAAATAATAATAATAATAATAATAATAATAATAATAATAATAATAATAATAATAATAATAATAATAATAATAAACAACGGAGATCCCTTTCCCGAAGATTGGTATTACTCCTGTCAATTCCCGGGCTAGTTGACATGCCCCTCTTGCCTACATTTGGGATTAAATGTCATCAGCTTGGCCATCCCGATAACTATGGATTCGACACTAATATACTATTTTGGATATACTATTTTACACCACCCCCTTATCCCCGACGACAATGGAGGCTAAAGCTGGACTTGAACGGCATCAAAAGTGTTACTATTCATCTCAGTGATCCCAATTTGATTTTACTTTAGCGCCCCCTTCAGCTGCAAAACTATATGAGTCGTGCGATCCGAACCACATGAGCTCCCGCTCAGAATCGTACCCGAGTCTCCCACGTAAAAGGTGCGTACGCTAACCACTTAGCTACGAAGAAGCTCACTTAGTGGATTCGAAAACGTATTTATTCGACAGTAATATCGGCCGATATGTCATTTTTTAAAAATCCCCTGATGACAATGGGGGCTGCAGTTGGACGGAACGGAGTCAGGACTGTTACTTCATCTCAGCAAAAACTAGAATTCAACACTAATATCAGTAATTTTGGGTATATATTTTTCAGACACTTCCCGATGACAATGGGGGCTAAAGTTGGACTTGAACAGGATCGAGAGCGTTACTATTTATCTCAGCGACCCTGATGACCGTGGGTTTGACACCGGTTTTCTAGGACTCAAATGTATACCACTGAAAATCTGGGTGGTCCTGCTTATCCCCTTTTGTGGGTAAAAAATTGGCAAAAAATAACATACGACCATCGCTTGAATTTGGGAGTTGTCAAAAATGAAATTTGGTAAATACTCTTTAGGATTCAAATATATAACTTTGTAAATTTGAGTGGTCCAGTTTATCCTCTTCAATTTGAAAAATTACAAATGTTACCATACAGGAAACATTACCATGTGATAAGTTACTGACCTAAATTATCTTATCTGATGAGGCTTTACTACAACATATAGTTATATCGTTCAGTACACTGTCACTTTTCTTCTCATAGGACATAGGTGCACCGATGCAATCCTCTTAAATTTTGTGAGGGGTACATAGGACCATTTCTTAAATTTCGACATTGTTAGAAAATAAGAATTTATAAATGTTGTCTTCTTTTATGCAGATGTTGCAGATAAAAGTTACGTATTTTTGTATGTAGCATCTGAATCTAAACTACCAACTGGGGGGTCCCATTTAAACTTTTCAAGTTGCCCCCTTTAGGGGACGCCAAGGGGCATTGATTTGAACACAGTTAAATAGAAATCGAACAAATATTTGACACGTATTTTGTTTTTTCATGCTCGGACGTGTATTCCTCGAGATGTTTTCCTGTCCCGATCTTTCTGCTTTGTTACTCAATAAAACAGATTTTTCGCGATTACAGTGCCATCTGTCAAGAATACACAAAAATGTTTCCAGTAAAAGTTACGTATTTTTGTGTGTAGCGTTTGAATCTGCACTAAAACTGGGGGTCCCATTTAAACTTTTCAAGTTGCCTCCTCTGCATCCTCAGGGGGCACCCGGGTGCATTCATTGTTCCACCCTGAAATAGAATATAAAAATATGTTTGCCACTTGTTTTTATATTTCATGATACGACGTGTATTTCTCGAGATATTCCACCGTCCTGATCTTTTTGTGACACCCTATATATATATATATATATATATATATATATATATATATATATATATATATATATATATATATATATATATATATATATATATATATATATATATATATATATATATATATATATATATATATATATATATATATACCACTGTAAATTTGAGTGGTCCTACTTATCCCCTTCTGTGGGTAAAAAATTGCCAAAAATTAGTACTGCGATATGTTCGCTACGTGGGCAATTATTGACGTAATTTTCTTCTTTGATGAGCCTTTAACATGTGATATGATTATATATGGTTGAATGCAGCTGTTCATTCTGTTTCATAGGACACGGGTATGCTGACGCTCCTTTCTCAAAATTATGGGAGGGGTACATAGGACCAATCCTGAAATTTTGGGAACTCAAAAATAAAATTTGGTAAACATTCTCTGGATTCAAATATAAAAGGTCCATTATAAAAGTAATGCTCATTTTCTAAAAAAAAAAAAAAAAAAAAAAAAAAACTTATTGATCGGACCTGTACAAATGCTTAAAATTCTTCAAAATACTCTTCACCTGCATCAATACACTTACGGAGACGTGTCTGCTACACCTCGAAGGTACCCTGAAAGTTCTCTACGGGAATATTTCTCAGGAACGTTGTAACATACTTTTGGATGTTTTCCACGCGCCCCAATGATTTCGTTTCAGCTCTCTCTTCAGTCAGGAAAAAAAAAAGTCACACAGAGCCAAGTCGGGATTGTAAGGGGGTGGGGACCACTGGAGTGTTGCTCCGGGCCAGGAAGTTGCCACACTTTCGGCACAAGCTTCGCGCAGTCCTTGCGCATTTGCAGATCCTCGGTCACTATCCTATGTACCGCAAATATGGACATGTGTAGAGTGTCAGCAAATTGCCGAATACTCAATCGACGGTCGGAACGCAAAACTTTGCGCACACGATCCACGTTTTCGTCGGTTCTAGCCGTTGTTGGGCGTCCAGAACGGGGTTAGTCGGTGACCTCCTCCCGACCCTCCTTAAACGCCTTGTGCCATCTCCCAGACTATGACTTTGAAACGCAGTCGTCCTTGAAGGTCTCTTGAAACATTTGGAATGTTTTGATTGCATTCATTCCAAGCTTCACGCAAAACTTGATGGCGTATAGCTGTTCAAGTGAACGCTCCATCGCGCTATGTTACAAAGTTGAAAAAAAGACTTTACGTGGAGGCACGTCTTTCTGCTCACACTGCTCAGAGCAAACTGGCGACCGGCTGCTTTGGAAGGGCATACCCCCCACCACATTGCCACACTGGTTTTACCGTGTCGCGTCACAATAAAATCATTGACATGGATAATCGCCTCAGAATAAAATCATGCTCATTACTTTCATAATGGACCCTGTATAACTATGCAAATTTAGGTGGTTCTGCGTATTCTCTTCTATTGATAAAAAGTAGCCAATGTATTTATATGATCATATGGTAGGTTATTGGGCTTCTTAGATGAGGCTTTACTACAAGATACGGTTATATGGTAGAGTACTTTCAATTCTCTTTTTTAGGACCCCCATAGATATTCACTCTTAAATTTTGTGAGGGGTACATAGGCTCACATTCGCTAGCCTTGAGACGTTCTTCGAATTATTGTAATACGAGTAATAGATATGATGATCAAAATGTTTCCGAACCATAAATATAGTGCGAAATTTTGAAAAACGAAAAACAAACAAACAAACACACACACACACACACACACACACAAATTTAACCGATCTAGCGCTACCTTAATTACCTTATATTCATTGATTAATACATTACTGTCTTTAGAATAAATCAGACTTTTAAATGATATTTATGTACCTAATTATTCTTAAATGCAGGAATACCTGGAAAATTTCAAGGAAAAACTATGTTTCGAGCAGTTTGGGCGCACTTTAATGAGATCTAATCACATACCTACAACGAAGGTAAACGAAAACTAATATCTGTCTTTGATTATATGTTTTGGCATGTCCCTTGATGTACAGCAAGTTCGGTACGAAGATAGAAAAGATTATAAAAATGTGAAATAAAATTTTAATGTCCCACGATTATGCACTGAATCTAAGGGAGATGGTAATGATGATAATGAGTGAAATGATTGTAATGAATAGAGCGAAACGAAACGGAAAAACTCCGAGGAAACCTATCCACACGGTATTTGACCACCACAAAGTTTACTTAGCGCTATCAGCATATCAACATACATTGGAACACTTTGCCATTTGCCATATCATAAATATCACCTTAGAAGCTCCTCTGTGTACCCTAATCAGAAGTGCAAGATTCGTACGTCCTTCTCTTTAGAATAGATGAGAATTTCGAACGATACCAAACACACACGTTATAAATCTATAAATTTGGGTATAGTTCGGGAGATGAATTAGTGAAGAGGGTCTTTTTGAAATTGGGTGCTCTTGTTTGGGTCCCAGGGACAGGAAGTGCACAAAAAGAACCTGACACCAATTCTACAGAAGAATAGTAACCGTATTACCCTTCTTTGTAGTTTCCCCTCTAGTTGAAAAGTATTATTGTTTTTAAATTAATTTTTATTGAAGACATTAACTACAAACTTTTAACAAAGTAGATTACAAATGCATCTTAAATATATAATAACACATTACTTATTTTGTTGATAGCATAAAGATACGAATACATAGTTTTTATTTACATTATGTCATCGATAGTTTTCCAGAGGAATTTTCAAATAAGAAAAATCAGTCTTTCTTTGAGGTAACTTCTTGTGGGGGACCTGCAATAAACAAAAATACATGTATCATCGATATTGTATTGTGTGCACATCTATCATCTTTAATAGCAACTAATACATAAAAAATCCCATACTATTAAAGAAATAAGATCGGAGATAGCGCTAAACAATTAAGGGATATAACATAAAGTTTATGGAGAAAAACTATCTTAAACATATGAAACTTGCTCGATGACGTGATATAAAATTTGTCTTGAATTATATTTTCTCTTCTTTTATTCGAATCTAAAAAAAACATCTAAGAATTATTTAGAACTCCATTCCGGAAATCAATGTTCAGTAATTCTATCTCAATGGGCATACACATGGCATTTTAATGTGTAACAGTGCCTTAATCAGACAACAAATCTGAGTCTGGTAACACACTTTTTGATAGCAAGGCGCGGTCTACGACATCACTCGAAAGGAAAGACGGCGTTCAGTTCAAACTTCTGAAATTACTTAATGGATGTTCACCGTATAGTGTTTTCTATATTTGACGAGGAAAACTGACACATACACACATACACACAAACACACACACACACACACACATATATATATATATATATATATATATATATATATATATATATATATATATATATATATATATATATAGATAGATAGATAGATAGATAGATATAGATACATAGATATAGATATATAGATATACCGCCTACTTCCCCATCGATAGAAAAATGCCTACGTTTGTAGAAATTCAAACTCTTTGGAGAACGGAAAGATGATAGGGTCATCATGTAGCTGGACGTCATTATTATTATTATTATTATTATTATTATTATTATTATTATTATTATTATTATTATTATTATTATTATTATTATTATTTTGTATTGGTCACACTGGAAATAAGTGAGTCATGGTTTTCAATTTGGCACCTAAGTTTTGTGTCCACACTCTTTTCTTTAACTTAGAATACTGTTGGTTACTTCTAACAAAGGTATTTTTCATACAAGATTGTAGGCACTGTGAAACTTTGTTAAGAAGAAATTAGATGTATCATTGCATTTTGTTACACATCATTGCATTTTGTCATGCTTCACCTCAAGTTGTGATATGTTCTATGGGAAGTTATATAGAATTGTGCTACTATGTTGAGAGAAGCCTTTGTTGTTGAGGAAGAGATTACTGGAAGATGATAGAAAGAAATAATCAAGAATTCCTTGTGTTTATTACTGTTTTAACGCATAAGAGACAATGGATTTTTTTGTTTGCTTTCGTTGAACTCTTTTAGAAATGTCGTTAGAGTGAAAAATGAAGAAAATGCTGTTCAGTGTTCTTAGGCTTTGCTTTGGTGACATATATCTTCCGATATTATTAGTCAAGTTTTGCTTTCTTCTGCGTGTGTGAATGAAAAGATCATTGTATTCCCAAAAACAGAAGTGCCTGACCGATTAAGTTAAATTGAATTTTGAAAGTACTTGAATTTTGCGATGTAATTCCAAATAAGACACACGAGGACTTCATTTTGAAGATTTCAAGAATTCTACGAAGATTTTTGGACTCTTCTCTCCCCTGTAAGTATTCTTCGTCAATAAAGACTCAAAGAAAGGGATATTATTTCTAGATAGTCGGGAGGCAGAACATGTGGTTATAAGGTTTCGTTCAACCCGAGAGAGTAAAAGCAATTGATAGTCCTAAATCATCAAGTCGACTATCCTGATCATTTCTAGACCACCGGTCGCTTATACGACCGGAAGTTTCCCTTGTACATCCCCTCTACTAAAGCTAAAAAATAAGCATTTCTAATAAAAGGCCATATCTCTGAAACTAATCAAGATATTAATGAATTTCTTTTTCCAGTTTCACCTGTAAAGTGTGCTTTACAATTTTGTATATTCATGCTTTGGATAGACCAATGGTTTTTCGGAAAATTTAACATCAACATTAAAAACTGACATATTTTTTCCTTAATATTTTATTTTATTTTTTGTGGAAAGAACATCCCTAATTAAATTTGTAGAGTGTTAAATGATCTTTCTAATGCAACCAATATTGTTAAGTTTATTTCCAGAAGTAGCCCTACAGCGAGGTAAGTTTGAAGGCAAGTGACCTTTGATTCGAATGCTGATGCTCCGAATGGCACCACTGAATTTCAGCTCACGTCAGTCAATGAAAGTTTTGTTTCCGAGATAAAAGCCGATCCTTTTCCAATATTTGAAGAATAGTTCTCACCCTTCTAACTTGAGCTCTCCTGCACTGTCATGATCATTTCTAAATCTCCGGTCACTTGATACAACTGTACGTTAAGGATCTCAAAATTTTGAGATAAGTAGAGATGTCTTTTATAGTGTTAAAATCCATTTACAGTTGATATTCAGGATGATTCCGATTTTTAAACTCTATTTGTGTGCGACATTTCCACCGGTCATTGAAAAGAACTCCTTATTTCTTTAACAAAAAAAATTATGTTACCATAATGAAAAAGCAGAAAATATAAATAATATAAGAACATATGTAAAGATGTCTTAACTGAGGGCAAACACCACTTACAGATGATATACAGAGTGATTGATGACATCGTTGTACACCTCAAGAGTATTACTAAAATCAAGAATGGGCCTGTATTTTCTCAATGGTCACTTTAAAAATGTTTTTGCAGAATCCTCAATAACTATATTCCGTAGACTGTCTATTCAAGAAGACATCCCCTAAGCATGAGCAGTTCTACGGCTATTTCACTAACCAGTTGCTAGAAAAGTCTAGTCCCAATAAGCATGTGGAACTGCCATGAAAAACGCCATAGAACTAATAATCCCGCAGAGGATTGGGATAATAGATTAAATACTCTGCTAAACAAGCAAAATCCTCATGTCATCGAATTAGTCCGTTTTCTCAAGTTAGAAGCCAGGAGGAGTGACCATGCTTACGACAGAAAGTATCTCAGCTTGCAAGGTAAAAGAAGAAAGTATATATGCAGCTTGAAGAAAAAAAAAGAACGTTTTCGGTAGTTTTGATGTTTCAAAAGATGTTAGATGATATTTGGTTGCACTTCCATATATTCATAAGTTGTCATAAACTGTAAATCGTATATATATATATATATATATATATATATATATTGATAAGCATTACGTATAGGTGGTGGTAACAACGGTAAACGGCCTACTGCACATGGACCAAGGTCATAGAAGATCCAGATCAGGGGCGGTCTGGCCAGGTCGATAGGTCCGCAATCGCCGAGGGCCCCGGAGCTGTGGGGCCCCCAAGAACAAAACGATAAATTTTTGGTTGGTATTAAAAACGTTTACATACATTTAGATACTCTCCATCGCATTCAAGCATAGCATGCGTAAAAATTACTTCAAAGCTGTAGGGCTATGCCTCGTTCGCACTAACTCATGTTTGCAATAAGCATTAATATAAACTTACCTTCCAGTACACAAATTTGGTTGAAATTCTGAAAGAAAGCAAACCTGGTGGGCTGCTGAAATTTAGGCCTAAAATATGAAACTTGTATAACTTAATGGTACTCAGTAAAGAATAGCCACAGTGCAAGCATTGGAACACACCGGGGTCCCCGCTCAACCCGTTTATTATTCCATACTTAATATTTATGTTGTTATTCGTTTCTTATGTGTGAGAAAGAATTATTGTGAAATTTTAGATTACGAGCAATTTTAGTATATTTTTTTTCTGTTTTAGGGGCCCCCTTTGAATTGTCAAAATACAAGTGACGTTGAAAATTAAAAATATTTTCGCTGATTAGTATTGTGTTTAGCTAAATGGTTAGCGCACGTGCCTACGATGCCCATGGTTTCGAGTTCGATTCCCGATGGGGGCACTCAAAAATTTCAGTGTTGACCAGCATCGTAAGGACAATTGGAGAGCTATCTGAATTAAGAGGTAACGGACTCCGGTCTAGAAAGCCGACATTAAGGACTTCGGGTGTCGTTGCACTGATTTTGCATCTTCGGGGCGATGGCAGCTTTCGAAAGCCAAAGCGAACATGATATTTCAACATTATTAGCTTCAAATCAGATAATTAAAAAGAAGAAGAAGAAGAAGAAGAAGAGAGAAGCAGAAATTCAGACCAGAAGATTGATTATACAGCGTTTAATCGACATAGTGTTATTTATAGGGAGAGAAGGAATTGTTTACAGAGGGGGAGGAGTCAGAAGGGGCACATTCATTAGATACTGTCAAAAACATGAGAATTTCCTTGAATTGGCCATGTTAGTTGCAAATTATGATGTGATTTTGCAAAATCATGTTACAAAGTGTATTGAAGACACCAAAGCGCACAAACTGAAAATTAAAAAAAAAAAGAAAGAAAGAAAAAAACGGAAGTAGAAGGAAAGTCCACAAAAGAACAAACTGGACGACTCTCT
Organism: Thermobia domestica; assembly: GCF_964235325.1. Lineage (NCBI taxonomy): Eukaryota > Metazoa > Arthropoda > Insecta > Zygentoma > Lepismatidae > Thermobia > Thermobia domestica. The sequence goes on from NC_137457.1 coordinate 284,969,978, forward strand.
CTTGACTTTTTTGTCAAAAAGATTCATCGAAAAGTTAAAGATAATAAATTTGGACGAAATATTATTTTGAAAGACCTTCAAGACAGTGTTGTTGATAACTTGATGGTGGATAGTACACAAGGTAAAGCTTTTATGGACCGTTGGCAATCTGTGTCTGTTACGTAGTCCAAGGAAAGGTATATGAAAAACTTAAATTTAACAGTTGTTGATGATTCAAGTGGACTTGCTTTGTACGCAGTGCCGGATTTACGTATAAGCTAAATAAGCTATAGCTTACGGACCCAATCTCTCGGGTGCCCCCCAAAAATTTTAAAGACAAAAACTGGCTGTAATATGATTTCCAAATAATAAGAGAAAGCAATAAACCGCACATACTACAACGGTATTTTGTATCGTTATGCAATAGGCTCTTACAAAACAAGTAATGAGGGTTTCGCTTGTAATGGGCTTGTAATAGGGCTCCTGCTACGCAGCCTCGCTTATAATGGGACTCCCGTTTCCCAACCCTGCTTGAAATGGGGTCTCTGTTTCCTACCTTCGCTTGTAATTTATACTCTGTTTCAGAGACTCGCTTAGAATGAGGTCCTGTTTTCCTGCTCCGCTTATAATGGGGCCCCGTTTCCCAGTTCCGCTCATAATGGGACCTCGTTTTCCAGCCCTACACGTAATGGGGCACCTTTTTCCTAGCACCGTGTTTAATGGGGACATTGTTTCACAGTCCTGCTTGTAATGGGGACATTGTTTCCCAACTATTACATTTAGCTATTTAAATAAGATTTCACAGTATAAGTGGTATGGTACGTTGTTCTTGTACGCTGATAGAGCTCTAGTGCTGTCATTTCTCCCACTCTTCGGAATACAACAAGAAATCGGGGCTGATAACTGGATTCATTAAGAAGAAGATATGAAACAACAAGCTGGCGAAATAATAATAAAATATTAAGAAATTACAGCCCTAAATGGCGATAATTTTTATATCGCAAAATTATAGATATTTCGCTGTACGTATTAGAAGTAATGTCAAGAAATATTTTCAGAATATTCAGAGTTACTATCCTTGCCATTCATTTTCATAGCGATCTATAGAGTGTAAATAATGGTTCACTAAAGAAAAGAAGAGGAGCATGAATGATTCATTTTAGGCATTTGAGTCGTTCGTTTTTATATATTAACAGCACACTGTATTTTGTTATGTATTGTGTTCAGAACTGCACAAGTGAATTTATCTTGTGTAAGTTAATGTGCAACAGTCTGAATGTGTTCGACATATCCGCACTAGTTACTACATAGCAAGATAAATTACCTAAATCTTTTTACGTCGCAGTAAAAAGAAGGTACGTATAATATTTATAGATTTTATAATCATTTTATTCTAAGAGTCACGTTTCTCAAGATATTTTGATGATTTTAAGCGAATTTGCGTCGTACTACACCTCGTGTAATCTCCGGGGGTTGCATTCAATTTTGTTCTGAGTTACTCTAGTAACTTGACCTGAAAAGATTCACACGATTACTTGAAAATGAAGTGGAGCTTCAGGCAATTCTCACTAACTCTGGGTTATATTCAGACTGTATTTATCTACATTGGGTCTCTGGAAACACTTGAAATTACCAAAAACCTGAATAGAAACAACTCGAAATTAGACATGTTCAACCTCCATGTATAGAATCATAGACTGCAGCTTTGATCATAGTTGGCGCAGAAGGAAGCATAGAAGATCTGCAAGGGACTTATTTGAGACGAAATTAAACTACAGCTAACTTTACAATTGTTCTGTAATATCTTCAAAATAGACAAAAGTAATCGAAAAGTGCAAACGCAGTGGGCTAGACAATATTATTTTGCATGAGATACCGTTGTTATGACTCACCAATCTGCTTTCACTTGGCAACTATTTATTGCACATTGGGTGGAAACTATACTTTGCAAGTTAGTCTTTCGAAGCGCAAGTCTCACAATAACATATATTTATTAAATTTCACAAAATAACTTTCTGAAATCGGGTCCAACATTTTGATTTGCCCTATATAATTATTAGCAATTTGCGTAATATATTGACACTTCTTATTATTTCATGTTATAGCAAGCTTCCACAGACTAGATTATGAGTCTGTATTTTGTTTATTGAGAATTTTGAAATGTGTTGTAAATATAAGTTGATCAATACGTAAGTTAATAAAATACATATTTGATGTGTAAACTATTTAGACACAGGTCCATAAATTGCCATATAACGTATATTCAAACCACCAAAATGGCGACATTTTGTCACTGAAAAAGAAAGCTAGATATATATAAAGAGCCCCCTTACTTTCAATAGCTTAAGGCCCAATCAAACCTAAATTCGGCACTGATAGTACGAATGTATAAAGTCAGAGCTAGTTAAATGTGGCATTAAAATTTCGAATATTATTGCGTGTTCTTTCGAAGGGGCGAGTAACATGAGCGGCTATTACAACGGTCTTCAAGAGCATTTCAAAAGGGAGAATCCGTATTTAATTTACACTGCATGGGACACGTACTAAATTTTGCTGTAGCTGATCCTACAGTAAACTTGCTCCAAGCAGAAAATTTATTTGGTTTAGTAGAGGAATCGGCTGTTTTCTTAACTTCTTGTTACAAGAGAATGACTAAAACGAAACAGTACCAGCACCAAACTATGCAGACTTCAAAAAATTGATGCCACAAGATGGTGGAGTAAGCATACGGCACCTTTATCAATTATTGATGAACCGTTTTTGATAAGTGATGCCAACTCAGGAAAGTTGACCCATTTGTTGAATGTTTTAAATAAATATTGAATGGAAGCTTGGATTGCAAATCAAAGTTCGCGGCCATAAATATGATAAAGCAAATAGTCCAAATTCGAATATGTTCTAATACCTTTTGTCATGCTCGATATTTTTCTGATCACAACTCCCATTTCAAAATACTTAAAGAAATGGATTACTGTACAGCTTGGAAATTGGTGGAAACTTTGTTACAACAAATCACTGCTAAAATTAGTTCAGAGCACTTTGAATTTCTCAGTTTATAAATCAAAATAGTGTGCAATTGCCATGAATAGTATTTTAGAGGATGTGGACTATGTAGAAGTTTCACTGGACTTCAATGAAAAGAGAATTTCGAAGCAAAATGCCTAGTGAAAAAGCAAAAGATGAAGTTCTAGAAATTACTTCAGTTCAGAAATTTAAACAAATCTATTTCCGTGTTATCGATTCTGCTACTTCAAGTATTGAAAAAGATTTAATTCAAACAAATATTTTGAAAGATTGTTCATGGGTCCATCAAAAAAAAATCCCTGAAATAGCAGACATTGACGAATTTCCAACAGAAGTCTTACGCACCATTTGTCACCTAACCTTAGTTGATCTTACGTTAGACTCAGTTGGATCGAAGTGATGAAATTGATGTGAATAACTTAAATGAAGACGAATGACGGTTCAGTCAGAAGAAGGCGAAGAGAACTATGTCAACTGCTTAGTGAAGAAGAAATGTTCTAGGTGCATAGTATGAAGTTTTAACATTGTTTTCGTGCTGTCACAATCTGGAATTTTTACCAACCTATATACAGCTTACAAGTTTATATTAACTCTGCTTTGTACGCAGCTAACCTGCGGAAGCATCTTTTCAAAACTTAAAATTGTTAAGAATAGATTAGAATTGAATTTCCGCGCTAACCCAAGACTTAATGTCCAAGCTACTTTTTATAAATGTAGAATAAAACTTGTTCGTAAATTTAGATAAAAAATTGATTATAGATGAAGCAGCAACAACGAGTGAGAAACTTAGGAAAAGGTTATTGGTTTAATAAAGCATTTAGACATTAGGCCTATAGATCTGATCTAGGTAGAAGGAGACTGCTTTTCTCTTAGTAAATGTATTTATAATATGGCAATATTCTTCATCATCAACAGAATACAGTATTACATTCAAACATCATTTTACAGGTTGATAGTTTGAAATTTTCTTTTTATAAGTGAATCTAAGTACAATACGTACACAATTTGTATATATTTCTTTGATTTATAGGATTTTTTATGTAGATTTTTATACGCCTATGCAAAATCACTATCTTGAAGTTTGAAGTAACCTACGTATTGTAAGTTTCATGTAATAAAGTATGAAAAGTACTTACCTTATATCATTGATCAAGGTATTGAAAATTTGTTTTTAAAGAATATTATGGTAGAATTTATGTAATTAGAACATGTAAGCATACTGTAGAGGTTTGCTATTAAAATAAAACTCCTATAAAACAATGCGGTAGGTAACTTTACTTGAATGGGCCAATAATAATAGAATTTAGTAACATACGCAAGTGGACATTTTTTTTAAAGGGGCATCTCTAGCTTCCTGCAGCCGAGGGCCCCCAGAGATGCCAAACCGCTTGTTGTAGACACCTGGGTCTTACCCCTTTGTTTTCTTTTTTTTTCCTTCTTCTCTTTTTTTTTATTTTTATTATAACTTTCTGCTTGGTCCCCATCAAGGCCCTTAACCTCCTTTATTCTTATTTTTCATGCGTTTCATCATTTTGGCATTACTGATACATTTGCCAATCACATGTCTGTCATGCGCTGGATTGCTTATCCACTGAACTATCAATTAATGTAACTATAAGTTATCATAAAGGGAACATGTAAATTTCCATCAAAAGGAACCACGTTAGCATCCAACCCAAATCGCATGACAGCTTCAAAGTTCAAGATAACTTCAGTAATTGCGAAGCAGAAGAAGGAACTAGGACAATTACAAAAACTTGTATAAGTCAAGGATGTGCACTCAAAGCGGCCTACGTCACATCTTGGCACCACTACCCCCTATATAAACGCACTACACCTTTTATATTGGGTCAGTCTCTAGTAATCAGCTAAGGAATCTACTAGTTGGGGCCGCCGTCGCCGTTGCCGCCGCCGCCTCCACCGTCAATCTACAGAATCAATACCAGCTGCCAGCATTACTCAGGTTGTATTGTTCACTTTTTTAATTCTAACTCTTTTGAACTGAACAAGTTTCGTCCTCTCCATTGCCACTTCTAATCCAAGATGTGTTCGCAGCCCGCTTTGGGACCTTTATAAGAAATGTAACTGTTGAACAACTTTCCTAATTTACTTTATTCGTATTACCTGGGAGAACTGTAGTAATTTAGACTTCAATAAACTAGAGTAGCAGAGGACAATTGCTTTTTCAGTCATTTCAAAGAAAATTACTCGAATCCCTACTTCGAAGAGTTACCTGTAGCAGAGGCCGGACGCTCGGCACATCCTACCGACGCCCCTGCTACAACAAACCAAACTGGTGGCACCGATCAGGATTTTCTTATTGAATTGGCTGAATTGGATAATAACATACAACCTTGCAAAATTAGGGGGTGTTAGGTAGGCGGGTCCGGTCGGGCGGCCCCCTTCATCTAAGTGTTGTAATTTATTGAACTTGTTGATTAGACTGAACCAGTAAGCTTGCAGTGACATACTATACCAAAATTTACCGGCACTTGAAGAAACATTACATCTCTATTCTAATTTTGCGAACACCCTATATATGTGTGTGGCATATTTAATTCTCTATCAGAAGATCCCTTGAAGCAAGTCAGTGTTAAGTGTGGTGAAAAAATTTCAGTGTTTATTTCTTTTTTTAAAGAAAAAGTGTCTCTCTGAAAAGGCAAAAATATTCAGTGATTTAATATTCAGTTAAATTCAAGTGATACAAAATATATAAAATTTATCTCCTTTGGCAACGTCCGCATTTCATCATATGTTATAGTGTGAGAAGATAATAAACAAGAAGCAAAAGGTCAATCTCAAAGTGCGAACACTAGATAAGAGTCACACTTATTTTTTTCTTCTTTTATCATTGAATTCTCGCCAACTTATCGGCAAAGGTCAAGCTAGTTCACCTTTGGCTTTTGTGATCTGGCAATTAAAGATAAATTAGTTCTTGGCAAATTAATTTTTAGAAAATTCTTTTATATTTAGTTTAAGTTTTCCTGGAGAGGAGTGGATCTTGTTTTAGCTGTAAGTAACAAACATTTCTTGCATGCAATTCTGTTTAGTATAAGTAAATTAATACAGTGGTTGAATTTTAGTGAATTATACATCCGCGTGGCGATCCTCGCCTGAAATTTCATTGCATAAAGTTTGGTGTGTATATTTGTGATCTTTTAATTAAAAATGTCAGACGCTAGTGATTCAGACAATGAAATAGATCAATATTGTACAATTTCGGAAGCGTTTAAGGGGAATAAACCTAGCAAAAAGGGTAGGCGCAACCCTTCAGGAGTTCCACGGACAGGCAACCAGCCGTCGAACTTAAAAATAGGGCAAGAGCGATGCTCATGTCCGCGTTGCAACGCACATATGCATAGTACTTGTGTATGCGCACAGTGCACTCATAGGAATCGTAACGCCGCAATACAGCACATTCAGTGCAACAATACCAGCCAGAGTGCACCTGGCTGCAGTGTGCATCCCAGTTTTTGTCCGGACATAGGAAAATTGCATATAAACTCTAGAGTGGACGCAAGTACAAATCAGGAAAACATTTAATTGTGGAACCAGAGATGCAGCCGCTTGGTCCCACAACGTGTAAAGGTTGCACAAAATTTCAAGATCACTCCTGGGACTCAGACTTGGGTAAGATGAACAAGAACATACAAAATTATTTAGAAATCTATATTAAGGAGCTAGGCACAGTAGTAGCCCTTTTACCAGATACAGGAGCCCAAATTTCCCTCCTTAAAGCACAAGCTCTGCCTTCCGACTTACTAGAGTTAGCTAAACAAAATCGAGTGACCAATATCCAAGGGTTAGACGGAACAGTTCACAACACTTTAGGTTGTCTCACCCTTACGCTGCACCTAGATTCACAAGATTTTAACCATAAATTTCATATTATATCAGATCAACTTAATATCACCCCACCTTGTGTAGGAATATTAGGTATGGATTTTTTCGCAAATAATGGTTGCAGTATATCCTATTTCAAACACGAACAACCTCTAAGTAGTACAAAGGTAAAATTAACGGTACCAGCTAGAAGTGAATATCTTGCAGTTTTGCCCACTTCAAGCCAAGGTACCTGCATAATTCCAAAAAAGATATTAACTACTAATCTGTACTTAGGAGAAGCTCTTACTCATGCAACAGACAACAAGTTTGTGGCCTGTTTGCTAAATACTGATGAGAAAGATATAACAATAGAACTTGAGCCTATACAATTAGAACCTATTAGTGAATTAGCTTCTACTATTCATACACTAAATCAACATTTTGTAAATTCGCAAAAAACAAACGTAGCAACCCAAAATAGAAAACAAATTTTAAAACAAGAATTAAGACTAGATCATTTGAGCGCAGCTGAAAAAGAATCATTAATACAGTTATTGGAAAAGTATACTGATATTTTTTTCTTACCTGGCGATAAGCTTACTACTACTCCCACCATTGAACATGCAATCCGATTATTACCAGAGCATGAACACACGGTAATAACACAAAAAAACTATAGGTTACCCGAAGTACATAAGGAAGAAATTAGAAAACAGATAAAAGAACTTTTGGATCAGGACATTATTCAACCAAGTCGAAGCCCTTGGAATTTCCCCTTATTGGTCATTCCCAAAAAACTAGACGCAAGTGGTAAACCCCGTTTTAGGGTGGTAGCGGACCTCCGCAAGTTGAACGCCATTACGGTGGGGGACAGCTACCCTCTTCCTAATATCGTAGAGATATTAGAACAGGTAGGGAACGCAAAATATTTCTCCACAATTGACCTAGCCCAAGGCTATCTACAAGTAAATTTGCGTGAAGAAGACAGACCCAAAACTGCGTTTACCACTGCTGACAATCATTACGAATTTAGACGTATGATATTTGGACTAAAGGGTGGACCTTCAACCTTCCAAAGACTTACCAATACGGTGTTGGCGGGCCTGCAGGGCCTGAAATGTTATGTTTATTTAGATGACATTATAGTACATTCTCATGACCTTTTCTCCCACCTGTCGCGACTTAGAGAGGTATTTGATAGATTAAGAGAACATAACCTCAAAATTCAACCCTCTAAATCCGAATTTTTGAAATCCGAAGTAGTATATTTAGGCCATATCTTATCAGAAAAAGGCGTACGACCTGATCCACGTTTGATTGAGAAAATTACAGAGTATCCAGTACCGAAAACAACAAAACAAGTTCAGCGTTTCCTTGGTTTATGTACTTTTTATCATCGTTACATAGAAAATTTTAGTCACATAGCCAAACCTTTACATGAATTAACCAGAAAAGGAAAAGCTTTTAAATGGAACGAACCCGAACAACAAGCTTTTGAAACACTTAAACAAAAGCTTACGTCATATCCGGTTCTTAGATATCCTGATTTCACTAAACCCTTTTTTTTTGAGTACCGATGCAAGTTCAGTAGCCCTTGGAGCTACCCTTGCGCAGGGCGAACCTGGACAGGAATATCCTATTGCATATGCATCGCGAGTTTTAAATTCAGCAGAACGTAGGTACAGTACAACAGAAAAAGAATGCTTGGCTATAGTTTGGGTTTGTAGAACTTTTCGGCCATATCTTTTAGGTAGAAAATTTACAATCTTTAGTGATCATAAACCTCTCTCTTGGATCTTCAATGTCAAAGATCCCAGTTCGAGATTATTGAAATGGAGACTTAAACTTGAGGAATTTGACTATGAAATTAAATACCGCCCTGGGAAGCAAAACCTGCCGGCAGACGCGCTCAGCCGAGCTTATACTGTACAACAATTAAACGTAGATGAAACTAATGAACCAGAGACAGAGACTTTGACGGAACAACTTAAATCACAAATTTTGAAGGAATTTCATAGTATCCCAATTGCAGGACATCAAGGACGAGATCGTACCGTACGTAAAATTAAAGAACACTTACTACTAAATAACTATTCGCTAAATGATTGGTCTACCTTACGAACCGATGTAGAACAATACATCAAAAAATGTGAATTATGTCAGAAAAACAAAATAACCCATAATAAAACAAAAATGCCTTTAGTAGTAACGGACACTCCATTCAAACCCTTTGACAAATGTCTCATGGATATAGTAGGGCCCCTTACCCCTACACATAATCAAAACAAATACGTATTAACCTTTCAGGATGACCTTACGAAATACATAGTAGCGATACCCATAGCACAGCAGGATGCTGATACTATTAGTAGAACATTTGTAGAACATATTGTATTACGTTACGGTATTCCTTCTGTATTACTTACAGACAGAGGAAGTAGTTTTATTAGTGATCTATTCCGAAGGGTTTGTAAACTCTTACGCATAGAAAGAATATATTCCACAGCGTATCATCCTCAATCCCATGGATCCATAGAAAAAATGCATCAGAGCTTAGTTGCCATACTTCGGCATTATGTCTCTGAGACACAGACAGATTGGGACACTTGGCTACCATACGCAGTATTTGCATTAAATACATCTCCGCATACAACCACTTCGTTTTCTCCTCACGAACTGTTGTTCGGAAGACCTCCTTCTATTCCCGGTGTTCTACAGCAAAAACCGATAGAACAAAATTACAATTACGACGATTACGTTAAGGTTCTAAAAGACAAAATGCAGACAATGTATGACATAGCTAGACGTAACCTAAGACAATCTAAAGAGAAAAGTAAGGAGCATTACGACAAAACAGTTACTAAACCCTTGTTTGCACCTGGAGATTTAGTATTACTTTATGACGACACGGTTCGACGTGGACGATCGAGTAAATTATCCTCCTATTGGATAGGCCCTTACAAATTAATCAGAATGGACGGAGTTAACTGTATAATACAGACCAAACGCAATACTACCCTTAAGGTTCATGCAAACAGACTGAAACATTACTACTAGACTGTATATCGACACTAGACTGTAACGACTTTCTAGAATATGGTATTTTTTGTTTATTTACAGATTGTCAGTATGTTCTTGTTGATATTCTTAAGTATGGGTCTCGTCACACCTGTGACAATTGCGATTCAAGCGAGAATGGAGCGTTTCCAAGACAGTCCTGGCTTGTATTATGAATACCAAGGATTAACCCAACTTTACAACACTGAATGGAAACTTGTAACCTATGTAAATATATCTCGGTTAGATTCAAATTTCCAAAAGGTTTTTCAATATATTCAATCTACTCAATATTTGTGTCAACATAAATTGGTAAGAAACAACAAAACTAGTTGTACCACTACTTTAGAAAATGGGATAAATCAAAAATTAAAATTCATTCGTGAATCACAAATGTTAATTAGGCAAATAACCGAAGCTAAAACAACAGAGCGTACAAAGCGTGGCTTTTTCAATTTTATTGGAACATTAAGCAAGACCCTGTTCGGAACACTGGATGCCGAGGATGCCGAATACTACACTAGTCAAATAAACAAGCTGGAACAAGAACAAATAGATTTTTTAAAATTAGCTAAAGGACAAATGTTAGTAGTTAAGAGCACATTACAAACTATCAATGGTACTATTTCGGTAGTAGAGGAAAATGAAAAACAATTGAACCAATCAATTCACTACCTCATTGATGAGTTAAATAAACGGGATAAGCGAATCACTCATGCCTATCTCACATTGGAGATGCGTGTGCTTTTAAATGAAAATATCCAAAAGATCGATAAACTTTTAAGAGACCTTAGACAAGATTATGAAATGATACTCCAGGCTATAATAAATGCGCAGAAGGGTATTCTTCAGCCTCATATTATTAGTCCTGGACAGGTATTTGCCCATTTCCAGGCATCCGCACCCAGTCTTCCTCAAGGTCTTACGCTTCCCTTTGCTCCTACAATTTCATATGGCTATTTACTTCAAAAGGTAATGACATTGAATGTATTTATATATAATAATGTCCTAGGATATGTAATAAGCTTACCTCTTGTAGAACATTTAAAATTTGATACTTATAAATTGTTACCTCTTCCGATTAAGATTACAAATTCAACTTCTCGATTTCTTTTTATTCAACCAGAAAAGAAATTTCTAATTGTTGATATAACAAAACAATATTATGCTAAATTAGATGTGAGTAGTTTTACCTCTTGTAAACAATTAAATAGTGAATGGTACATATGTAAACAAACATTTCCTATTTTATCAACACACGTTCATGATGAGTGTGAAATTAAATTATTACAGTATGTAAGAGATATACCATCGGATTGTAATCGCCGCATTGCAGTGTTAGAACAAACCTTATGGACTCAATTAAAGAACAATCAATGGCTGTTTGTAGCGCCACAACCAGAGAAATTAACAATACTTTGTTCCCATCAAGAACCTTATGACCTCGTTATTACAGGTATAGGTAAAATTACTCTTAATCCAAATTGCAAGGGGTATGGATTACGAACATTGATACAATCTCATAGCACTTATCAGGTAAATGCGACAAACAAAAATCTTATTCCCAAATTAAATATTTCATTTGACTGTTGCGAAATACATGGTGAAACATTCTCCATTGACGAAATCTCTTTAAATATTCCATTAAAGCATGTAATAAACAATCTAGATGACCTTAAATTAGCTTCGCATAAAATCGATGATATAGATAATGCAATAACTGAACAAGAGTGGAAACTATATCATTCCAAACGCATTTCACAATTATCAATTTATGCATATATTGGTGCAATTATTATACTTTTATTGGTATTGTTATATTGTTGTAAAAGAAGCCAATGTCTTAAATGGATTTCGAAAACTTGTACTGATGATAACTGTATGAAAACAATTTGCTTTAAACCGACTATCATTAATAAAATTCGTTCTAGTAAAGCAAATTATGATGTAGCGTCGGTAAAAATGTCTGAACTAACACATAGTCAAACTAGCTTACATGAACTAGAGGAGTTGCCTTCTGTTAAGACTAAAAAACGTGGACCGACCCTGAAAAGTCGTTAACTCTGTACAATTTGTTATATATACTACAATACTTGGTTATAATGATCCACTTCTCTCCAATCCAAATTACAATAACCTGGTAATAGTGACCACGCTTAATCACTTAAATAATTTTGTGTTTGTATTAACATCATATGGGCAGCATCACCTGTATGTGCCCTCTTATTTTCAGCTTTGTATCATGGACTAGTTTCTTCTTTCGCTTTTCTGTTACTGGAGTGACGGATCGCTCCCCCTCTCCTTTTTTTTAGGAGGGAGGTGTTGTAGACACCTGGGTCTTACCCCTTTGTTTTCTTTTTTTCCTTCTTCTCTTTTTTTTATTTTTATTATAACTTTCTGCTTGGTCCCCATCAAGGCCCTTAACCTCCTTTATTCTTATTTTTCATGCGTTTCATCATTTTGGCATTACTGATACATTTGCCAATCACATGTCTGTCATGCGCTGGATTGCTTATCCACTGAACTATCAATTAATGTAACTATAAGTTATCATAAAGGGAACATGTAAATTTCCATCAAAAGGAACCACGTTAGCATCCAACCCAAATCGCATGACAGCTTCAAAGTTCAAGATAACTTCAGTAATTGCGAAGCAGAAGAAGGAACTAGGACAATTACAAAAACTTGTATAAGTCAAGGATGTGCACTCAAAGCGGCCTACGTCACATCTTGGCACCACTACCCCCTATATAAACGCACTACACCTTTTATATTGGGTCAGTCTCTAGTAATCAGCTAAGGAATCTACTAGTTGGGGCCGCCGTCGCCGTTGCCGCCGCCGCCTCCACCGTCAATCTACAGAATCAATACCAGCTGCCAGCATTACTCAGGTTGTATTGTTCACTTTTTTAATTCTAACTCTTTTGAACTGAACAAGTTTCGTCCTCTCCATTGCCACTTCTAATCCAAGATGTGTTCGCAGCCCGCTTTGGGACCTTTATAAGAAATGTAACTGTTGAACAACTTTCCTAATTTACTTTATTCGTATTACCTGGGAGAACTGTAGTAATTTAGACTTCAATAAACTAGAGTAGCAGAGGACAATTGCTTTTTCAGTCATTTCAAAGAAAATTACTCGAATCCCTACTTCGAAGAGTTACCTGTAGCAGAGGCCGGACGCTCGGCACATCCTACCGACGCCCCTGCTACAACACGCTCCTGATCCAAATATTAGTTCGACGAAGACTCTTTTTATAAAAGCCGACTTTTGTATCCCTTTGATGTGATTTGTGAATTCATATCACACACATTTCGGGGATACATTGGTCGAATTTGAATTTAACGTGAAGAGTTGAGTCTAAAAGAAGTTTTACAACTGTATGGAAAGCATGTATGCATCTTTTCGTATTTCCTTGAGCATGAAATTCCCAATGCTTCTCTTCTCGAACTTTATTAAAAATGCACAGAAACAGTGTCAGTTATTAAACATGTACGCAAGTGGGAAAAAACTTATCAATATCAAAATAAGTCATGTCATGGCCCATGGTACTTTTACGCATCTGGGAAGGATTTTGACATGTACGCATCTGGGAAGTAATCATATGTCAGGGTAATGAACAGTAAGTACTATATCATTAATTACTGTAAATACCATATATTGCGTTTATAACCATAATGTATCCATTTTACAGTTTTAGAATATTATTGACTTGATAATTTTCAAACATATGTAATTTTCAAATAGGTCTACATGGCATATAAGTGAATCTAATAAGACTGCTTCGTCATTGTTTTTATAATTCATGTGCGAGAGGGTGAAGGTGAATGCTGTATGCATGACATACAGATATACTTGAAGTAGCATAGTATACTTTATTAACTAGTAAACTAGCACAATACTTACCCCATATATAAGTATTCAGCTTGTCCCCAGCCATGTAAAGGAGACCGATTTGAGTTAGTTGAAATGTGAGATAAATTAACCGTTGTGGCCAGGTCAGTAAAATACTGAAACGATATATCCATTCTCCAGTAAAGTAGTAAATTAATAATCCCCTGAAATAACATCAAATAACAATTGCAAAGCATGTCTGTAAAAAATACAATAATGTACACTTGTAATTAATAATAAATTCTATATTAAAAATATTTTCAGCACAAGCAATTATATTGAACGCTAAGAACTATACATAAAGAACTTTTCTTTTGTCGTTATTAGCAATTACTGAAAAGACAAATAAATTTATGATTCTTTCGTGGTCAAAGGGTCTAGTTATTTCCTCTATTCTTGTGAGAGATCCTGGTTCAAATCTCTGTGGGAAAACATGTAATGCTTAGAGGCTTTGATCAATGGCTAGAAGTCTATTTCTAGGCCTTGAAAAATCTTGCTTGCAATTACTTGCCAGCCAAAAAGCCTACTAGCAGTGTCACAATGTTTATACAAATGAGCAAATATCAATAATTTGTGACACAGTAAGCACACCAATACATTTTTTATTTTGTTTATTAGCATGTTTGTTACAAAGAAGAAAAGAGTGACACTTGCTACTTACTCCTGAATTCATGTTTTTCATTGATCGGAGTTTACTCGCCAATGTAAAAAAGTACTCGCCACTGGCGAGCAGGCAAGTGGATTTTTCAAGCCCTGCCTATTTGAAATATATAGACCTTACTTATTTAATTATCATGTGTGTAATTTAATGGATTTTTAAACTTCAATACTGGACATTAAAGATGCAACACAAAGAAAAAGTTATTAGATTGACCCTACATTTGCAGAAAGCATAGAACATGAAATTACAATTAAGTAATTAACAGTGCCATGCCGTGCACACCACATACGCCAGCCATGCCCTCTGGAAACGAAAACCGTTAGTAGGTCAGAGAGCCAGGGGTCATTAGTGACCAAGTGGTTTGAGTAGGTGTAGTTGAACTAGTGGTGTACGGTAAAATTTTGTTTGGAAGAGATTTCGAGAAAAAACTTATATACTACTTATGCAGCAAATGACGTAACAGTATACGACTTAGGTTGGGTACTGTCATGATCGTAAATTTTCAATCTCTTTTCCATATTATTAAATAAATAATATATTGCAAGATATGTACAGTCCGTGACAAAGTTAAATAGTACACTTTATACAGATTTTCTAAATATTTAAAATATTCTGCTTACTTTTGAAGCACATTTCACATAAATATAATTCTTAATTACAAAAAGAGTAACATTTAAACTTTACTCAAAAGATCTTTTTTTAAAAGAACATTTTAAACAAAAGAGGGCAAGACTTAAGCAATATTACTCTTTTCTTAATATACGAGGGACGTTTCGAAAATAAGTTTCGTCATTCTTTTCAAAGGGAAACTTTAATGCCAAACACAAATACGTACACCATGCCATCATGAACTATACACCTTGCACTATTTTTCGACATAGTCGTCACCGACATCGAGGCATTTGTCGTAGCGTGCAATCAGGTTGAAGAAACTACGCTGGTAAAACTCGATTTCCTGCGATGCAAAAAATTGTCGCCCAGAATGATTCACCTCCAGCGTTGGTTTGGAAGAGACGTGTAGCTTTCAATGCAGGGAACAGGTGAAAGTTCGATGGACAAGATCGGGGCTGTAGGTAGGGTGATTCAATCTCTCCCATCCGAAACGACGAATCTGATCTTGTGTGAGCCTTGCTGTGTGTGTTTCTGCGGTGTCGTTCAAGAGCACAACACCTTCACTCAAGAGTCTTGGTCTCTTTCGTCAAATAGCGGAACTGAGTTTGGTGAGGGTGTCGCAGTAGCGTGCCACATTGATGGTCCCTTCATGGAGGAAATCAAGGAGAATCACTCCTTTCTTGTCCCAGAACACTGTGGCCATAACCTTTCCTGCAGAGGGTGACACTTTGATTTTTTCCCTCACTGATAAACTGGGGTGCTCCCACGTCATTGAAGTGGTCTTGTTTCCTCGGGTAAAGTGATGCACTCATGTCTCATAGCCTGTGATATTTCTGAACAGCAACTCATTCTCTCGCGCGCATACCGCATCAAGTGATCGAGGCTGATTCCCATTCTTGCACTCTTGGATCTGGAGTCCACCTTAGTAGGCAACTTGCTCAGAGACAACTTGCAAACTGCTTGTTCTAAGCTTGAATTGCAAGTCGGCCAAGCTTGCATCCAGCTTGATTGAAAACGTGCAAGCATGCCGCAAGCTGGATTCCAGTAACGAAGTTACATGGGTACAACCTTGCATTCAGTGTTTCATTCAAGCTTGACGCAAGCGTTTTGCAAGTCAAGTCAATAGCCAATGAACCGCCAGTGATGCTATGACGCTCTACCAAGAGTCGAAAGCATCGCTTGCAAGTACAATAAAAGGTAGATTGTATGAAACCATGGGTTTTAACTGTAAGCGTAGAAAGACAAAAGCCAAGCACGTTCCAACTGCCCTAAAGATTTCTTGCTACTAGGGCAGTTTCTCGGGACCCATCTTGCAAACAATTTCCGGTAACTCAATACATTATGGAGAATATGATGAGCCTGAGCACAGCCAATAGGCAGAGAGGACGCCGCGTCTGACACCGTTATCCATCTGTCCGCTAAAACCATGTCCTGTACTCTAGCAATGTTGTTTTCATTTGTGAATGTGGAGGGACGCCCACTTCGACATTTATCCTCCACACTCTGCTTTTCTTCACTGAACATGGAACACCAACGACCAACCATTTGACGAAACATGACCTCTTCACCATACACGGTCTGTAGGGATTCATGGATGACGGACATACTAGTTCCACTTGCCTATTTATACCAGATAACAGCATGCATTTCCATTGGCGACCACGTTGTCTGCACATAACGTCGGGCACGCTAGTCTCCTGCTACTCTCTCACTTCTTCAGCGCTCTGCGCATGCGACGTTCCACCACCGCTGATGACCTTTCCGTTGTTGAACTAGCAACGGGTGTGGTTTCTTATGGCAACTGTTTGTATCACCTGATGTACAATCTTCTCGTTCAAAACAAATGGCGAAACTTATTTTCGGAGCGTCCCTGGCAAATTGTGAAACCACTTTTTCAAGAATTGTAGGATTTTCCTTATGAATACTCACCCTGTCGATATTGATCCTTTGTATTTCACAGAGGCACGAGGACTCAATGGTAGAGTGTTCACCTCAGATGCGTGAGGTTCCTGGTTCGATTCCAGATCGTACCAAGTGGGCTTTTTGGTAAACAAACAGCGTGTTTTTGGGTTTTCTCGGATCATCACCGTCTCCTTTATCCTAGCCGTGATAACCATGGGACGTAAAAGTAAAATATTTCATCTTTTATATTTCACGGATAGCTTTTCAACGTTATCTCCTAGTCGTCACAGGTAAGGCAATCAGTATTTGCAACATATCTGATATATTGAGGTAACTCGTTTTACTGCAGTGCACCAGTGTTTCACTATTCTTTGAGCTCCTTTACTTTTTATACTATCGTTCTAATTTGACTTTCAGAGTTCAAAATCAGAATGTGTAGTGGGATAATGTAAAGTATTTTGATAGAACTATGTACACTCCCGAAATTCAATTATAAAGATTTTCTTGCTTAAACGTCTCGGAATGAATGTGTGAATATTTGTAAGGATGTGCTCGTGGTATACAATCCGCTCAATTCTGAAATGACAAGAAGTCTGACTGCTATAATGTTCTTCTGAATCAGATACAATTATATTTTGTCTACAGCACTAGCGTGTGTTTCAATATTGATACCAACTGTAACGCAAATACGTATGGTTTCCTCAAATAACAATTTGAATTCACTGTCTGCATTGGAACGCCAATAGGTTATTAACAGTAAAATTTCATCAATGTATTGAAACGTTTCCGTAAAACCGAAAATCGGGTATTTTTAAATTTCAAATGTGTCATGTGTCGTTAATAATATTATTACTTTCAGTGCATCAAGACAAGTAAACAATATCAAGAATTCTACATAAATAATGACAATGATTCCAGAAAATTAATATAAACATGTACGATAGTTAGCTGCATGCAATTTTTGAATTGAATAAAAATACATATCCTACATGAATACAATGAGTACATTTCAATGGTAGCTTGGAGGTCAATAATTAACTTGTCATTGAAGTAAAAAAGAAGTGAATATGTTATTGTACATGTATTTTTTTTTTTTAAAAAAAAAAGGTTCTAAAATTTTTTCGGGGAAAGTTTTAACCCCCAGAATCCTCATATACTGTACACTGATGATTTGGACTGTGAAATATTGTCATGCAATGTTGCATTAATCTCAGCAGGCAGGCTTACATCTTTAATCAACGAAGAATTGTAGCATTGGCCACTGCGAATTATCCTTCCGGTCTGTATCGGGAGGAATGTAACCAAAGTGATACGAGCATAGAATCCGCGGCGCGTGGAAATCAATACTCAAGAAAGTCCCGAATTCCAACATTTCAGTCACACCATGGACAGAGAAAACATACTACTTGTGGACATGGCAATGGAAGATCATAGAGATCCTCGTCCTGGAGTGCAAGTTTGGAGTTATTGCGCAGCAACCATTGTTTCCACGATCAAATGCTCGTCGTCTGAAGATAAAACATATTCGCATGATAACCTTCGCTGCCGCTCCTTTATTTAATTCCACACCATAAGGTGTGCAGCTACAATAATGTCGCGCATGGAAAGCCGAATGACACGACATCCTCTTCTATGACAAATTCCGCACCTTTCTGCATTCATGTCTGGCACTACCGTGTCAACAGTATGGGCTTCTTGCACTTTGCATCGACACACCGGCTTGACTTTGACAGTTATTGTATGGTTGTCATTTGTTTTCGTGCCCACTAGCATATAACACCTATCGACTTGTTCCGTTTTGCTCCCTTTAATCCAGGTACTTCATGGAATTACTTTCCAATAGGATAATGCACAACCATATGAAGCACGAACTATCCCACCACACAAACAAACAAACAAACAAACAAAACAAAAAACAGTCACCGGTTCATAGAAACCTAACTTTAATACAAAGTTTGGACTTCCCTAATAAAATGACATAACCATTGCAAGTTTCGGTAAGTTTAAAACATCCAACAATAGGCCAAGGTCTGATAGACCAAACACTGTGCGAATTTCACAAGTCATAAAAGCCAGCACGCCAGAATTTGTCAAGATCTTGGAGAAACCAAAAGATCATTGCCAAAGAGATGAAAATATCATCCAGAACAATGCCATACCATATTGCCAATAATCTTAATCACCTTAGAACAGGACAGCTTCGAGGCTACTCGTACGAAGGAAAAAGTAGCAAATGCTTTCTTGCTTCCAATTGTCAGATCCACTTCACAGGCGAAAATATATTCTTGGTACAGAGAATTTATTACTGGCATGTTGATCGTATTTATGCACCAAACTTTAAAGATTTCTTTGAAGTTGCTCAGAGAATTCGAAAAGGCCATCATAATGCCTCAGTTCTGGTGTGGTATAAAGCAAATTATGAGATACAGGTCTCTAGTTTTATAGAGAAGGGATAAAAACATCAGCAAAGGTGTAGCACATACCTCTAGAGAATGTAGAGAAACTTCTTAACAACACTCTTTTAAAAATAAACATTGAGTTTTTCAGCACAGGTCAAAACAAAAGAGTAGCTCGCAAAAAAGTCTCCGAGTTCACCAGTTGCACAGATTGGTTGCCTGGGAGTCCAAACAAACCTTTATCCTCTGATCTATAGACTGAGACATGAGTTGGAGAGGATGACCTGTGCTAAACGTCATTCCAGTGTGCAATCCTAAAACAATTCATGGTCCAAACTGTAAACCAATTTTCTCTTCAAATGGTGGATGAGTCCATGGACACGTGTGCTAATTGTTTGCGACTCTAATAAAAATAATGAAGCCATTTTTAGTAACATTAGTATTTTTCTATTTGTTGTACTTTGATGAATAAATATGGTAAACAACTTTATTAGGCTTAATATTAATATTAGAGGTAAGAGCCAGTATATATATATATATAGGAGGTAGACAAAAAAATCTAAAAACACTTTATATAGGACAAGTAAGTTTGGCCCTCTACTGTACAACACGTGTTGCGGTTACCGATCATTTTTGTTTTCAATGTGTCATGTGGACCATTCTCTTCCGTCAGCAGTAACCAGTTCACCTGTGAGTGTCGTGGTGTGAAAGTGGTGCGGTAAAATGTGCAACCTGACAGACTTCCAAAGAGGCATGATTGTTGGTGCCTGTCTGGTTGGAGCTTCAGTGGCAACAGTGGCGGACATTGTGGAGGTATCGAAAGGCACTGTGTCCAATGTCACGAGGGCATACACAATTCATGGACAATCGACGTCTGCAAAGCACAACAGTGGTCGAAAGACAATCCTGTCAGATAGAAACCGGAGGGTATTAAAACGGATTGTAGCAGCTAAAAAGAAGACCACTGCAATGAAAATTACGTCTGAACTCAATTCCAGCCTACAAAACCCAGTTTCATTGAAAACAGTGCGACGGGAACTTCATAAAATGAAAATTCATGACAGGGCCGCTATCGCCAAACCCCTAGTCAGAGCAGTAAATGCAAAGAGGCGTATCCAGTGGTGCAAGGACCACAAGGCGTGGACTCATGAGCAGTGGAAACACTAATGTGGTCCGATGAATAGACCTTCACCTTGTTTCCAACAACCGGTCGTGTTTAGGTATGAAGAACAACGTCGCAGGCCTATATTACAGACTGTCTGCCCCCAACTGTAAATCATGGGGGTGGTTCTGTTACAGTATGGGCAGTGAATCGTGGTTTTCTGCAGGTCCCATCATAGCCCTGCATGGAATGATGAATGCTAAGGCGTATGAGACCATTTTGAGGGACCAGGTTCTACCCATGGCCCAAATATTGTTCCCTGATGGTGATGGCATCTACCAAGATAATTTGACACCCTGTCACGCTGCAAAACGGGTGAATTTATGGTTTCAGGAGCATGACCAGGAGCTATCACACTTCCCCTGCGTCCCACAATCACCTGATCGGAACATCATTGAGCCATTGTGGTCTGAGTTAGAAAGGCGTGTTCGGTCTCATTACCCTCCACCAGTATCCCTTAAGGAACTGGAGTATATCTTGGAGGAACAATGGTACAAAATTCCACACACCACGATTCAGGAGCTGTATACGTCCATTCCACGTCGGATCCAAGCTGCTTTGGACGCAAAAGGAGGCCCCACACCATTCTTGGTATGATTTTCACAATTTTGCAAACGTTTTAGATTTTTTGTCCAACCCCAGTATATATATCAGTGATAAAAAGAAAGTACTGATACCACTGTCTCTACTTGTTTGTGAAAAAATGGAGGCATTTTCTTTCCCATCGCGTCCACGGGATAGACACAGCTGTTAAACACACCCGACGTTGCCAATGTAATGTGGGAGACAGACAAATACGAAGCTTTCAAGTTATATTGCAAAACTGGACAACTTTTCAACAATGTTTTCTAGGAATAAAGAAATAATTGGAATAAATTTAAGATGAAGCGCGAAGATATGTCATTTGGGTTTTCTATTATTGTTCGGATATCATTGTGGTCTGCCTTAGTATATGGGCAAACGCGACGATTTGAAATAGAAGTGCGAAACTAAACATTTTAAAGAAACGTTTTCTACAGATTAGCTATGGGCATAGATTAAAATTGAGGTGGCGTAAAATGGAGCGCAGGGAAATATTATGCGAGTGTCCTAAAAGCCTCTGGCCTTTCCATATTGAACGGAGGTTGGTAGGTGTTAGTCTTTTGACAAGGAAGACGGCATTTTTATACATATGTGCTCAATATCCTTTATAACAATACCGTTCGTGTGAGGTCTTCGACTGTGAAGGTAAGCGGATTTTTTTTAATACTTTTGCGATATGGATGCTTTCGACATTGATCTGTTTACCATAGAATTACTGAGAATGCAACGTATTCACATACCATCTTGCTAGCAATAAAACGCTCCCTCGCATACATCAACTAATATGACAATGCTATTGGCGTCCTATGTCATTCTTATGTATCGCTACGATTGATACATATGGAAAAGTATTATAGCGCATGAATGTAAAGATGTGTAGATTTCAGAGTAACTGTTGCCTTATTTATGAATATGTTACTACCACTATCTTCACAGCCCTGGTATATCATTTATTATTTTAGATAGCAATTAACTTACTCTTACCAAATCTGATAAGTGAGCAGAAAACCTACTGAAACCATCACACCTATCATACGTTTTGGATAAATATGATGCACAATCATAAATTCTACTAAAAGAAAGACTCCCACGAACGTATGAAGCACATGATTTAACCAGAGTGGATAATATTCATCCAAAGCTTTTGGATGGATATGTTCACGGCCTATTGCATATATAGCCCAGAACGTCGTACACACCAACTGAAAAAAATAGTAAAATAATTAAAATCGATTTTATTATGATTTTTTATTAATTTATAGATTTGTTTAATTATTTCAACGGATATCTATGTATTTCTTTCGCCTACTTGTTCTATGAAAAAGTCTACTTGTGCTTACCTATTCTATATATACATTTATGTGAGTTGTGTTTCCTGGTAATTTTGTTGTGATCTATTTTTATTAGTCTTTCTTTTCCGTGATGAGAGTGCTGTATATGATAATATCTCTTGTCATCATTATTATTGTGTTTACCTGAATTGGAACAATGCTTTTGACACTTTCTGAGTGACTTGTAACGGATTTTAAGATGAACAGGGACACAATCCATTTTATGTTTTGGTTTCTTTTCTCTATTGGTTTTTGTATTATTTGTCAACATTAATGAAAGCGTGTGTATTTTCTTCATTGAAGTTGTATGTTTCATTCTCTACTGTGCTAGTAATTTCGTGCGTTGGAGATAATTTTGACTTGTCCGATTCTCAAAGGGGCTGTGTTCATTCGTTACTGGAGCTGTAAGGGTGATTCTTCTCACCATCTTTGGTGGAGAGCTTCGTGTAACCACTTCTGCCAGTGCAGTGTCTGTTGACTTGTAGACTTGTATATTACACTGTGAAACCTATTGATTGAAGAATTCCATTTGCTTTTGCATACATTATCGTGTTTATAGATTTTGTTTTATTGCACTGGTCCCACTTGTGACCATAACCATAGCAACTACAACAGGGTGGGGACCAGGGTTGTTTCTTCATGTTTCTACTGTGTCCTCTGTTGTATTTAGATTCCGTCCACTATTAACTCGAAATCAAGGAATTCTCTAAACTAATTTTTCACCAATGGCAGTGGACTGCATTTGACTTTATCTGGGTGATATTAGTCAAAGGGATCACCTGTTAGACTAATTTGCTGTTGATGTTTACAGATTCTATGTGCCACTTTACACTCTTAATTATGTAAATGTAAGTCTAGGAGTTTTCTGTTTTCTTCTTTTTCTTTTTTGCTTTTGAATTTGTTGTAGACCTCTACTTCGGGCCTTTCATTTTCTTTCCTTTTATTTATTTATTTTTTGTTTTGTCTCTTCTGTGCATCTCTGGTTTCCTGCACCGTTTAATGGTATTTCAGTTTATTGCCGAATTTTCCTGGCTACTAATTTGGGAGATATTTCTCCTTGAGATCTTCATTATTTATTCCATTCAGGCCTCGAAGTCCTCCGTTTGAAAATTGATGTAGAATATGTGTTTATCATAGAAAAATGCAAATGCTGTAGTTTAAACGTGTTTTTGTCAAGATCTATTCTAAAATGCTTTTAACAATGATGTTCCATAATTTACAAAAACCTATAGTTATTCTCTTCTTCCTTGCTATAGACAAAAGGCGACTTTATTACCTTCTTTTCTGTTTTGCGTCTTTTCGGTTAGAGGACACAACTTGAGGGAATGACTTGGATCTAGTACTGTATCTCCTGAACTTTTCCTGACCATGTTGGGATTAATTACGACTGTATATGTTCTTATCTTAGTGCAAGTGGTGGCCATATTATGACCCGTTTGTGTGTTTGTCTAATGTTACTTTTTTCTGTCTGAAGAATCAATCTGTGGTATTAGATCTCCAATCAGTATCTTAAGCGTCTATCTTTTGCCGCAATGACGTCCACACCCCTTCGAGAAAGACTTTCCACCAATGTGAGATGCGTGTCGACTGGAATCTTGGCCCATTCATCCTAAAAAGCGGCTTAGTGGTGTTTTTCGGATGGCATGGCATGGCTCTCAAGCGGAGACCAACTCATCACAAAGATGTTTAATGGAGTTGAAATCTGGAGTTTGGGCCAGAAAATACTCTTCCGAATTTCACTGTGAGTATGATACAGTCATGTAAACAGCATTCTCAGTGCATATGCTGCAACTACACAGTCCAACCGAACGGGCCACATCTGGTAACGTTAGAGCAATTCATCATTCCATAGGACGGATTCAATTGTTCGAAAGTCCGGTGGCGGCATTCCTTACACCGCTGTAAACGATAGGTCGCATTGCGAGTTGTGACATGTGACTTGTGGACTGCTGCTCGACCATGGAAACAATGTGCGGCGATCTCCCGGAGGGCGGTTCGACCACTTGCAGCATTATTTGAAGCTGATCGAAACTCTTGTTACCATCTTAAATGACGTTTTCGGTTTGATTTCACCACATGTTTCAAACATGGACGGTCACAATCTGTTAATATTTTCGCCTTAATGAGTCTGGACCAGCATGTTATAATCCCCTCTCGATTCCACCTCATGATAACATCACTCACTGTCGACCAGGCTATCCGAAATTTGTTGGAAATTACATAGGTCGAATGTCCAAACTTGTGGACTTCAATGATCATCACTCTTAAAGCCACACTTAGTTCACGTCGTCTGTCTATATTGACCGCTGTAGCTGATAGGAGTGTATACTTAACTCTCAACGTCTTTTATAGATTGCATGTTGCACAGATGATGCCAAGCACTTTTTGAGGAGTGTCTGGTGACGAATGGCAACATAGTGTATATTAGTCAATAACAGAAATTAGGTAATATTTTACATGTAGAAAAGGACAAGATGGTGCACCTAAATTTAGAATCTTTGAGAATGTTTACCACATTTTTTTTAACAATTCCCAAATATAAGAGGTGATCCTATGTATCCTCCCAATTTCTTTAGATGGGTACATCGATGTATGCATATCTTATGAAAGAGAATAGATCCTGTACTCGTTCATATAATCACATAAAGTGTTAATGGTTCATTAAAGAAGATAAATTCGGTTAATAATTTATCACGTGCCGAATACATGGGAATACTAATATTTGGCAATATTTTTACTCACAGAAAGGGATAAGCAGGAGCACTTAAAATTCACTGAGTTATATATTCGAGTTCTATAGAGCATTTACGGAAGTCCGTTTTTGACGATTTTCAAGTTGGGCCCCTTTAGTAGTAACTGGATCCAGCTAAGGACATAAATAAATGGAGAGCTTTTGTGAACGCGGGATTGAACCTCCGGGTTCCATAGGCTACACAGTTAGTTGTTTGACTTCTTCTAATGATAATACACATATCTACTTTTAACAATTACTCCTGTACTACTTCTAAATGACAAGACCCAGCTGAGGGTATCCAATTGAATATCATGTACGCCAAGTGAGTAGTCAAGTTCCAAAACGATACTTGTCCATCTATATCAAATCCCAGAGAACCGACAAAAACTGTAGAATCGATGCGTTTAGTAGAACTGGAAGTGTTTGAGGATGTTTAAATTTTTCACTTAAACACATTGAAGTACTCCCACTTCTACAAAACATGCAGATCCCAGATTTTTAAAAAAAGTTTTCTGCGAAGATCTATTTTGGAACTGAATGACTCAAACAAAACTACTTATAATACAAGATGGATAAGATTATTCAATTCCTATCAAAAGTTATGTTCTAGTTGCAAATTTCAAACAAATTATACATTACGAAACTCTTGTCATAAGATAAACCTCAGGTTTTCTGTTGCTGGCATTACCAATATGCGGTGCAGATAGCACTCAAGATATTAACGTGACAGAATTGACCATGATACCCGCCCATATGACAACTCTTGTACTCACAATCTAGAATTTGGGAAATATGTTATGCACCCCACCATTGCATCTAAATCGCCTGTGTTTCAGAGATTATAGCTACATTACAGACATGTACTGTATATAGATTTATCGAGGGCATTCACTTACCGAAGCCACTGGAACTGCCAGAGTTGCGAACACGAAGTCCTTTGCTTCCGTTATTTGTGAACGGAAACAGCCCGTATCATGTCTGCGGATTTTATCAATATCGTCTACTGAAGCTAGTAGGTAGAAAATAACTTGAATTATCTGAAAATAAAGTAAACCTGGATTGTAATTAAGATAGAAAGAATTAGAAACATAATATTTTTAAAATCAATGAAATTTTAAGGAAATTGTAGATTTAACTTTATTTTTTCTTGAATTATATATATTTTTTATTATATGGCATATTGGTCATTTTAGCCCGTTACGCATGTGGAATGACGTCCCTCGGCGATCATACTACTCAGAGAAGTCGGGAAGAAAGATGCAGCATGTAACCTTTAGACGACAAACTATCCCGGCGTTTGCCAGGTGTGAATGTGGAAAACTCAGGAAATACCTCACTTAGAACGGCTGATCTGTAAAAGCTTTTACATCTTTCCAACCGAGGGTCCCCGTCAGAAATCGAACCCTAGATTTCACACAGAGAGCTGTTGTCCGTAACTTAATCAACTTAGATTCGTATTTCCTATCTCATTGTTTCTAGTATGAACATGCGGGAACAATTCTGGAAAAAAAATTGTGATTTTCTCGAGATTATTATTATTATTATTTTACTCTGGGTGTCACTGCCGGGGTACCAGGTTCAGGTACCTGCACGAAAAGTAACTCTAAAAAGTAGTACGTGTTCTACGCATTAATCAAGTTTCATTGAAGTACGGTTTGCAATTATGAAGCTTTTTAAAAAAAATGGCAAAAAATTTACCTTAAGAACTTGTTCCTAAAGTGAGTTCCAGGGGTCAAGAGTAACCCCTGCCTCTACATCATGAAGTGAAAAATTTTGAAATGAGTGCGTATAATTGCGTGACTAGGTGACAACTGTCGTCGATCATTGGAAAGTAAATATGGGCGAACTTTGAAATAAAGTAAATATACGCGCGTCATTTTGTTATAAAATTGCATGGCGAACGCATATTTGATTCCAAACGAATGTCATCGAATATACACGGTTAAAGGAGCACTCTGATTTGTCAATTAAAAAAGACCTCAACGATTTATTCCTGTACAAGCGAGGCTTCTTCATCGCCTCCGTTATCAGGTTCAGCGCTCGGAACGAGGAAAGTAACATCCTCTCCGCTGTCGCGCCCGTTTCGAGTGATTGTTTACATCGCTACTTTCTTGTGAGAAGTTAAAGTTTCAGTGTGTGACCTATTTTCAGTTTAATAATAAATATATATATATATATATATATATATATATAAATATAAATTATAACTTCATAAGCATTTTCAGTGCATATTTATTATTCTTCATAGTTTGGTAACCTTTATCGTCGAATTACTGCCATGAATTGAATTAGAGCTAATACATTGCGTATCAACTTTGTCACGGTGAGTCAAAAGCCCACGTCTACTGCCATTCATGAATGGATCCGTAAGTTATTTAAGTTATCTGTTGAACAGGTGTTGTCCATTGAAATGGACTTTATACGTAAGAACTTTTATCTGAAATTAATTAACAAAGTGTTACGCGAACAAATACCAGGAACAAATACCAGTGACCTACTCAGATAATAATGGGGAGCATGTGTTGCCTATTGATTTGGCGGATAATTCTGTGGTGATAGTCAAGGTGTCCTTAGGTCCCATGGAACTTAGTGACACACAATTAACACGTGTGCTCTCCCAATATGGCGATGTCACTAGTATTGTCGACGAACAATATTCAAAGGAACACGTCTATGTTACCCGAACTTGTAAGCTTGTTAGGATGACTATTAAGCGAAACATTCCTTCGTTTCTCACGGTCTGTCGTTTACGTTTGTTTACCGGCTTTGCTGATCAAATTCAAACTTGCGCCATCTGCAACTCCCCCGAACATTTTGTTTAGGGATGTCCAGGAAAAGGAATTCACGTTTTACTGTGCCAAATACAGCAACCAATTCAATTTCTCCCATTGTACGAGTACCTCATAATTTACCAGTAGATCCATAAGTTTCTGACACCAGTAGTTACAGTATTTTTCCAGTGCTTCATAAGGATGTTCCGGAATCAACTTCTTCAAACCCACCGAACAATGCAGACAACTAGCCAGCAGATCCCAACATTCAATCCGAACCGGATCCTGCAGAACCTGTGCCTTCTAATATCATGGAAGAAAATCAGGATACTAAACTAGTTCCAGCACCCATAACACCCAGCACCGCATCAGCTCTTTCAACAATCGTCTTATCGGTTTCTACGGTAAGTGATACTGGTTTAGTCGAAGAAACTTATCCGTCTCTCAGACCGTACCCTTACAAGTAAGGGACCATATGGTTGTCGCGCAAATCAGATGCAGACATACGCCATCTGATTGAGCATGAAAAGATATATAGAACACAGAAATTTGAGGTGCTAAGGGCCATAGGGAGCGGAGCAAGGAAAGAGGAAACATTGAATGTCGGCAAAATTGAAGAAAGTCAGGAATGACGGGAAAAGTTAATATCTTGCAAACAGGGAAAGAAACTCAACCAAAAGGAAGAAACTAAACATAACAAGGGCATCAAGGACGAAGAAAGATAATAATCAGGGTTGCCATCCGGACCGCAGTGTTGCCAGCTCTGCATAACATTGATATGGAAGATATAGCACAGTATAGCATATGCACAAGGAAAAATATTAGTAACACAAAAGAAAATTGAAAAGACTCTGTACACGTGCGTAAAAAGGTTTAACGATAGTCGTGAGTGAATAATATACATGAGTGAGGACAAATATAGACATGAAAGTGAAGGGGGTACACATGATAACACAGAAACGAAAGTGTTTGGGAGCATCGTTCCATGATGATGA
Organism: Thermobia domestica; assembly: GCF_964235325.1. Taxonomy (NCBI): domain Eukaryota; kingdom Metazoa; phylum Arthropoda; class Insecta; order Zygentoma; family Lepismatidae; genus Thermobia; species Thermobia domestica. The sequence goes on from NC_137457.1 coordinate 284,998,901, forward strand.
TGATGATCGTTCATCACAGATACATTAGTGTTCTCCAGTATTAATGTGTGGCAACGTGAGAACTTTCTCCGCCTTCAGTCATTTGTTCATTATCAGTTTTCCTCTAGGCGATTCCAAAAGATGATACGCTTTGCGTTTTTCAAATGTGGCTACTCCAATGAAAATCCTGGATAGTTTGAAACACCTTCCGTATATTGCTTTGAAAAAGGACTCACAGAGGAATGCTGCAGAGACGCGTGTGACCAGCTTGCTTTTATCCGCTGTGCTCACTGCGAGAAATGTTTGTGTGTTGACCACGCATTCATTAGTGATCTTCACGTCAACTGCAATTAAACTACAAATGGTGCGTACTGTTCTTTATTTCCCCCCATTTGTATTCACGCGGGTGTAATATTCACTTACGACTACGTTAAACCTTTTTACGCACGTGTACAGAGTCTTTTCATTTGTCTTTTGTGTTACTAATATTTTTCCTTGTGCATGAATTGCTATACTGTGCTGTATCTTCCATATCAATGTTATGCAGAGCTGGCAACACTGCGGTCCGGATGGCAACCCTGATTATAATTTTTCTTCGTCCTTGATGCCCTTGTTATGTTTAGTTTCTTTCTTTTGGTTGAGTTTCCTTCCCTGTTTGTAAGAAATTAACTTTTCCCGACATTCCTGACTTTCTCCAATTTTGCCGACATTCAATGTTTCCTCTTTCCTTGCTCCGCTCCCTATGGCCCTTAGCACCTTAAATTTCTGTGTTCTCCATATCTTTTCATGCTCAATCAGATGGCGTATGTCTGCATCTGATTTGCGCGACAACCATATGGTCCCTTACTTGTTAGCTGTTCCACCAGGATTACCCCTCAACTTACCATCACGCTCTCGCGGTAGTGACTACACAAGTGACTCAGATACAGAAATTCTTCATAGTGATAAACGCAAACTCACTAAAAAATAGCACTCAGTAGTGTGTATAGTAAGGACTTGCGTCCTATACATGATCTTTCTATCAATCATGCATGCCAAATGCGAGCTTCCACAACAAGGCGAAATCAATGGTTAATTCCGAGAGAGTGGGTACGTAACAATGTAGTGGCACCATAATATTATATTGTGTTTTCTTTTCTTCTTTTTGCAGTAATATTACCTCCTATTTATCATGTGTTGTTACGCCCGCATATATTTCTTGTCTTTTCATGTTTACTTTTCGTTTAGCGACTATTAATCTCAATAATTTCATTTCTTTAGTTGAGCACCATGCCCTGAGTGACTTTATACATCAAGAAGAAATCAATGTTTTGTTTGCTCAGGAAGTCGCAGCCACGGAATTTCATTACCTACTCAATCATTTACATGTTACCAGTGTTAGTGAAACAACTTCAGTAACAGCCACTATTTACCGCAGCGATCTCAATTTTCTGGCACCTTTACAACATCCCAGTGAGGGTATTACCACCGCAGATTTACAACATATTCGTGTGTGCAGTGTCTATGCTAAATCTAGTTCTTCGTATAAACGAGAACGAAATAATTTCTTTGCTACTGAACTCCCCGGCTTTGTATAATGGTTGTTCCCCATGCATTCTTGCCGGGGATTATAGTTGTACACTTCCCCCTTCGATGCTTATCCTCATTTCAATGATTCGTCTGCTGTACGTCAACTAATAGCGACTTGTGACCTAGCAGATGTGCGGCGCCATTTTCACCCTAATGAACCAGGACATACCTTCTTCACACGTGGATCGTCTTCATCTCGATAGGACAGGTTCTATATCAGTAAAGTCCGGGTTTGAGTTGTACGGATTGTATACCCACCTGCTTTAGTGACCACCTGGCAGTTACAATGACTATCGATCTACCCTTCTCAACATGTTTAAACCGAAGTGGTTTGTGGTATTTTAACACCTCCATCCTTCAGGAGCTTGACTACATTCAATTTACGAAGACTTTCACACTGTCATCAATATTACAAAGAATCCCTTATTAATTTCTGGGAAAAGCGAGTCAAACCGAAGTTTCGAGTGATTACTCAACGATATTGTCGATATAGGAATACTTCATATTGTTCTCAGTATCAATATTACACCACTCTCTAGAGATATTACATGAAAGAAAACTTCAAGGTAGCAATTGTCGACCTCAAATTCAAGAAATCAAAGCCTACTTATTAGCTATGCACAAATGCCGCATCCAAGGTTTCACGACTCGCAGTAAAATACATCAGTATGACGACATACAAAAACAGGAATTGTACAAATCAGAAAAGAACTTATGCGAGGAAAGCAGAAATTTATATCACAGCTTAAAGATGCCACAGGTCAAGTGTATGTAGGTAAGAAGTAATACTTTGTGTCATAAATCCTTATAAACTGCTATATGCCAAGCCCACTTCCTTCTGCAACAGTCCTGAAATTCTCAACTATCTTCCTACAGTATTACAGAAACAGGATCAAGAATATCTATCTATTAGGTTAAATCAGCACTTGCTTCCAGTCGTCGTGGGAAATCTACGACCCCTACCTCTATAATTCTATATAACCTTTATCGATATATTAGCACCCTTTCTTACAAACCTTTTCGATTAATATAGGCAGACTCTTGTTCTAGGTGAATCTTTCCGCATAGGTGTTACAGTTTTAGTACCTAAACATTCTCGCACTTCCAGTATTAATGATTTAAGACCTATTTCCCTTCTGTGTACGATTTAAAAATTTTAACGCACTGTCTTATGAATATTTTAGTGCCAAACTGCTAAGTTCCCATCAATATGGAATTGGTCAAAGCAATCCGATTTATAAGACTATCAAATCTTAGATGTTTCATTTTCTATCATGAATCCACTGCTCTTTCACGCCTTTCTGTTTTAGCCACGGATTACCCTCAAGCTTTTGATAGAATTAACCATGAATACTTATACAAAGTCCTTGAGAAATATGTGTTGGGTCCTACTTTATTTCTCTTGTAGGAGGAATTTATACGCACAGATTGACAAAAATTAAAGTTAATGGTGGGTTTAGTAACCCAATAAACATCAATAATGGTATTTTGCAAGGTGATCCAATGTCAAGTCTATTATTCAGTTGTTCCCTTGCCTCACTTACGTACGCGACTGAACGTTTACTCCCTAGTGTCTAAAATACAAAAATAACTGTACCAAGTTACACTGATGATTCTCACTATTGTTTACATCCGGCCGACATGAATTGTCTACAAAGTTTATTAACCTCGTATCAACAGGCTTCTGGAGGGCAACTCAATCAGAAGAAAACAAAAATATTATGTATTCATCCAGGATACAATGCTTCATATAGTAACTACTATGACAGTTCAATGTGAAAAAAATGCTTGGTGTATGGTGATTCAATAATATCAACCAAACCGTAGGACATTCCTATCATCTTACAGCAAATAAAATCCGAACTCTTCTTATCACTCATAGACAGCGAAACATAAACATTTTCAGCAGAAACTTATTTCTGAAAACGTCTTTTTCAGTATTCTAAGCCACATTGCATAGATTTTATCAGTGCCAGTTAAAATATGTAACCAGTTAACCAGTCAAGCTTTGTTTTTCTTATGGCATTCCAAAATCTTACGAGTGGCCAAGCATTAACTCTATCTGTCCTCGGGGCCGCGGTGGCTCAGTGGTAGAGCGTTCACCTCTGGTGCTTGGGGTCCCGGGTTCAATCCCAGCCCCCGCCAAGTGAACTTGGTGGTGGACAAACACCGCGTGCGTGGGTTTTCTCGGGGTTCTCCCGTTTCCTCCTACTTTCCTCATTCCACCATTTCATTCATTACTCATCATCACCGTCTCCTTTAGCCTAGCAGGCATATCCGTGGGACGTAAAACTCAAAGATTTCATTTTTTCTATCTGTCCTCACGTGAAGACGAAATAGGCTTTTTTCACATAGAAGCACAGACATGCCCTTCTTACGAACAGAAGTTGTAAGCTTGTCTGTGAACATGAGACCTCGATTATTGCTGGCGTTATCAATGTCTGTTTCCACTGTTTAGACCTTCGGACGCCAGTACACGTGTTTCCTTGGAGCTACAAATATCCGTGATGTCATACCCTCTTTATCAAAGGTAAGCAAAATGAGAGTATCAAAGAGGTAGAAAGACATTTCACAAGAACCTTGAACCTGACTAAGGATAAAATTAAGATAAGGTTCATGAGAGCGACAAACCACACCCTGATAGTTGAAACAGAAAGCGAAGAGGACATTACCAAAATTACAAGAAATGACAACCATCGCAAAATTTTAACATGCGAAAGACAAAAGAGAAGACCACTGATAATTTTATACAATGTCCCATCGGAAATAAAAGAAGATGAATTACTGGAAGTCATCCATCAACAAAATTAAGAAGAAGAGATAGAGTTTGCAGACTTCAAGAACTCGTTTAACCCCAAATTTATAACTGGTCCATGCAACAAAGCAGCCTGCCATCACGTAATCGAAGTACCACCTGACTTGAGAAAGAAACTCCCATGAGATAAAAGAATATACCTGGAATTCGAAGTCATAGCAGTTAAGGACTACCTGTCAGTGTCATTATGCATGAAATGCAGAGATTATAGACACATCGATAACTTCTGCAAAAATGATGCAGTCTGTTCACATTGTGGAAATAAATCACATGAAAAGAAGGAATGTGGAAGAAAAGATCAGAAAGCAACATGCATATAATGTGCACTAAGAAAGAAGAGATGCAAGGCTGACAAGACGAAGGACTGTCTAACTTATAAGTTAATATTACAAAGAACCATTGCAAAGATAGACTATGGCGACTAGGAGTCAGGAAAACATAACAGAAAAAAATAGAACAAAATACAGAAGCCTAAGTAAAGAATTGAGAGACTTAAAGATTAATAGTTTATAAGTTTAAAACGGCAAACAGAAGAACCATAGGTACCTAAAGAGAACTTGATAGAAATCGACAAAAACATACAGGTGAAAAAAACCATAACATAACATAGGTGCAAAACCAAGAAACTGCACAGGAGAGAAATTCTAATAAAACAAGTGAGGCCACCATTGTATAAACCACAATAACCATACGGGTGAATAACCACAGTGATTGGGAATTTCAAGGAGTGCAAGGTCATAGAGGTGAAACCGCATATGCGCATATAATCCCAGAACGAATACATAAACAACTTGAAGATGCATTAAGATTGTCAAGGTTAGAAGAACTAAAGACACTCACGATAACCTTAAGACTATTAGTAAGGAATCTTCACGAGAAAGGGCAGACCATCGCCTTTTCGCAAATAGAGGCAATTGATAGGATATTACTAAAAACCGAGAACACTCCCACGGATACATTAGAACTAATGACATATGTCGTAAAAGTCTTCGACAGAAGAAATGAGACCTTTGACATTAATGAGATCTATAGACAGTTCGTCAAAACGCATGGAAGGACCGTTTATGGTCCGATGCAGAGATGGCCTGCATGCTATGCCACAACAAAACAACCATAACATCAGAGTTGGACAAATAAATGCAAGTAGATAAAAAACGGTTCTTCACGAAATTGGGAGACTAGTCGAAGAACAAGAGCTGGATATAGTATGTTTATAGGAAACCTATACTTACGGAGGAAAGGTACCATATATGCCAATTAACACAGATAATATGTAACGGTGAAATGCCTATGGCAGCAATAATGAACTTTAATACCAAGGTGAAGATTGTACACAGATACAACAATTCTGTGAGGAATAGACCAACAGCATTGAGGTAAAAGCAGACATTGATGACTTCCTGCTAGTTAACTCCTATTTCCAGTTTAGGCACAATATCGAGAAGTATTTAAACAAACTACGAGAAATAACATTCGCCTTTCCAAATGAAAAAATTATATATCTGCTAAATGCAAACACAAAATCGGTGTACGTCTGCTGTACGTTAAGTCCAAAAACTACAGGAATTACGCATGTAACCTATCTTTTTAAGTACGCCACCTACATTTTTTTCTCAGTGTACAGTTGTATTTTTTTCCTAATATTTATACTAAGTTCTTGTTTAAAATCTTAAATTAAACTCGTTTTATATAAATGAACAACTGCACACTATACCAAGAAGACACATACCAAAACATCTAAAAAAATACTGTTATTCAAAGCTACACTGAGAAAAAATGTATGCGGCATACGTAATATCGTATGTTACATTTGTAAATCCTGTAGTTTTTGGACTTAGCGTACAGCAAGCGTATAACTGAAAACGCATGTTTTATAATACTTTCTGTTTAAGTGTCCCATCTATACATACTTTCCGTATAAAACAATATAGGTCAGGATCTCACATACAAATGGAAGTATATAACATATAGCTGACGAAGGTAACATACATGTATGTATGTAATATAAGGAAGACTGTTAGACATCAGACATCCCGCAATGGCATGATGTAACACCTAAGGGCAGTGCCTATGTAGCATACGGATAACGTATGCTCCATTCTGATTTTTGAAGCAAGAGGATTCCGTATATTTGTACAATATACCACTGTCCGGAGAACGGATTTTTCTCAATGTAAGTAAAACGCTACACTCATCTAGTATCAAGTAAAAACATCACTATTTCTTTCATGTTGAATTACAACATTATTACGCGTACGCGACTGAGAAATAGTTCCAATTTACAACGTTTTTATATGAAAACTAGCTACTTCCACGGGATCCCCCACCCAAAGTACAATACAAAACATTTTGCTACTTAATTTCTCCTCTAAATCTTCAAAATTTTACTAGTCCTGGCTTCACAACCCGGAATTTAATCCTTAAACTTAAACGTTAAATATGTTAACTTGCTCAGTTACTCATCTAATTAAGGTAATTTAGCTTAACTTTAATCTTCTACGAGAACAAACAAATGAAAGTCTTTGCAACCATTACTTTTTCGGTAAATGTTCCACCACAGTTCTTGTTTTACATATCACACCACAATAATTTGGACCTACTAGAATCAATCGCCTTGCCCCCCGTGGATACGGGCCTGTTTGAACCTAAGCAATTTTTGAAATTGGAAAGTCAAATAGGCCTTCTTATTTGTTGAAGTGGCTCCAGAGGTTGTGAAACAAATTCAGTGTAAGTGGGGAAGGCTTGCCTTACGACTGTACCGACCGTATTGACAAATATTCCTGTCATTGTAATTCATTACTGGTTCAGTCGAAACTAAGCAGTCGTTGAAAGATTTAAGTCGAGTTGTGTGTTGTGGTGTTAACTAAACCAGACTTGGTTAAAAGTCATAATTTTAACCACTTGACGTAACAGCTCTTTCACGTGAGACTTAGCCGCTCTAGTGTTGCCGCGAGACGAGACGAGTAAGTCTTTTCGAGACGAGACATGCTTTTGCAGGAGACGAGACAGCCTGAAGTCTCCTCTCGTCTCGTGGCAACACTATCTTGCCCTTAGTGGATTAGATAACATTCTTGATTCTAGCGGCCACGTAGCATAAGTTGGTTAGTGTTTTTTGCACTACAATTTTTATGGTATACTTACAGTCAGTGAAAAAAGTTCTTTCTGTTTGATGAAATTAGTTGCGTAAACAACTTCAGAATGGAAGAACAATTTGAGTGTAGTTTTCAGTAAATTAAACAGAACGTAATTTTCTATACGTTCCAGCCATTACCACTGTTATTCCTAAAATAAATTTTACCAAACAGAAAGAATTTTTGTCGCTGACTGTACGAACACTGTGTTTAGCTCCATAACACCTAAGTTCTCCTAAAATGAATGTGCATCGAGAAATGTAACTCCACCCACAATAGATTATTAATGTTTAAGGTACAGAATACATTTAATTAAAAAAAATAGAAGTAAATATACAATATATGGAGGGGTTAATTCTAATTGCGGGAGGCCAATAAAAATCATGAAGGTAAATACAACGTAATGTAACATAACCTAACCAAAATTAGACTATAGTTTTATTTAAAAAAGTACGTATTCTTAGGGAAAAATTCTGCCCCCCCCCCCGGAATTAATTAAGGAGTGCTATTAAAATATCCATCAATGGACGTCACAGTTTGTTGATATTTTTAGTTCTAAATCTGTGGCATTCGCTTAAAGCAATATTGTATCTTAATACAATTCATAATAAAAATGAATTAACATTCTGAAAGTATTAATTGCTGTTATAATACAAGTATACATGGGAACCTAAATTAAGAAAGCAACTAACCGCACACAAAATTGTCAGATATTTCAAAGCTCCAACTCCACTGAGGGCATAAATTTGCAATTCAGGTGGAATATGCATTTGAAAAATTCGGTAATAAATTACAAAGACGTGAAGTGAACAGAGTGTCACATGAAAGGAGAATTGCAGGTACGAAACCATCCCTGGACTAAATTCCGTTTCTTCTTATAACTCACAATGAATATTATTAATGTAGCTATTCAAGAGAAACCATTCCTTTATGATTACTAATATAAAACACACGTTATCCTATTAAAAACAAGAACCACTCTTTGACACCTACAACAACGATTATTAACATACACAAATTATTTGCAATGTTTATTTAACCACAGATAAGCAATTAAAAGGCGACAGATTCATGCAATTAGATATTTTATTTTCAATGTGATTTGATATCTGAAATGGTGCAGTTTACGAATATGGAGGTCACTTTTTTTTAACATGTAAAGGTAGTAATATCTGGCAATTTACAAGGAAAGAGTAAAATTTAAAATGCTTATTTATGTAGGTGGTAAATATCTACAATGTATCAACACATACACAATTCAAAAGTTTGCTCCATTACCAAATAATTATACTCAAAGACGAATAGAGGCATTATTGTAATATAAGTGGCAATATCTATCACAGTGTAGGGTCTAGATTTTAGTAAGGTACCACTATCGACATAGATACAGCGTTACAAAGTGTGCTCTTCGACCATGCAATTATTTGTATGGGTTAAGAGTCACCTATTGCATATCCATCTATTTGTGAATGGTCGTGCAGCGTGGTGGACGGTAGGTGAACACTGCCCAAGTGGATGTTCAGGTGACGTCAGTTTGCTGTTCCCTCTGATTGGTTGGATACGAGTTGCGTTCCTTTTCAACACCGAGTCAGTACGGTATGAGCCCGAAAATTTAAAAGTGTCTCTCGCGCCAACAACCCATATGCTTGAATTCACAACAGAGGGAAATAACGATCAGTTACTAAACCTCGAATTGACTGAAGACGGAAGCTAAACAACAATTTCAAAACCGTAGTCGATGGTTTTGCGGATGAATTACTCGTGAATCCAAGAAAGCTGGTACACTGCTAACACGTGTTTTACTGCATTCCCCTATAGATAAACCACATTGACTTGACACCTAGCCTTCCGTTCTGAGCGCTGCTATCGGCTCAAGGAATTCCACTTCCATGGTTGCAAGGCTCTCTCGCTTAGCAACATCTGAACCCTTATTGGCTCAATGCGTGGGTGTATCGAGGGTGTGAGTTTAGTTCGCATTTTTGCCGCGGATCAAGACATTTTGGTAGCACTATAATTTGAGTTTCCGGTCGTTATATGCTCGCAGTTAGAGCTCATGTCATTTGGAACCAATGTTCAGCTGTAAGCAACCAAGCTATCTATTATATAGCCTCGATGCTCAAAGAAACTGTGAACTTCAACTCAATCAACCATTTCCTTAACTTGTCCCGTTCCCTCCTTTACTCCGCCAATTTCTCGTTATCATTTCTTCAATCATAAAAGAAAACCTCTATGTTATACATAGGCCATTTGGCTAGTAGGCACAAGTGTTGGGGAGGCTAGAGGGCAGAATAGCCCAGTCGAGACGCAATACAGGTAGGAAACTGTCAAGAATGGAGCAAAGAATTGTACGGCATTTACACTCAACCACATGCTGGACAAATGCCTCTCTAACATTATGATTGACACACAGTCAATGCACTAAGGCCTCTTTCTGTCCGCATTCTCTCCTTTCTTTCATGTACCTTGGCTTACAAATCTTGTTTTCCGGTCAATATGAGGCTTAGTCTTGCTGTGAGATCGTCCATAAGCTTCGTCCAAGATTTACCTGAGCTCAGTCCTCAAAGTGGGATATATTCGCCATTTTTTTGTTTGTCTTAAATCAGTGAAAGCCAAACCATTGATCGCGAGCTACTAGCAGCACGCGGGGACGTTTTCGGTAGTTTGCATTAACGCTCTGGTTGACTGACCTTGATTCCTAAGTTTATGAGCAATAAACAAATGTAGGATTTTTAAAAAAGAAAATTGGTATTTCTTTTGGTTCTTAGCTCACAGTAAGGTTTAAAAACGGTAAGGCGGTTCATAAGTTTGGCGACCACTGTCTAAGATCAATATTATAAGTTATACATGGGATAAATATACCTAGTATATTCTTCCCCAAACTCGACGTTAGAATCTCAAAGCTTCAAGACTGACTGAAGATTTTAGGATAATTCTTCACACATTTTTGGTTTTGTTAAATAGAAACCGACGTATTTCAGACCTGAGCTTTGCGTCGAACTGAATTTCTCGAGATAAAGATCGTTTGCTTTGTATTGTCCATAACCATATTGTCCTGTTATAATAATGTTGGATTCAGAGCCGTAGGTTTTTAGATAAAATTAAACGCTGGAGTTTTCAACTCTTAACATAAGAAATAGACGCAATTCTCACGTAATTTTTTTCTGTTATGCAGGTTGTACGGAGAGGAGAGTGTAGAATCTGTTTTCTGCTTAAATCGTAAGAAACCTGCTTATAAAGTAGAGTTATGATCCAGCCCGCAACGGCCGAGAATTTCCTCAACAACAGTACATAATGAGGCAATGTCAGTATCCACGATTAGACACTTTTTCTTCTCGTAGGTCTGGGGTTATGCTGTTTAGTGGGAAATAAATCAAAACGGATTGAGAGAGATGACATTTATTAACTTTTGAGTAAATTGGTAAAGTAAGTCCAATATTTTCCCATTCAATGTAATGCACTAATGCACTGCTACGTATCAAGGAAGCTTCTTCTGCCATTGTAGGTACGTTTCCGAACCTCAACCAGCTGTATATTGCTCTTTGAACTGATCCCGATCCATTTCACTTAACAACACAATTTTGATGAAAGTAGCGCTTACCATCTCTTTTCCCGAGCCTCTCAAATAAAGTAAGCAGCAATTAATATGGGGTAGACTACACTGTGGCAAATACCATAATAGGACTCCCTACCGAATATTTGCAGATGGATACGAGAGGGTGGTCGAAACTTCCTGCATTTGCCTCCCTTTCGTTCACATTAAACCTCGCGTGTAGGTTTAAATGAAAACTTACAAGCAACGAACATGAACTTGTCATCCGAACATCGAAATCAAACCTAGTCTATTCGATAAACATAACAAAGATATGTTTATGCACAAAAAATTAGGTGCCATGAACAACGGAGCAAATCCCTGGAGCCCATTAACCCTGTTAGTATAAAGAAAATCGTAAACTCGCAGTGAAATAGCTACACTGTTCATTGTAAAGTCGTAGTTTGTAGTTCATTTTCTTCAGCATGAAACAAACTTTCCAGAGATGCTATGTACTGGGGACCATAACATACTTGAACAGGGAAAATAGGGAGAATGTCGGGAAAATTCCCTTCAAAAATCCCTCCTATCAACTTTGGACCACTATTCTAGAGAATAGGTATGAGGGGAAAGCATGACTTTTTATACAAGGTTTTCCCACATGTCTATTCCATCTACCGATACAAAACTTGGTACACATATTTTTTATTCCCTATAGTATTTTTAGAGGTACATTTGATTCTATGCTTTTAACCGGGGACACAACCAGGAGGTCAAAGTTAATCGAAGGAATTGAAGGGAATTTTCCCGGGAATTTTTGAAAGTATTCTCTGGCTCTCTCTACTGATAGACGAGCAATACTTAGCAAGCATGCTTTCTGTTCATTTTCACTCTAGCTCTTCTCAAATAAGAAATGTGTTGATGAAACAATTGTCCGTGTTCAGCACTTATATATGGAAATTTTGAAGAAAGACATTCAGATGTAAGTGCAAAAAGTGTAATTTTAGTGACATATTACATACCACGACTTGTAAACTTTGCATCGTGTCACGAATTCTACATGTAAATAAGTGTATTAATGTAATATTTTATTACTTACCAGTCCTTCGAAAGATAATGCTGAATATGCGTCGAACTCAGTTACTCCTAGTAACATTAAAATTGCGATCCAGCCTGAAGTGTAGTAATTATTATATACCTTAACGAAGGTAACGTCTGTTCGGAACCCTAGTATGTTAAAAAGAAAGAAAAAATCCAAAAATACCCACAGTGGTCGGAATATTGGCCATTTTAATACTTGTAATGCAGAGGGGAATAAACTGTTGTAAATCTTAAATATGGAGAGGCTAAGATTTATTTCTCTCCAAACCGCTAAATATTGTACATGCAACGATGTAGGAGGTGCATGACAGGTCAATAACCATATAAAAGAAATTCAGATACGTTACGTAAATACTGAATATTTATTGATATTTCCAGGAAATTAATATATAAAAATATAACACTTGCACACATTAAAGTGCGATGTTAAGATTTAAATGATTGCAATTTAAATTTTTATCATTATTACGTTGCCCTTTTACAAGCATTCTCACACGTCGAATCACTTACTTATATTGCTATTTACTTTACAAGTGGGAGGGAATATAATTTAGAGGATCAGTGGCGTAGGGGAATTTATTTTGTGCAGTTTCTTTTGTATTTTATCAAAACTGTTTTGCCACGAACACTCAAACAAAAAAAAAAAAAGTACCTTAATGGTCTCTTGAATAAATAAATATCGAGAAACATTTTCCTCAGAGGAATTTAATGTCCAAACTAGATTCCATCTCGGTTCTAATCTGTAAGCAGAGGTGACAAATATATTATTTCAGCTTTGAATATTGATTTATATAAAGGCAAAATCATAAGAATGTGGGAAGAAACATTTCGTTCCCGGAAAGCAGAAAGGTGCTAAGCGCCATTCTCTTTGATTTCCAACTAAGTGCATATTTTGACTTCTTATTTCATGTTTAATGTTGGCACAAAGGAGACAATATGAAAGGTCTGCAGTGAAAACTGAATTCTATAGAAGAATGAAAGAATCGGAATTACTTAGTATTTCATTCGTTTTTATGCTCTCCTGAGAAATTTGCAGTTTGGCGCTTAGCACCTTTCTGCTTTCCAGGAGCGATTTCTTTTATGGATTCAGCATTCCAAAGACAGCTGTCATTTCTGCCCTTAAGACTTTCTTGAAACCATAAGTGGTAGATAGCTGAAGTTGATCTCCATGGAGTGGAAACGGTAATATAATACATTGGAACGGTTTCTTGATATGAATTTCCCTCTCTCAAGAGTAGTTCAATCTTGGCTCTAATGCATCTATTGAAACCGAAATCAGAATAAATCTACTACTACCACATCCGATTTCAATATTGATCTGTATAGAGCACAAACTGGAATTAGATAGAGAGCAATAGTTTCTTTGATGTGAAGTTAGTGTCGCGAGCAAGAGTAGGTTCAATCTCAGTCTTATAGCCGAATGTTGTAGAATTTGTCTCTTTTGGTTCCAATGTTAGATTTTGTATAGTTCAAAAACTATTTTAAAAAAGCGATTTTTTCGATATTTATTTAGCATACCAACAGTGGGTTACATCTTCACCTATATTACGTATTTGAACGGAACTGATAAATTATCGATATTCGAAATCTTTAAGTTTTACGTCCCACGGTTATTCCGGTTAGGCTAAAGGAGACGGTGATGATGAGAGATGAGTGAAATGGTGGAATGAAGAAAGTGGGAGGAAACAGGAGAACCCCGAGAAAACCCACGACCACGGTGTTTGTCCACCACAAAGTCCACACGGCGCAAGCTGGAATCGAACCAGGGACCCCAAGCACCGGAGGTGAACGCTCTACTACTGAGCCACTGCCAAGGGATACAATATGACCCCAAGGGATACATATTTCTTAAATAATTTCTTTGTACTTTGTTTTCGGTTACTGATTATTTTATTATTCCTCGACCTAATCTAGTTCTTTATATAAACCAAATATTAAAAGTTAATTATTTTAAGTAAAGTTGTTAAATAAAAAGATAACACATCAGACCTTGGGGTCATATTGACCCCAATATCTAATATTACAATTTTCCTATTATTCATTATTGTTATTACTACTATTATTATTGTTGTTATTATTAAGCCACTTCAAGGCACTAGATTATCTATTATTTAGTCTATCTTTCATGTTTGCATGCTTTTATAAGAAATTAAATAATTGGGGTCAAATAGACCCCAAGGACGGGCGTGTGTCTAGGTTTGAAGGGCCATAGGAGGGTTAAGGTTGAAATAGAGAGTGAAATCGTACAATGTATATAAAAAGTAATCAATTCACACTTTAGGCTCATAAACGTTCCTTCATACAAGAATGCCATTCAAGAACTACAATTATGTGGAGACGTGTCCACACTCATTGGACTCCCTGCTTGAATGCACCCTTGGTCTACATGACAAGCCTAAACAACACAACGACACTACAAATAAGTGGAGACATGTCTACACCCATTGAACTCCTTCCATATGTGCACCTTTAGGTCTACATGACAACTGCAAATCGCATAAATAACAGAACGACACTACAAATATGTGGAGACATGTCTATACCCACTGAATTCCCCCCGTATGTGCACCCTTAGTCTACAAATACGAACCGTGAAAAGAATAGGACGAAGATGATACAGATATAAAATTTTGCGATACTATTAGGCAAAACTTTATAAATATTTCGTAACTTATAAGCATATGCGTTAATTTGCACGCTTGTTACAGCGGATGTCTGTTAGAATACAACCAAATTAACTCCGTTCTAAGAATAAAGATATGATCTTCATTTTACGTGTACGTCAACGCTTGCGCATCGTACAGAAGTATGGTAAATGATGTAACTTATCCTGCGAATACGTCAATACTTGCGCAGCTCTACAGAAGAATATTAACTGGGTAACTGGTTGGTACGTACTTCAAGACTTGACCATCTCAAGAGAATTATGTTAGCTGGTGTAACTTATTCCAACACTCGTATAACTCTACAGATGTATAGTAACTTATTAGGGATGCGCACGAGACAAGATTTATGGCTGTCTCATCTCGAAAATGTGCTGTAAAAGTGTGATGTCTCGACTCGAAAAATGTATATTTTTCTATTGGAAGAACCGTGTCTCGACTCGAATATTGTCAGGAAAATCCTGTCTCGACTCGTCTCGTGCGCATCCCTATAACTTATGTAACTTATTCCGCACATAGTCAACACTTGCGTAATCCTACAGAATGATGTAACTGATGTATCTTATATTTCGAGTTGCTCTTACAGTTCAAAAACTTTATTTGTTTCTAAAATATTTTATTGAAGCTGTTAAGTAATTTTTTTTATAAAATAAACGTGCAGATACTTACAAAAATATGTAATAGCATACTACTCACAGAAGTAACAAAGATTACTGATGTTTTACATACGCATAGTCTTTTGTTATAAATAATACTGTCCAAACACTGAAGAATTGAATCTTAATGCTAATTACAATTACTAACGAAAATAAAAATAAGCATAATACATTCATTATGTCGTCTATAGTTTTTGACGTGAATTATTCACGACTGTTTCTTTGAGGTAATTTCTTGTGGTGGACCTGGAATAAACAAAAATTGCATTAATATTGTAGAATATATATTTGTATACCTTTCGAGACCTCGTCTGGAGACACAAATTGCACTATGTGACAACGTCGCAAATAAAGAACTATAGATTAGATTACCAATCTATCAACTAGTTAAATCGATTCTTTACAGATGACAGTTAAAGTCGATATTGATTTACACTAGCATCACTTATTAGTTTAGCTGTATCTATAGAATAATGCTAATGGTTCCAAGTTAATCTGCGACGTTGCCACATTGTGAATTTTTCATTCCTCATAGCGACTGAAGAAGGCCCCGGAGGGCATAGTATCATATAACATTTTCGCGGAGAATAGTGCTCTGTGGTCCATGGGCACCATTTTTAGAACACCCGATATATATAATTAATTATTTTCCTTTTCTTTTACAACATTACAGCAATAGGTTTTAGTAGCTCCAATTACAAGTTCTCGCAATTACATGATTTAAACACTGTTGCAAACTTCAGCAATGCTTTCTATATTTTCGAAACGGTTTGAGATGAAGTGCTGTATAAACGGTTAAATGGGTTGTTTGCCGATTGCAAACCGTACAAGTAATTAGACATTACACTTATCTAAGCATGTTTTCGGAATAAAACCTTTTGAAGAAAATATAATTTTCAAGCCCTTGTAACTTTGTTCCTATTCTTTCAAAACAAGTTATACCATGACTATTGTATGGTATCCAACGCTAAGGTACTTTCGAAGTGCATTATCTTGTCCACCTCCGTTGTGCTGTATGTGTGATACAGGTTTCCTAACTTTGAATATTTGTGATACTATAACATCCTTAGTTTGCAGCACTGAATAACGAAAGTAGTATTTTAGGTTTTAGTTTTACATGTCGATTTGAAACAATGTAATAATCTGGCGTAGTGCCATTTGAAAAAAAACGTAACTTTATAATGTGTTGGCAACACTGTTGAGTGTTTCTATTTTATACGTGTAAAGATGTCCCACTCCTTGTTTCTCCGTGCAAAGCATAAAGTAATAATATAGTATAAGAGGTTTAAGCTGATCTTCCAGCTAGAACTGTGAAGACTGTGGTGCCGCCACTCAAGGAAGTTCGGTACTACGAACTACTAAAAGCAAGAACGAATCAAATCATTCAGAGCGCGTAGTCTGATAGAATTAGCCAATGATACACTTAGCTACTGCTAGTAGGAGACGATGCAGTTAGTTACAACTCTAGCCGGTAGTGTCGCAGTCACTTTTGTTGCATTGTGGGAACGATTTGAATTTCCATTAGGAATATAGGGAGTGGTTTAATAGGCTAATCAGTGGTGCAAAGTTTCGCTTTTCTACCTCATTTGGTTTATCCGTTATCACGGTTGGACATTATACAAGATGTACCCTGTATTTATATGATCTGTAAGTTAATGTATGTATGTAATAAAGAAGTAAAAGCGATTTGTAATAATTAACTCCACCTTTTACAATAAACCTTATATACAGAGGTTGTTCAGTCTACATTTGGCCTGTTTCGAATACCTAAAAATTTAGAAGAATCTATGGCGCCAGGTCCGTAAGTGCTCGATGTGTTTCCCTTGGTTCCTAACAATAGCTCGACAGCGTAATTTCCACTCTAATAGACTTCTCTGAAGAACTGGGAGGGGAATCTTGTCCCATTCCCTTTGCACAGCTTTCCAAGGTCCTTCCACAGTTGTCACACGCCGTTTTCCCAAAGCCCACTTCAGCAATTCAAATCCACAATAGTTCATAGGACTTGCATCTGGAGATTTAACAGGTATCTCATTGAAAGGTATCACCTGTATACCACTTGCCTCCTCCATCTCTCTATAGAATGCAAGGGACGATCGTGAGGTTGTGATGAGGCCTTGTCCATGTGAATGCGCACCAGATTGGCGTCATTTCCTTACATTGTTGGAATCTCATGCTCGTAGATCGGCCGCATGATCTTCTCCTGAAAATACTGCAAATTTATTTTGCAGTTCTTCGCCACCATACGAATCTTCAGTTTACCTCGGTAACAGTAGCCCGTAACGACCATAAACTCTTTTGGGAAGGATTCTTTACAGACACGGACCCACCTTCTTAAGTTCTTGGCGCCTTTCTCTCGGTACATGATGGCTCTCGGTTTGCCGCAGTCGGAAAGGTAAATCCATGCTTCATCGAGCGTTACGACGTACATCCACCTTCGTTTTGCCAGATGCCGTTCGTACAGCTTCCGGGCGTTACACTTTCGTTCCTTTTGGTGAGCATCCGTGAGAAGATGGCCGCGAGCTTTCATGACTTTTTCCAGCTTGAGTTGATGGTGTAATGTCCGGCTCACAGTCCCCAAAGACACGTCAAGACGATTAGCCATACACTTTTGTGTTGGCGGATTTTCTTGCATTGCCATTTTTCGAAGTTTCCTCTGCATGGTGTAGGTGGCCTTGGTACATTCCCGCTTCCTAGGCAACATGGTTGGTGGTCCAAATGGTGGAGTTTTTTAATAACATTTTTTATTCCCCTTAAACTGATGTTGCAACCATTCTTGTTGCACTGTTTTCTAATGACAGAAACACCAAAGTAGGCGTCATAAAGAGCCGCAATATAGCCTTCTTAAAACAGGCTTAGTTTGGGCGGCAGTTCGATCACAGAGTGGAAGCCCACACACTTGGAAACAAATTTAACATAACACTCACAACAATGGTCCTGTTTTGTTCGTTATTGTCGTCCGCACGGAAAAACAACTCCATTCCCAGAAAGCCACTGAACAACACTGCAGGACACCACGAGCCAGGTCGGGTGAATCCATTCTGCCTGGGAGGGGGAAGAAACTAAATTGGCCAAACGTAGGCTGAACAACCTCTGTATGACCTCAGTTTTCGCGGAAATGATGGGTCCATTTAGTTGTAGTGCGACATCTTCAAATTTGAATTATAACTAGCTCCGAATTGAGTGATGTAAAAAGTGAATGTCAAAACAAATGCTTTATTTGTACCGACTTATATACCTAGACATTAAGAATATTTTTTCTACCTTGTTTTCGTAATTCATGTACAAGAGAGAGAAGGTCAATTCTGCATGTTTTAGAACACTGTTTAATACGCATGGCATCTAGGTATATTTGAAGTTAATAACACTACTTAACAAAGGTTTTGTTACATAAAAGGAAATACCTGTTCTTAAAGGAACTTTTTGCGCTGAATTCGAATATGCACTCGGTTTTTCTCCATCACGTACGATTTTCCCTAACAGAGGGATTTTCGGGAAAATCCCTCAAAAATGTCCCTTTTCGTTTATTTTACAACCCAAGATCTTGTCCCCTTGCATATACTAACATAGAAATTATACCTAAGTATACTTTGATTCATATTTAACAAACCCTCCAAGTTTCGTAATAATCGCTTTATTCTTTCTAGAGAAATAAATATGTTTGTATGTATACTGTGTGTACTGTTTATTGCACCTTATAGTAATGCTTTCAGATCTCTTAAGTTGAGGAAAAACGTTTTGCTTTATTACCACAAACACATATATAAAATATAATACAATATAATTTACAAGTGTGACAATTTACAATAAACAATAATACAAATGTACCAAAGGGCCATGAAAAGACAATCAAAACTATCACAATATATGAAACTTCCATTGGGTTACAAAAACGTACACTACTTCCTTCTTTTGTAAGAAATGTTGCATTCTCTAACAAGACCCCAACAATAGTCCCCCATCATTGAAGGATCCCATCGTCCCTGGTATCTTTTCTCCATTGCCATTATATCTTGGTGGAATCTTTTCCCCTGTTCGTCGCTGAGAGCACCTAGGTTAGCAGGAAAGAAGCTGAGGTGGGAGTGCAAAAAGTGGATTTTTAAAGACATCCTACAACCCAACTCTTTGTATTTCTGTATCATGTCCTGTACGATTTCTGTGTAACTCTCAGCTTTGTTATTGCCCAGAAAGTTGCGCACAACACACTTAAATGCTGTCCAGGCAGCTAGCTCAGCACTCTTTAACTTGCTGTCAAAGCTATCATCAAGCATTAATTTCCTAATTTGGGGACCAATAAACACTCCCGCTGAAATCTTAGCATCACTCAGGTTAGGGAACTTATCTCGCAAATACTTGAAACCTTCACCAGATGTGTCCATGGCTTTGACAAAGTTTTTCATAAGTCCTAACTTGATATGAAGTGGCGGTAGTAATATCTTATTAGGATCTACCAAAGGAGCGTATTTGACGTTGCATTCTCCAGGTACGTAATTCACTCTAGGTTCCCATTCCTTCACTTCATAATGTTTGTCATCAGCTCTGCTATCCCATAAACATAAAAAAACATTGGTACTTCGTGTAACTGCACTGCAGTCCTAATAAAATACCAACTACCTTGAGATCACAACATATTTGCCAACAATGGTCCTTGTAATTTATAAGATTTAGCAAAGTTGACATGGTGTCATAGGATTCCTTAATCTTCACTGAGTGCGCAAGTGGTATAGAAGGTTTTTTGTTACATTTGATAACAAATATTTATAACTATTTCATGAAAAAACGAAAAAACTTGGAGAATTGTATATATATGTATTAAGATATACATATACTGTACGTTTAAAAAAAATATACGTTGGAAGTACATTCTATTTTTATACACCTTTCTAATTTACAGAGAGCAATACAAGTGTGTTGTTGACTATTGTAAATATTCATTTTTATGTCTGTGTTTGTAGTAATAAAGCAAATCGTTTTTACCCCAACTCAGGAGATCTGAAAGCATTACTATCAGGTGCAATAAACAGTGCACACAGTATACATACAAATATATTTATTTCTCTAGAAAGAACAAAGCGATTTTTACGAAACTTTTAGAGTTTATTAAATATAAATCAAGGTATACTTAGGTATAATTTCTATGTTACTATATGTAAGGGGACAGGAGCTAGGGGAATAAAATATCTGAAAAAGGGAAATTTTTGAGGGAATTTCCCGAAAATCCCTCTGTTACGGGAAAACTGTACGTGATGGAGAGGAACCGAGTGCATATTCGAATTCAGCGCAAAAAGTTCCTTTAAGATCAGGTGATTTTTCTCATGTAACAAACAAAAAGTTTAAATTTGTTAACTAGTGTAGTCAGTAAACTATCACAATTAATACTCACCCCATATAAAAGTATTCACCTTGTCCCCAGCTAAGTAAAGGAGACCAATTTGAGTTAGATGACATGCAAGAAAAGCGAATCGCTGTGGCCAGGTCATTGTACTACTGAAACTATATAACCATTCTCCAGTAAAGTAGTAAATTGATAATCCCCTGAAAGAACACCAAATAACAGTTACCAGCTAGGTCGTTAAAAAAATAAGTGGAATAATGTACACTAGTAAATTAATACTAAATTTAATATTTAAAATATTTTTAAGTCAAGCAATTATTGGGAAAGCTAAGAATTGCATCTTAAACTTAATTTTTAGGATTAGCAATTACCATGAATGCTAACAATAAGAAATTTACGATTCTCTCGTTGGCAAATAGTTCAGTGTTTACTTTATTCTTGGAAGAGATCCTGATTTAAATCTATATGGGAATACATTTAATGCTTAAAGAAGTTTTGATCAATGTCAAGCAGGCCTACTTGAAATATACAAACCTAGATATCATTATTAATAATTATCTAATTATCACGAGTGTACTTGAATGAATTTCTACACTACAATGCTGGACATTAAAAGTCCAACATCAAGAGCGAATTATTTGATTTGATGTGATTTTCAGTTTAGCGTCCCTTTCAGCAGCGAACCTATATAAAACGTGGACCTACAGCTTACCGTGGGGTCCGAACCACATCTGCTCTCGCAGGCAATCGAACTCGGGTCTCTCCCACCAAAGGCTCGTACGCTAACTGCTTAGCCATAAGGAAGCTCTAAGAACGAGTTATTGTATTGATCTCACATTTGCAGAAAGTATAGAATACGAACGCGGAGTAGAATTATTTGGCCGTGCAACGCCACCGCACACCACATACGCTGGCCGTGTCTCCTGGAAACGAAACCCGCTAATAGACCAGGGAGTCACAGGCAGTACTGACCAAATATTGGTTTGACGTGGGTGGAATTGGACTGTGAATAATGCCTTCTTGTCGAATGCTGCATCAAATGTCCCCGTTCGATCACGATAGAATTGAGGTTTTCGCTACTGTGAATTATCCTTTCTCAACCTTGGTTTCCGTATTGGGAGGAATATAGCTACAATGATACGAACATAGGATCGGCGGCGCCGGAAAATCAATAAAAAATACCGTACAGGATCCCAACATTAATCTCATACCAAGGACTGAGAGAACATACTACTTGTGTACATGGCAATGGCGGATCGAACAGCCTCGTTCTGATTACTGAAGTACGAATTCTTGCTTATTGGGTAGAGACCAATTTTCTTACATAAACCTTTGGATGTCATCTGAGGATGGGATATATTTTCATGGCGTCCATCACTCTGCTTTTTCGACAGTGCTGCATAGAGTGTAAAGCTACAATTATGTCGTGAACGTCGCGAATGTAGAGCCGAATGGCACAATATTCTTTATCCCGCATCCTTCTACATTACCACGATGATCAAATTCGTGTCTGGCAGTGCCGTATCAAAAGAATGGGCGATTCTTGCTCTTTACATCAACACACAGGTCTGACTCTGAGAGTTATGGTATGGGTGCCATTCGTTTCCGTGCCTACTCGCATATAACACACATCGACCTGTTCCCTTTTATTATCTTTAATCCAGGTCCTGACTGCAACTACTTTTCATTAAGATAAAGCCAGGGGTAAAAGTACAAGGGAAAGCGGGGAGACGCCGTCCCCCAACTCGAAAAAATATGTACGGCGTCCGCCAGTTCCTAAAAAAATTAAATGCGCAAAGATAGGGAGGGGTTACGGCGTGGCGTCAAGCCGCTACCTACCGTCCCCCACCTTTTCAGATCCACGTTTACCCCTGGATAAAGCTCAATCGTATGTAGCTCACGCTCCACGATTCATAAAATAATGATTCAATGCTTCGCTAGCCGGGTCGTTCACATGATCTTTCGTCGATTGAGCACGTCTGATGTATGTTTCAACAATGTCTCATACGCCAGAGACCTTCGACTACACTTGATGAGCTTTAACAAAATATCGCAGACACATGGTTTGCCATAACCCAGAAGAATGTAATCTTCTCTATTTCGTCGTCCTGCAACTTTTCTTTCAGAGGCGAAAGCGATACAGGCCTCTGAACTTTTTGCTAGAATGTCGAAGTGTAGTCACACATCTTACAGAGTGCAAAGCACAATCATTTCATAATTAGACCGTAAGCTATCACTGTGTAAAATTAGGAACTACTTTCTCTTTACCCCTTAGTACTGGGCTCTTAATGTTGACCAGTGTTTATTATTGAGCAATAGAGACGTTGCAGCTGCTTTATAGCGAAAAGAACCCAATATTAACGAGAGGCAAAACTAAAACAAGATTACCTGGTAGTACCACACACTATTATAAAAAAGAATTTTCCAAGAGTGAGGTCAATGTGGATACAAACAATGCAGAAGATTAATATGAAAGGCGCTAGAAAAGCTACAAAGAAATAAAAAATCTAACCCAGAATAGGGAAGGGTAGAAAGTTGCGTCAAACCACTCGAGAGATTGTTGACACGAGATGGTATTTTTTTGGTACGAGCGTGTCTATGAGGGTGAGAAATTGTAACAGTGGTGGATACTGTCAAACACACTTCATATTCCCAATATAGGATGAGACAGACAAACCTGAAGCTTCCAAATCATGGTGCGAAACTAAACACCGTTACAGCAATGTTTTCTGGAAATAAAAAGTACTTAGGAAAAAATGAGATAGAGCGTGAAGTTATCATTAGTGTATTTCGTGAAGAATTGCGAATACGAAGGTTTGAAGTAAAGGTGCGAAACTAAACGTTTTTTTTTTAAAGATATGTTTTCTACAGGTTAGCTACAGGCATAAATTAAAATTAAGGTGGTGTAAGATGGAGCGCTGAGTTATGCGAGTGTCACAAGAGCCTCTGGCAAGGAAGTCTTACCATGTTGGACGTAGATCATTGGGTGTTAGGCTCTCGACAAGGAAGACGACATTTCCATACATGGTCCTTTATAACGGTACCGTACCTGTTAGATCTTTAAATTATGGAGCTAAGCGGATTTTTTTGTATTCTTCCGACATTAATGCAACGGTTTGAAAATAGAGGCACCGCCCTGCTAGCAATAAATGCTCCTTCGTGTACATCAACTAACAACTCAATGCTGTGTCCGCTACGACGGACGTATATGAACGAGTATTACAATGCAGGAGATGTATAGATGTATAGATTTCATATTTAAATTTGCGTTATTCATACAAAATAAGTTCTCATCGTTTTCTTTACAGCCTTCGTATATCATCTACTATTATAGACACAAGTAACATATTCTTACCAGATATGATAAGTGAGCAGAAAACCTACTGAAACCATCAACCCTGTGATGAGTTCTGGATAAATATGATGCACAGTCATATATTCCATTAACAGGAAGACTACTACAAACGTATGGAGGATATGATTCACCCAGAATGGATAATATGGTTCCAAGACTCTTGGATGGATATATTCACGGTCTATTGCATATAAAGCCCAGAACGTCGTGCACACCAACTGAAAAAGATAAGTACGAAACATATTAAAATCAAATTTTCCATAATAAGATTTTTGACTTCTTGAGTCACTAACTGTATTATTTCAATAGATATCCATGTATTCATTTTGACTACTTCTTTTTTAAGGTGTCTACCTGTGCCTACCTGTTCCACATTTACATTTAAGTGGTTGTTTCCTAAGATTTTTGTGACCCATTTATCTTTTTCATGATAGGAGTGTTGTGTATGATATATCTCCTGTCGTCGTTGTCATTATGTTTAACCGAATTGGAACAATGTTTTGATATTTTCTGAGTGACTTGTAACGGATTCTATCGTTAAGATGAGAATCTATCCAACCTAGTTGATGTTCTGGGATCCTTTCTCTATTGCTTTTGAATTTAGTTGTCAATATTACTGTTAGTATTTGAGTATTTTCTTCATGTTTTCTACTCCATATGTTTCCATCTCTACTGTGCATTGATTTTATGCGTTCGAAGTAATTTTGACTGGTCCGGTTCTCAAACAGGTCGAAGTGTTCATCTGTTGCTAGGACTTTGAGGGTGATAATATTCATCTTCTTGGACGGAGAACATCTGGGTGGTTTCGGGCACCAACTTCTGTCACTGCGGTGGTCTGTTGACTTGCATGTTGTACTCAAATACCTATTAATTGAAGAATTGCATTTGCTTATGTATAAAATACCGTATCTACAGTGTATTTTTGGCTGATCGCACTGGTCTCTGTTGTAGCCATGGTCACAGCAATTACAACAGGGTGGGAACGAGGCCTGTTTCTTGTTGCTTCCACTGTGTCTTCTCTGTTGTGTATAGATTCCTCCTGTTATTAACTCACAAGCCAGGAATTCTGTTAGAGGATTTTCACCAGTGTTAATGGTTCACGTTTGACTTTATTCATATGTTGTCACTGAAAGGTATAATCAGCTAGACTAGTTCTTTGTGATACAAAGAACTATTATGCAATATGATACAATTCTAAAGTGGTCCGAAGAGCAAATTGAGTTCGTTAATTTGATAGTTAATGATATTCTAGGGCTCAGTCGCAGTAAAGGGATAGCTTCAGGAGAACCTCAGGGTCCAGTTCTCAGTCAACAAGTAATTTTATGGTGCCTCTTAGGGCCCAGACACAGCCAAAAGGGTAGTAGGAATTCTCAGGGCCCAGATGTAGCCAAGAGAAAAGGATAGGTTTCTCTCAGGCCCCAGACGCAGTCAAGAGAGTGGTAGGAAATCTCAGGACCTAGACGGAGCTAAGAGAGCGTAAGATATTTCCCAAGGCCCAGTGTAGCCGAGAGAAGGTAGGTAAGGTAATCAGTAAAAATGCAGATTAATGTCTTCGAAGGTGTTACTAATTGTTGTATGCCCTATCCTCATGAGTCCTCGTACATCCTCTGGGTGGTGATGACGTTCGTCCGTTTTCAGATCACATGTTGATTGATGGCATCCATTGTCTGCTAGATGTTATTGTTGTTGTTGGACACGTAGAGTGTTGTCATATGCAGAGGATATTACAATATAGATTTGGATACTCCATTCACTTTAGAAAATGATATAAACATTAAGAGATTCTAAACTTTCAAAATTTAACTACTGCAAGTAAGTTCTAAATTAATCTAAATCAAGATTTATTATTAAATCATATACAGTATAACCTCGTTAACACGAACTCGCTTAAGCCGAACACTCGGTTAGGACGAACAAAATTTCGGTCCCGGCATCGCTGTACATTATCTTATAGGAAGTTTTATCGGTTAACACGAATTTCGGTTAGCACGAATTACGAACTAATTTTTAGTCCCTCGAGTCAGTAAAAGTTTTGATTTAACACGAACTTTCAATCCTTTTTTTTTCACATCATTTTTCTTATTTCAGATTTCACTCCAGATCAGTTTTTGTCATACAGTATTTATACAGACGAAAATTGCCTTGTAAATAAGAGAAAAACCAGAAACAGGTATCTTTCCTATTATGAGGTGTTGATTCTGTCCTCCGCCAAGCGCTGAACATGCAGGTGCTTGGCAGACGAGCTGGCGTCAGCTCGAGACAAAACATCTTCTCTCCCCTGTAACTCCAAACTGGTGACAGCAATCATAAATACCTTTCCGTTACTAGCGGTACTCACCCTGCTAGCGGAGTTACCAGTTTTATAACTTGACCTGGATTTTCTGCGTGGAAACTTTTTTTTTTTTTAATCTTCGAAGATAGGATAATAAACTTACTGTAGTGTTTTCACTTTTCAGAGGATGGTACCGAGACCGAAACTAGTCTCGATCTCGATCTTAACTCGAATTTGAGACCGAGGAGTGCTTTTCGAAATCGAGACGTGACCGAAACTCTGTCTCGTCTCGATACAATTCTGTGGATGGTATCAAGACCGAGACTACTCAGTCTCGTCTCGATACCATCTCTAGTGTTTTCTATGACATACATAATATACTGTAGTGGTATGTATAGTCTGTATACTGTAGTGCGTATGTATGGAGAAAATGTATTCAATAATAAAATTTGGGTCCCCGGTTAACACGAATTCTTTTAACACGAACTCCTGATTTTTCAGTCCCTTGGAATTCGTGTTAACGAGGGTTTACTGTATATATGTTATTATTCAACACTTTGACAGCTACTGTTATTACTTTGGACAAATTTATATGAAAAAACATAGAGGTATTAAGGCTGTCCATTCGGATACTAGGTAATACTGAAATGGGAAACACATTACGTTTTGATGTAGCTGCTAGACATTCTAGATATCCTGAAGAGGGTATCAAATTGGATGTTTTGGAATCTGATGAATGCATTATTTTTTCAGCAACGTATATGGATTTTCCAAATGAATACCTTTGGTACAGAATATATAAACAACAACTTTCTTGCCGAGGGTATCCTATATGCCAGATAAAGAGATTTCTAATACAAAATAGATTGTTTAATTCCTATCAACGTTACATCTACTACCAATTAGAAAAATAGATATAACGAAAATCTCGGCACACGATAATTTCCAGATTTTTCGTTGCTGAAATTATGAACATAATGGAGGGCATCATATGGATACTCTTCGGCACTCAAAGTATTAATGTAACTGAATTGATCGAAGTGCCTATTTGACAGTCCTTGTATTCGCAATCCACTGTTTGGGTAATAGACCCTACGTTATGCACCCACCATGTCATCCGAATTGCTTGGTGTTTCATAGATTATTGACACATCATGGACATGTATTATTTAAATTTCTCGAGTGAAACAATACATCATACACTTACCAAAGCCACTGGAACTGCCAAAGTTGCGAACACAAAGTCCTTTGCTTTCGTCAATTGCGAACGATAGGAGTCCGTAGTCGGTCTGCGGATTTTATCAATATCATCTACTGAGCACAGCAGGTAGAAAACAACTTGAATTATCTGAAAATAAAGTAGACTTGGGTTGCAATTAAGACAAAAAAGTTTCATTTAGAAAGCTGCTGCTAGTATCCTAGCCAACTTAGATTAATTGTTCGTATATCATTGTTTCTAGAATGAACCACGTTTTCAAATGACACCATTCATACGTGTCACGATTTATGAGTATGGGAGAATTTCGAAAAAAAATCTGAGGAAGATTGATTTTTTCAATTTGGGGTTCAGTCCCGGGACACTAGGTTTAGGTACCTGCACGAAATGTAAGTCAATTGTATATATTAGCTATGTTTATATTGGAGTACGGTTGAAGTATGAAAAGTTTTT
The DNA here is from genome assembly GCF_964235325.1 of Thermobia domestica. Taxonomy (NCBI): domain Eukaryota; kingdom Metazoa; phylum Arthropoda; class Insecta; order Zygentoma; family Lepismatidae; genus Thermobia; species Thermobia domestica. The sequence goes on from NC_137457.1 coordinate 285,026,972, forward strand.
TTAAATGAACTACAGATATTTTACCTTATTTTTTATTAGGCTACAGTTGAGAGCCCCAGCATACACAAAACAGAGATTTTGAAACCAGATACAAGGAGATAGGGAACCAGTTTTCTAGTTCAACGAAGATGTAGTCAGTATAATAGGCCTAGCGCAAAACTCAGAAGGGTATGCATGTAGAGTAGATAGATGTAAGTTGATCATGAACATGGAAGTGATACTAATTTAGAATGTGTAGAAGATAGGTGCTAGACAAACATAGGGTTGTGTGAGGTTAAAGGATCACAAAGATTACCTGTCACTCATCAGGTTATAGCGTCGCTCCATCTGCTCCAGGAACCTGGACGACGACGACACGAATAGTCTATTAAACCACAACACAGAGATCAAGGTGCATTGCAAAGTCAGGTCTCGATTTCAGGACATCAAGTTCGCTTCCTCCTGGACTACAGGCTCCTTGCTTATCTACACTTCCTGACAGCTGTGCTCTTCATTAGCCAACGGAGAGTTCCTAGGCTTCCTCTGACCCTCGAAAGGTTGGCTCAACAGTAGGCTTTCTACCACAGAAGTAGAGTGTTCTCATTCAAAATCACACACACAATGACAGGTGATGGTTACTAACAGCATCAGCTCAAACCAGAGACGAATAACAACAGTCGCAAGGCAAATGACCACTTGATGAAAGACAGCCCGAAAGACCCTTTGACCTTTGTGACTTATGTATTTAAGGGACGATTCTGTGGGCGTCAGGACAGCTTGACGTAGATCGCTCCTCCCAGAAGGTATTCTTTGTGTTAATGACGAAGTATCAGGCCATGCTGGCAGTGGAGAAAATTTTGAATGGGATTAAAAGAGTAAGGACTTATAGAAGTGTGGTTGTTATTTCGACGTAAGTGGATAAGAAAAGAAAATTTCTGCAGGCAGAAAATTTGTACATTTCAATTGAAGCTTATGTAGTGTAAATTTTACAACTAAATAGAATTTATTATGCAACTGATGAGACCTTAAAGCTTCATACTTCGACTAACTGGTTCATAGAAATCAAATCATTGAACAAATCATCGTTTGTTTTAAAGTATAACTGTGTAACAGTTTCGCTAATTAACTAAACATATTCCGCCTTATGCAGAGTCATTTTGATGTATGAGTAGCGTCATACTAAAAGCCGGTCTACTGCAGGAAACAAATGTTAGTCGAACCCTTTAGTATGGCACTAATCACACGTCAGAACGATTCTGAATAAGGCCCATTGGCTTTACGGTAGGCTTGCAAATGAACTATAATATGGTTGGATCGGGACTCCCTAACTTCAGCCGCCCCCCCCTACATTTTTAGGCTGGCTACCGGCCTGTGGCCATTAAAAAGCGGAAGTTCTATCTGAGTAAGGGCAAGAGCACAACAGGGGGCTGACACAATAGCATGAGAGTACGTACTTAGAGTGCAAACGCGTCAACGATGTGATTAAATGAATAGACGAGGATAGTGGGAAAACACCTCTTATGGCCTAAAAACACATTCGTTAGATGTGGCATAGCGTTGTGTTACTTCTATAATCATTTTGTACACTGCCTGCATAGTAGTTCGCTTCTTCATGGGTTCTTTATGGAGTATGACATGGTAAAGAGTACACTTTACATTTCGTATTTCTTACACTTTACGGTAATAGTATACAACGGGTCCTCATCATCTTCTGTGCGCGTGGATACTTCCAACTGTTGCACTACGTATAAAAATGATTTTATTACATTTAGAAGGGGTAATAGAACACGCAAGAAACCCAGATCATGTTGTACTCACACTCCAACATGAAGTGTGAATACACCGTGATCTGCGTTTCTTATGTGTTCCATTACCACTTCTACATCAAATAAAATCATTTTTATGCGTAGTGCAACAGTAAGAAGCATCCACGTGCACGTGACATGCGATATGTGTTTCAAATGCCCCACATATACTCATACACTATGTACAAGGGCACATTATTATTCCTCGCACCATATAAAAAACATTCCTAGAAAAACATCTATAAGTACAAGGGGCATTTCAAGAATGCAATTAAAAAAATAAGGGAAGGAGTACAAAGCGAAAACGCGCACAGAATAAGGGCTATATTATTTGTTAATCAAGAAATATAAGCACTGTAAAAGTTAATGCCTAGAATTACCTACTCAGTAGTATACAAGTACTTACTGCAGAAGTTATAACTTTTTCATATAATGTTTAACACGCAATCGACATAAAAAAAAAACACTCATTACCTACAATAGAATACTTTCAAGCACCAATATAGAAAAAATAAAAAAATATGCACGTGGTATACAATCCACGCATAATTCATCACAGCAGCCATTTTCTGCTTCTCCTTCCTGCTAATACCAGCGTGCTCCCACGTACCTCCAGAAAATAAAGCACAAGCTACGTCAATGTATGCAGAACCAAAAAAAATGACACCTCCACGTAGGCGGAACCTCTGGCTAGAACTGCAGGACGTTATAGGGCCTGCAAGAAAATTCCCGAAAATGCAGATTACCAGTAAGTGAAAGTAAACAACAGAAAAACAAACTTCGAGTTGCGTTCAGCTCACAAAATCCTCTACAGAATGACCCAGAACCTTGACGCAAACTTCTACGGAATAATTCCTCAAACCCGTTTTCTTAAATAAAAAAAAAATGGTGAGCTATCACGCTAGACCTGCTACTACTACATACAACTCTCAAACAGTTGAAGAGCATTCACCGTAAAACAAAATAAATAAGAAGTACGATCAGAAATGTGACTACACGTATGTTCTTTTTTATATTCGTATCACTAGGAAAGTGAACGACACTCGCTTCGTTACCCCATTTTTAAGTGCCTAGATGTTCAATGAATAATCTGTAAAAGACTGGACTTCGTGCGTCCTCGGGAAGTGACGAGACCTGACGTATACTATATCCCAGTATTTCTATCTTCCGTGTTCATATATCCAAAATAACATAACACATTTCGGGTTAAGTGCCACAGAGTAGGTCCAGGCTTATGGAACCTAACTGTAACTAAACTAAACTAACCTGAACTGACTTGAACTAACCTACATTAACCCAGGCCCGTGCTGGGATAGTAATGAGGGCGGTGGACAAGTCTACTAAAAGGGCGCCCATACAACCATACAAACAGGTATATATATATATATATATATATATATATATATATATATATATATATATATATATATATATATATATGTGTGTGTGTGTGTGTGTGTGTGTGTGTGTGTAATATACACTGTGAAAGAAAGTGTGGGTGCCATTTTATATCAAAATCATCATCAAATTTCTTTCAGTATTAACGTAAATAGCTAATTTGTGGAAACCTCGAATTGAAATCCTGTTTACTAGGGAAATATTTTTTAGTTCCTGTAATAACAATTCTGTCAAATAAAAACAAGCTAAATATATCAACAACTTAATAGCTCTATGTCCTATGGACAAAGGAAGTTCAGTCCCGCGTTTACAAAAGCTCTTCATTGATTTCTGTCCAGGCCCGTGCTGGGATACTAACGAGGGCGGTGGACAGGTCTACTAAAAGGGCGCCCATAGAAACGCGAATATATATATATATATATATATATATATATATATATATATATATATATATATATATATATATATATATATATATATATATATATATAGGTGCCACCATTTTATATCAAAACCATAATTGTTTTACTAATAAAATTTTTGTCAAACAAAATTAAGCTAAATACATCAATAACTTAATATACCTCTATGGCCTATAGACGCGATAGTTTTAATGCCACGCAATTGGACCCAGTATCTACTTCATATTCTTATCTCTGTGAGATCCGTCTTAACGTTGTCCTCCCATCTTCGCCTCGGTCTTCCTAATGGTCTTTTCCTATTTGGATTTCCAGCTAAAACTTTGAAGGTCGTTCCTATTTTCTTTCATTCATACTACATGACCTACTTATCTGAGCCTAGTAGACTTGATGACCCTAACAATGTTTGGTAAACGGTATAAATTATGCAGTTCCTCGTTAGGAAGTTGCCACCGTTCCCTATTCCTGTTCACCTTGGAGTCCTAATATTCGTCTCAGGAAAGTGTTCTCAAATACTTTCAGTCTGCGTTTTTGCCCTCACAGTAAGCGATCATGTTTCGCAACCATACAACACGATAGGCATTATTGTTGTTTTCTATATTTTGAGCTTCAAATTTCTCGGCAGAATTCGCGATGACAAAAGATTTTTAACTGAATAATAAAACGAAATCCCTGCTTTCAGACAACATCAAATTTCTTCGTGATTATGGCTTTGGTGTGTTAATAGTGGTCCTAGATACTTGAAAGTATCCACTTTGTAGAAAGTATTATTTGTTATTTTAACTCATCCATAATTTGCAGTATTACGATCTCGACGAACTTCCAAGTATAGGGTCTTCTCTGCGTTTACTTCGAAGCCCTTATCCCTGCAAGCGTTAAGATTTCTGTATTTCTGTTTTTCCTATCATCCCATATTATATTTACATCATCAGCATGGGCCATAACCTGGTAAATATCATTCAACTCTAGGATCTGATTGCTGTCTTTGATTTCCTTATAGTGTACTCCAGAAGAAAGTTGAATAATAATGGCAACAACGCATCTCCTTGTTTCAGCCCATTCTCAAGTTGAAAGGTCGTAAACAAGAATTTTCCTACTCGGACCTTGCTTTAGGATTCATTTAAACATATCTTAATTAATGTAACTAACTTGTTCGGTATTCCGAATTCTGTAATAATGTTGTATAATGTTTCCCTCCTAACCTAAATCGTATGCCTTTCTAAAATAAATAAATAGCTACATGATTTGCCGGGATATTGTATTCCCATTTCTTTTCGAGTATTTGCGAATAATAAATATTTGGTCGATAGTTGATCAATTTCAATTAAATCCGCACTGATAATCTCCAATAAATTCATCTGCGTATGGAGTCAATCTTCCTAATATAATGTTTAAGAGAATTTATACGATGCTGACAGAAGAGAAGTACTTTGATAATTATTAAAATCAGTTTTGTTGCTTTTCTTGTGAATTGGAACAATGATTGATCTTTTTTCACTCTTGTGGTAACTCCTCCTTGTTCCAGATAAGGAGAATGAGTTTGTGTATCTTTTCCCACAATTTTTCCCCCTCCAGCTAAAATTAGGTCAGCCAGAATTTCATCTACTCCCGGAGATTTGTATTTATTTATTTTTTTATTTTTTTTTATAGCTATTTCTATTTCTGTTTCGTAAGGTTCTGTACGGGTATGCTGTATGCATTTCAATTTCTCCAAGAACATTAGTTTTAGGCTGCGTGTTAAGCAAACCGTCAAAGAAATGTTTCAATCTATTCAAGATGCTATCTGTATGTGATAATTGTTCCGTTCTTTAATAAATAATTGCGAGGTTGAGCCTTTCCTGAATTCATTTATGCTCTTATAGATATCCCGAATATCTTTGTTTTGCTATTATCTTCACATTTATTAATTTTAACCTTCAAAAAATCGTGTTTCTTCGTTCTAAAAGTTTTCGAAGATTTCCGCCAGATGACAACGAAATTTTCTGTAGTTATCTCGTTCGGATTTTGTAGCCAATGCTGTTTCGCCTGTTTTCTCTTCTTTGCCAGTTTAGTGAATTCCTCGTCGAACCACGGTTAACTTCTACGTATTTCAGCATACCCCATTTTTAATTATTCTGCTGAAATTTCAATGCTAATTTCAACTCAAGTATCCTCAACACTAGTGCACTCCGAATGTTCTAAAACCGAGGATCTATTCGACACTGCAGTCTGGTATTCTTCTCTCACCTGGAGTTCCTTCGTGGCTAAGCGGTTAGCATACTCGCCTTTGGCGTGGGAGACCCGGGTTCGATTTCCGGCGGGAACTCATGTGATTCGGATTCGACTTAATCAGTAGCATATATCATACCGTCTCATATAGCCTCACTGCTGAAAGGGACGTTAAACTCAAATTCAGCTCAACTCTCCTCTCATCTGTATCTCTTCTAATTTCTTTAAATTAAACCTCTCCGTTTTCAGATATTGAATATTTTCTTTCTTCAACGACAGTGTCTCTCTCCCTTATTATCGATGCTACCAGGAACTAATCTGTATCATAGTCAACTCCTCTGAACGACCGAACATCAATTCTGCTAGACTGTTTTCTTCTGTCTACTAAAACGTGTTCAATTTGAATATGTGTTTTTAGATTTGGTAAAGTCCAAGGATATTTATGAATGTCACGATATGAGAATTTTTCTGTTGTGGCATGTACATTTGAATTAATAATATCAGATCACTGACTCTTAAGAGAAGTAAAAGAAAAAATTATCATTAACAAGTTCAACCCGTGTAATTGCTTATATTATTCGTTTGTGAACTGAAAGTCCTTTTTCTAGTTAGTAATTTTTAATCCCCTCCTCGTAAAAGAACGTAAAATTTCCGGATTTGACAGCCCCATTTCCTTCCCATCTAATTTCCTGATATCCTACTAGATTCATCCTCTATTTCTAAAACTCACTCGTTACGGATTCTAACGCACCTGCCTTATAAAGACTTCTTACATTCCGTGTTCCAAATCGTATGTCCATTTTACTTTGCTGAGTTCATGCCAAGTTATTTCTCTTGATCCGAAGATTCTGCTAATGTATCTGATTTTTTTTTTTTTTTTTTTTTTTTTTTTTTTTTTTTTTTTTACAGAATGAGGTTGTTAACCTTGTACCAAATCCCCAATCCAAAACCGGAAGATGCGTCATGCTGACAGGAAGACTACATTTCACGAAAACTAATAGGCAGTGATAATTGCTTTATAGATACGTAACTTCATACATATTTTTGTAAGTGGTTATAATCCTTACTTATTCTCTGACACTAGCAACTGGACGAGTTTACAATACAAAACTGGTATACAGAACATTTAAAAAAAGCATTTATGTGATATTTCGTATGCACCTTATGTAAAGGGCGCCTTGTACCCTTCACAGGTTTTTTTATAAACTGCAACTATTTGAATTTATTATACAAACCTGGTATACAGAACAACTAAAACAACTTATCTATAATGTGATGTTTCGCAGTGCGCCTTATGTAAAGGGCGCACTGTATCCTGGACGGGTTCTTTACCAACAGTAAGTATTTATTGCACAGAACTGTGGTATACAGAAGAATAAATAAAATCGTTCATCTTTGATGTGGTTTCGCAAGGGCGCGCACTGCACCTTTCACGGGGTCTCTACCAACAAAACTGTAAGAATTTGTTATTAAAAACTTCTATTTTTATGTATACTGTGATGTTTCGGAGGGCGCACCGGGACATGTCCCGGTATCCCGGTGGGCCAGCACGGGCCTGCATTAACCTAACTCAACCTAACCTAGTTTCCACAGGACAAAGCCCCATATATTTTCTCTAAAGTTTTACCTAAACTGAAACAGCACTGTTTTTTCATTATTATACTACAACGCACAACAATTGGAACGTAAAGTAAGAAAGCAACTTACCGCACCCCAAATTGTCAGATACTTCAAAGCTCCAAGTCCACTGATTGCATGAATTTGTAATTCAGGTGGAATACGCATTTGAAAAATTCGGTAGTAAATAGTAAAGACGTAAAGTGAACATACTATAACATGGAAGGAGCATTGCAGGAGTAAAACCATCCGTGGACTAATTTCCATTTCTTTGTATAACGCACAATGAATATTGATGATATTTCAATTCTACAAAAAATATTACTTTATGGTCTCCAATTTAAAACACATACTATCTTACTAAAAGTGTCAACCACTCTTTCAAATCTACAGCAAAGATTAATAAGATCACAGGATATTTTACAATGGTTATTAATCATAGATTGGCAATAATAGAGCTGCAAATTCGACCAATTAATTGCACATTTTGATTTGACATAATTTCACATCTGGAATGGTGGAGATTGAGAACATAGAGGCTACTTCCTGGAGGATGTACAGGTAAATTCTGACAATTCATAAGGGAAGAGTAATACTTAAGAAGCTCATTTATAGGCAGCAAATATCTCTCTCATGTATCAATATAGATATAACGTTATGTTTGCTTCATTACCACGCTATTACACTCCAAGCAAAATTAGGTAATAAATGCATGATATGTTGTAATATCCATCACGATAGAGTCTACACTTGAACCATGTATAGGGCCAAATTAACGTGTCAGTCAACATGGACCATGGCCCGGGAGAGGGGAGGAGGAATTTTCTCAAATCAGTTGTTGGATCAAAAGAGGACTAATTCAGTAGAATAATGCTCCTGGAAGTAGGAACGAAAAATACAGTTCTGATTAGTTGGCGTTATCCATTTCTTGCCACGTTGCATTCAAATAGCAGAAATTAAACGCCTATTGTCGGTATTCGTGGCCGAGTGGGCTAGCGCTATATGCTAGTAACAAATGTCTCTTTTGGCGTGAGTTCAAACCCGGCCCGAGGAGGGTTTCTTTTTTTTTTAATATATTTTTATAACACCGTTTAAATTAAAATAATATGCAAATAATACTCAAAAAAGTGATTTACTTACTTTTGTGCAGGTCTCGTTTTGTTCCCCTTGTACTCCATAATATAAATTTTGTGACCAACTTAAAACAACTAGCTAGGATAGCGCGTAAAACAGCTGGCTAGAGTAGCGCGCGAAAAAAAACGTACTTCTGGGAGCATTACTCTCCCGAGCGGGTCGTATGAAAAGATACAATATATTTCAGGCAAAAATTTTCTTCTAGGCCTTATATGTGGAGAGCTATACATACTGTAGCCAAATCAAAACTATCACTTAACTCAGTATGGCGTGCTTATTCCGTTAAAAATTCGAAAACTCGATTTAGGGGCCATTTAAAGATTTTGTGGCCTCTGGTCCAAAAAATCCAACATACAGGGTGTAACAAAAAGGTACAACAAAATTTCAAGTGTGGATTCCTTATGGGTAGACAAGCAAAAAAGTTCATATGGCCATATGTCGGAAAATGCATCCTTACAGAGTTACTGCCATTGAACCGCCTAACGGTGTGAAATAGTCACATTCTGGTCGTTCCGTAATGTGACTCAATTTAAACCTCAATAACTCAGGTCCTAATTAAGATAGAAAGTAATTTTGGTAGCAATGTATTCCGCAATGCAAGGGTGCCGATCCGGGGGGGAAGCAAGGGGGCCCGGGCCCCCAAAAGCTCATGTAGGCCTCTCTGCTGTATTTGTGAATATACAATATTTGGCATAATTTGAATGCAATTTGTCTTAAAATCTTCATATATATATATACCTTCTGCATCTGAATGGGCTCCCCCAAATTTACAAAAAAAAAATTTTTAAAAATCGGTGCCCTTGCCGCAAAGGAGCAAAATGCCTATATGCATATTATGAGTGTACCTCCAAGGGGCAAGGAATGCCAGCCCCAAAATCTTGATGAAAAAACAAAAACAAAAAAACACGTAATTACCCTCCTTCGTCCGCTGTGATACGCCTACATAAGCCTACATAAGGTACATATCGGCGGAAAGCGTCGTCCTTCAGAAATACATAGATACCAAAATTATCTTTCTAGCTTAATTAGGGGGCTGAGTTATTGAGGTTTACATTGAGTCACATTAAGGAGAGACCAGGAAAATGGAAAATTTTCCACCTCACATCACTAAATGTAGCCAAACCCAAAATATCACTTAACTCAGTATAATGTGTTTATTCCGTAGAAAATAGAAAAACTCGATTTAGAAAGCGTTCATAAATTTTTAACCGTAATCAAAAAAAAAAAAAAAAAAATCTAATATGTATCATTCAATCAAATATTTTCTTGTACATCTTATATCTCGAGAATTACATATAGTGTAGCCAAACCCAAACTATCCGTATATATATATAAAAGCGAAAACTCGATTTAGGGGCCATTCAAAACTTTGTGGCCCCTGATTCAAAACCAATTATTCGCCAACATCGCGACCTTTTGATCCATTTTTTGGATCATTTCTGAAATTCTTGTTTTTTAATACTCCAGTGTTCTAGTACTGAAAAAGCGAATCTTACTGCATATGAATCTTTACCAATCTTGCTTGACATGTGTATTAATTTTATTACATTAACAAAATTCCTATAAATTAATTACAAATAGCAAGAATAACGCCGTCAAATAGTTTGGTACAAACTTCAAATTCGCAACAGTGCCGAACTGGTCATGTTGGCTACTTGGCAATCGCCAAGGGCCCGAGGCCAGAGGGAGAGCTCCTTCGTGGCTAAGCGGTTAGCGTTCGCCCTTTGGGCGTGGGAGACCCGGGTTCGATTCCCGACGGGAGCTCATGTGGTTCGGATTCCACGTTAATCAGTAGGTCCACGTCTCACATAACCTTGTTGCTGAACTGGACGTTAAATTCAACCCAACAAAAACCGAGGCCAGAGGGGCCCCGCAGGCAAGAGGTGCAGGACCTGTAGGCTTTGGTCGAATTTTCGTGATCACAAATGCTTTCTTGAGTCTAACAAAAAGGTTGCCAAAGCCTAAGTTCGTATTTCCGAAAGATGTCTTTTCAAGCCTCCCTTGCTCATATCAGTACGGCCCCGTAAGCCAGTGAAACTTAGTACTTAGCAAAAACCCCTTTTAGTCCATAACGGCCGTTTGCGCTTATTCGCCTTCACTTGTTTAAAGAATCAGTTTTATTCCAGAATGTAAACAAAAAAAAAGTAATTGATTTGATAGTCTCATCGGATGAAGAACTGCGTAAAAGACTGTCAAAGTAACTGAGGTACCTTTACAATTACGTTTGATGGTCAGTATTATTGTAACTTCTTTTTGCGATCTGTTTTGTACCCACGGAAAAGAAAGTATTTGACAGTTGACGAATTTTCTTTTGCCAACAACTCAGGTACAAGTGAATTAATTTGGATCTTTTTTGTTGTTATCCTTAGAATAGTGACAACTTGATAACTTGCCAAAATCGGTACTCTAATATATAAATTTATTGTTGAGTTATTAGGGAAAGAAATTTTGTCAACTGAAAAATATTTTCTTTCGTGACTATACTACATATTTATTCAATACAGAAAATATTATTTTGTTACTTACCATGTTTTGCAACTGATTTCTTAAGTTTATATATTATCTTTTATATAGATATACGAGAGGGGGCCTTTAAGAACCCGCGCCATGGGCCCTCAACTTGGCCAGACCGACACTGATTTGCAATACTTGTTCCTCAGCTCTTTCATTTAGTAGGCCCTCAAATGTAAACTTTGTTATGCAAAGGAATTAAATTTAAATAAAGATCTCATTATTTAGTATACTTAAAATGTTTTCTTTTCAGTAACTTTTTTTAAACAAAAATATAAATTGATTATTTACTATGTTAGAATTATCATGGAAAGTAGTAGCCCTATTCAAAAATTAATTAATTAATTAAAAGAATTAAAAAGACTGCACTGGTGTTCTGAAAAATGCGTTGCATATTATATATATGTATACAAATCTATACAATGAAAATTTGAAAACACATTCTGTAATCTAAAATTGTGTATTATTGAAGGAATAAAATACAAGACTATTGATGCAAGCGCAGGTGAGTAGAGAATATTTCAGAAAGGTTGAACTGGAAATCTAACCCGGGATCTTCCTATTGTAAGACAAACTTCTCATATTACATCTCATTATTCGGTACATCATATTTATCCATTCAGCACATTAACCCACTACACACCCGAGCTTTCGGAAATGCTCTTGAAAGAGTGTATAGATCCATAATACCGACCGCTTCAATTACCAGCATAGATTCATTCATAAATATAAAGTTTTGTATGATCCTTTTTTCTATATTTACCAGAGTGTATTATTTTTAGTTTTCAGCTTAAAAGTTATTCCTCGCTCGTACTTTCTTCCTTCCGTCCTATCATCACTGTCTCCCTAGAGTAATTCTAAACTGCGCAGGAGAAACAGTACAAGCAGTGGCGTATTTAAGGGAGGAGGCTTAAGCCGCCCCCGAAACTTTATTTACCATCTTGAAGTAAATGAAATATCTTGCAGAATTTTCACCTTTTCGGGAATAAAGTTAGCAAAGCCCCCCCCCCCTGAAACAAAATCGTAAATACGCCACTGAGTGTGAGTCAGAAATTGGCCAAAATGAGATCAGTCAAAATTGGATATTGATGTGTCATGCTCTACCACCGGTTAACTTGGTATAAGTTAATTCTAAACGTGAGTTGAATAATCGCGTCTTGGTACTGTTAGTGTAGACTAAGTGATTCATACTTCTGCTTGGTAAAATAAATATAAAAAATACGCCTCCTGAAAAGCTGTGATTTTGATTTATACTGTTTTTCCGGCGCAGTCTAGAATTATAGGATGTTAAATTTTAAACAAAAAGAAAAATTATAAACACTAACTAGTGCCAAACGAATTTTTACTCTGTTTGTACGTTTTACTTCAATGAACTTTCAAGGCCATCGTTATTTCGGCTTCTCTAATTGAGGAAGGATGATATCAATTATTTTATTATCCTACGCACGCATGGAACGTGACAGTCGGAAAGGACCACGTAATTGATAAAAGTGCATAACGAAAGCATCGACAAAATTGCATTTTTTTTAAAGCATGAAAATATAGGAGGAAGATATTGCTTGGGATCTAAATAAGGGATATTAAATAAGAAATTGCTTCTCTATTTGACTTTTAACGTTCCGTCTATGCATTGTAGAGACTATATGAACATAGCAGTAGTAAAATGTGCTTAGTAATAGTAGCGGTTCCATTTATAAAGGCATGCGCGTTAACTATTTCCCAGAATCAGTTCAATATTTAGAAAATACAGACAGGAAAATATTTTCTTCTCTATGTTCACATTATTTGTTTAATTTTACATTCACTATTACTCAGGGGTAAAAGTGGATCTGAAACAGTAGGGGTACGGAAGACGTCACGCCGTCCCCCGTGCCTATGTTTGCCCACCGATTTTTTTTTTTTTTTTTTTAGGAAGTGGAGGGACGCTATAGATAATTTTCGAAAGTGGGGTAATGGAGTTCTCCCGCGTTCCCCCTCACTTTTACCCCTGATATTACTACAATTGTACTTTATTTGCTTATTTTTTTTAAACAAATCAATTATAGAGACATCTGACAACTCTCTACTATCCCTGTCTTTCCTTTGCATTCTTAAGACTTCCAAGTTATACAGTGAAACCTCCCTTAACGGACACCTCTCAATAACGGACACCTCTATAATACGGACAGATTTTTTTGTCCCGGCAAAAATATATGTTCTCTTACGGAACAAAACCCTCCCTTTTACGGACACTCTCAGGTACGGACGCGGACAGTCTTTTTCCGCCCAAACGTTTGAATAACCTCTTCATAACGGACAGGAATTGTTCTCGGTTCTGCGATATATTACAGTATACAGAAAAGTCTTTTCCCCATAAGTGTATCTCTCATGAGTCCAGACCTGGTGAACCATCAAACAGAACAGCTGAACTTGAATTTTTTTCCGCAATAAACTGCTTTCTGGCGGAAATCTTAGAAAATTTTCAATAAGCAATAACACTCATGCAGGGTTAGTCGTAAGGCCAGGAATTCTATGCGAAAGATCTTCCCTTCCCTAACAAATTTAATCCTTTTCGTCTGGACCTTGCATTTTTACCGACAATTTCATAGATAACAAAACAAACATTGTTTGTTTTACAATAACATTTTCAACGAACAATGCTACCTCTCTTACTTTTTTGGAAAAGAAACATTTTTCTTTTACTCATGATACTGGAACAAGTGTGGGTTGGAGTTTTCCTGGCTTCCTTTTTTATTTTCTCTAAAAGGATATTCTTTGTGATTGGGCCTGGGTCAATAAATATGCACCCCCAACAGCTTGCCTTTTCATCCATTCTGTCAACGAAGATGCCGCGCCAGTACCCACACACACACATGTTTCTTCTGCAATCGTACTGAGGATTTTTAGAGGACACTTACTAATGAGATACTTACTAATGCCTTTTTCGTTAAACATTGCCCAGCAATAATAGGCTATGATTTAATAGAAATGAATTTCTCCTTCATCCCTCCCAGTAATTCAAATTGTACTAAATAAGACTATTTTCATATTGAATTTTACGTATTTACGCCCATACATAATATATTTACTGTATATTACTGCATTCAATTACCCTTAGGAGAAATTAAATTTCTGTAACCTCTCTATAACGGACACCTCTCAGTAACGGACAAAACTTCATGGCCCATTGGTGTCCGCTATTGAGAGGTTTCACTGTACTATGCTTCAGGGGCGGATCCAGGACGGAGGGGCTGTGGGTTGTAATACTGCTACTTAGAGCTACTTTTAAGAGATCCAAACTCTGCAATCGGTTTTATTTTTACATATAAAATAAGAGAGATTCCTCTTCTGGGGGTATCGCTTCGATCGCTCCCCTGGATCCGCCCCTACCATGTGTAAGTCTGGCAAGACTTATAGAACGGCTACCTACGTCCAGGGTGCGAATTACCGGGGGGGATGAGGGGGATTTCTCCCCTCAATCGCATTTTGTTCCCCCCCAAAGAAGCCATGTGAAGTATCCCCACCGGGGATGCTCGCTTTCCCCGCCAAACTATGCTCAGTATAACTCCAAATTTCTTCGGAATGATCGATGTAAACTATTCAGTTTTGGTCATTTCTACTTACCATCTAATTACCCACTATTTTCAAGTTGTTTAGTTGAACTATATTATTATGACTACGGTTGTTACTTGCAACTGTACCTTCGTACCCTTTAGTTCGTCATCGTTCGTGAATTTGAATGTACTAATTGCGTATAACAAAGCCACATATGGATTTATAAATGTTCTTAGCGGTTAGCCAAGAAGAAGTAAAAAAATAGCTTCTTCCACCATACTTGGCGAAGTTCGGACATGTCATATTCATCCTCTACATTTGTATCGATTATCATCTTATTTTAATTTTTGTTATAACATGTTATTTCATTTTCCAGTATACTCTTTATTAGCACATGGTCTTCATTCCCTAGTAGTTTGTTTGTATGCAACTCAAAAGTTGCATTTAATTTGTGATAATTAGCATAGTAATCACTGCCTTTTACAGTTTACGGAAATGAACTTTTGAAACTGTACTCAAAGTCTGAGAGGTATTCTGTTGTAAGTATATGTTAACGTACACGCTGTGGATACGCTCCTAGTGAGCAGACATGTTAGTGAAGGTGATTTTTAGGTGAATAAGCGCATAATTGAAGATTTGTTTCAGCATTTGGTAATACGACTGGTTCTCCGTGTCTGTATAAGCATTTCAACTGGAGCGTTTTTTTTTTTTTTTAAGTTAACCCTTCATTTTTCCATCTTTCTTTTCGCTGTACAGTATGCTGTTCCACGCTAATAATGTCTGAAAAGCTTTATTTGAATAACATAGCCCATAGTGAAACTCATCTTCAACTTACGAGGAAGGTCCATAAACCATGAGAGTTGAATTTTGATGAAAATTTGTGACAAGATTCAGTTCGAGTTGCTAAGTAACGTAGTAATAGTCACTCGATGCGCAAATGCTTCGTTGAGCTGCTACACCGACGCCATCTTGAAATCCTGTAGGCAATGTCCAAGAAGACCTTTTAGCACAAAGATGATAAAGCTTTTGATATATCTGACTTCTTTATTGTAAACCAAGGTAGATCATCTATATGCGAGAGTACTTCCAGTGCATGACCGCCATCTTGAAAGGCGCCATATTGAATCGCCGTCAAATATGATAAATGGCAAGGGGGTCATGTGGGGTATCAAATAGCACTGGAATTTACTCCTGAATTCATTTCCGTAACCAAAGTTTAGATATCTGTTTTCACTTCAGAGTTAAGAGCCCTCTTACCCACAGGAACATATAAAAACTGTGCGAGTTAAACTTGTGTCATGAAACACGGTCGTGCGAGTATTTGCATGATTTTAACTAATGCAGTAGTTAATGCAGTACAATAGCAACTATACCAATCAGATCTTGAGACTAGTAAGAGAAATCGTTAATTAAATTGAAATTTCTGTAGTGAAAAATGGAATATCAGCATGCTACAAGTTATACCTATTTCAAAGTGTAATGGAATAGACTGTTGGTCGATGAAACACATGCCTAATAGTACTGACAAGCAGAGAATGCCAAAGGGATTGTTAGGATATATATTAGAAAAATTATATAAACTGGTACATATTAGTTGAACGACCAAAATGGTTCGGATTCCACTATAATCGGTAGGTCCACGTTTCCTTTAGCGTAGCAGGCGTGTGGGACGTTGAATTGTACCAAACCAAAAATCTCTTTTAGGCAATTTTACGTGGTCCATTATAATGTGTTAAGTTTTATTCTCCAATCTAGAAACCTTACCCAAAGACCATCATTGTTGCAGAATATTGCGTTCCTTTCCAATACTCATATTTGACGACCTATAATTTACCGTGCATATTACGAAGTTAAAATACTTTAATGTATTTATTGACAGTTTCTCTAAATTCAATCGATTTATTGCTGCCACATTGAACAATGAAGCAGATTTAAATTATCAGTTCACAGCCAATTCTTAGAAGATACACCTGGAAACTTAGAATTCACTTTTCTTGTGTCTGTTCTGCTATTAGTGATAAGAGAATGCATGCACAACTGCTAAGAATATGTGGCAGTAAAGATTATTACAAGATTCAATTCCAAGTTGCAATCCATAAAACAAGCCTCTTTCTTCCTTTTCCCTTCAATATAAAATAATTAAATATCTGCATCTTTCCACCTTTAACGATAAAACACTTGCTTATAATAAGGGCAAGACTAGTTTTCATATCAAAACTGTGATAAATAACTGATTGTAGCAGGTGTTTACTTGTTCGGTGTACAAGTTATATGGCAGAATTTTCATAAAGAAAATGCATTCTGTTGTGTATCATCAATTTTGTGCGGCAGTCCTAAAGGACATGCTTGCATATGCATGGCAGAAATGTGAGTACGTAACAGGAGCAATAGTTGGTTCATTTACAAATGTTCTGAAGACTAGTAGAAAATAGTGTCTGTGGTCATGAAGATTGTGACGAAAGTGCATTTGTTAAGTGTTTGCACTGCTCCATGATGCTGTGTACTAATCACTACGTTTTGGATTGATTGACTCCATCATCACAATTGAAGAGCAAAAGGTTAGTAGGTTAATATTTGCTTATGTGCAATAGTTTATATTATTTTTCTGATTTTTTTTCTATTAATTTTCTATTAACTTCAAGACAGATTCTTTAAAACCATATGTGCCGTTCCACCTAACTTATATTACAGCATTTAAATGTTATGCATAATCGCAACACACAAAGACTCATATATATAGCGATTTTGAAATAGGTATAATTCGTTACAGTGCTGCTATTCCATTTTTCACTACAGGCATTTCAATTTAATTAACGATATCTCTCACTAGTCTCAAGATCTGATTGGTATAGTGGCTATTGTAGATCAAATAACTACTATTGCATTAGTTAAAATCATGCAAGTGTTTGCACGAACGCATTTCATATCACAAATTTTACTTGCTCAGTTTTTAGGTATGTTCCTGTGAGCGAGAGAGCTCTTAACTCTGAAGTGAAAACAGATATCTAAACTTTGGTTACGGAAATGAATTCAGGAGTAAATTCCAGTGCTATTTGATACCCCACATGACCCCCTTGCCATTTATCATATTTGACGGCGATTCAATATGGCGCCTTTCAAGATGGCGGTCATGCACTGGAAGTACTCTCGCATATAGATGATTTACCTTGGTTTACAATACTGAAGTCAGATATATCAAAAGCCTTTTTCATTTTTGTGCTAAAAGGGTATTCTTGGACATTGCCTACAGGATTTCAAGATGGCGTCGGTGTAGCAGCTCAACGAAGCATTTGCGCATCGAGTGACTATTACTACGTTACTTAGCAACTCGAACTGAATCTTGTCAGTAATTTTCATCAAAATTCAACTCTCACGGTTTATGGACCTTCCTCGTTAGCAGTAAAGTAATTGTAAGTGTTGACTTCCTGAGCCCCATCACGGAATCGATATTTGGAAGAAAAAAGTCGTGAAGAGCGCAGCTTTAGCCTGGAGTAGGAGCACAAGCTCGAAATTTGAATTGAGATATTTTAAATATTTGGCCTTCGATTTGACCTTGATGTCAGAAATCGGGACCAGCAACAATCAATTTCTTGTTTGATAGGCTAATATCTAGATTTTCTTTTCTTTTTTTTTTTTTTTAAAAAAAGTATGCCCGGTTTAACTGATAATTTTAGTGCTTTTCATAATACTGTTTTTTATTATTATTATTTTTGCTACCTGTATGTAATAACGCAAAGTGGAAGATTTCAATAACATATGCTTGTGATCAGCTATCGCTCGGGCCGAATTAGTAATTAAATAAACCTTAAAGAGCTACGGGGACAAAAGTGAGTACATTTAAACACGTCCAGAAAGGTTTGGTGGGGTGTGTATATGTCAGACAATATATAGTTATTGTCAGTTATTGTCGGTAGATTTATTAAATTAATAAATCTCTTTATTTATTACAAATGTCACACACACACACACACACACACACACACACACATATATATATATATATATATATATATATATATATATATATATATATATATATATATATATATATATATATATATATATATACAGTGAAACCTGTCTTTAGCGTAATCGAGCGGGACTTGCAAAAAATTCCGTTAAAGTCAGGTTTCCGCTTAGTGGAGGTAGACCTCTCATTTCTTTTTTAAAAATACATGCTTATAAAGGGGCATACTGAGAAAATATATTGCTGTACGTACATTGTTCTATTACAGTACTTCTTTCCTCTACGAATAAATACACAAAAAATTAAAATGAATACAAAATATACTATGCACACGTTTTCTTTATTTTTCTAATAGCCAAGCAGGGTTTTCTGTGTACATTGCTGCTTGGCTGCTTGACTTTCCGCATACACTTTAGCCTGAGAAATTAAACTGAGTCAGAATCATTTTTCCGTAAGGCAAATTTTTGCAGTTCCTTTAAACTTCTGAGAGCATCTTGATATGTATTTATTCTACACTCTTTTTCGAACTCGGTATCATATTACTCTTCTTCCTCTATCTCGTTTTCTTCTTTCCGACATTCCGTATGATTCTTGATTAAGTTGCGGGAATTAAGGACAATTTGTGGGGGTGAATATGAGTAGTGGTTGGGAAAGGTCAACACTGTCCAGAAATATTTAACAAAAGAACGAACATTTTATCGCAGACAGCGTAATGTATATGTCTCACAGAATGTCTAAACGCTGTAGTCCGGAACTCAGAATTTTCCGTTAAATGTTTATTTTTCTTTCCGTTGTCCGCGTAACACAGTTTCCGCTTAAAGAAGGGACTTTTACACGTTTTGTTCTCCAAAATTCATGGGACCGTGAAATATTTCCGTTTAAGACAGTTTTCCGTTTAATAAAGGGTCCGTTAAAGACAGGTTTTACTGTATATATATATATATATATATATATATATATATATATATATATATATATATATATATATATATATATATATATATGTGGAGGCTCATTTTGTAATTTGAACCTTCAGACTTTATGTCCTGTTGGCCTAATTTTATCCCCCCCAATATAGATTATCTAATTCGCACACTGCCTACGTCCGTCCGTCCATCTTTCTATCTGTCTTGGCACATTTCTGTTATCTAAACTAGAGATCCTATGCACCATTGGTAGCGCTCTACCACTGAGTCATCGCAATCCCTTAATGCATTAGAAACCCCATTACGGCGAAATTAAAATACCGCTAATTTTTACAGTAATTATGTGATATCTTCAAGTAGATAAAAGATAATCGAAAAGTAGAAGAATAGCTCACTAAACAATATTATTTTACATCTGATACCGCTATCACCACTCAATTACCTGCTTTCAATTTCTAGCAATTTAGAAAATCGACATTTATTTTCGCGTTTCTAAATAGCTGCAAACGGAAAGCTATTAGATGACTTGTCATAATTACTGAAAAATTAGAGGTATTTTAATTTCGCAGTGATTAGGCCTCTTAATGTCAAACTCTGATAATTCCAGACAGCATAATGATTCAGAACAAAGTTCAATTATTATTCAATACCATGAATTATATAATAATCTGAATTTAAAAATACATAGCAAGCACGTGAAGGATATTCCAAAACCAAAGATCTGTATTCTATGTCTACGTCACGGAAATCTAATTCAATTTGATTCGTATGCTGCTGTTGTGCTATTACATAAATGACTCCAACGTTTGGATGTTCCTCATCGGTGCGACAGAAGAATACATTGCAATTTGGACATTAAACACGGGGATTAGCTTTCTCGTTGAAGCGTGTCTCTTCACAGAACAAAGAGGAAGTCTTTTATGGATACTTTGGAAGGACTAAATTAGGAATTTCCGTAAATTAAAAGTTTGAATCAATGAAATGTCCAATAAGTGCCTTCCAACATCCAATCGTTTAGTGATCGTATTTTGTGGTTTTGATATCATGTTTATTCATGCTGTTTGAAGAGGAGTTAGCTTTCTTTTACATCAGAAAATAAATACAACAATGCTGGTGAGTACTAACAGAAAATTTATGAACGGTGATTGCAACATTAGCAGCACCTTGGTAGGCCGTACGCAGGCTAATAGTTGACATAGTAGGTTCTACATAGGTTAATGGTTGGCATGGCAGATCTTAGCAGGCTAATGATTAGCATGGAAGATCCTACAGAGGCTCTTGGTCTGCATGGTAGGCCACGCCAGCTAATAGTCAGCTGGTACATCCTACGCAGGCTAATAGTTGATATGGCAAGTCTTACGTTGGTTAACGTTCGCCATGATAGATTCTACGTAGGCTAATGATTAGCATGGTAGATCCTACGCAGGCTAGTCATCAGCATGGTATATCCTACACAGGTTCATGGTCTGCATAATAGGTCCTACGCAGGCTAATGGTCAGCTGGCCCATCCTACGCAGCCTTGGCATGGTAGGCCCTACGTAGGTTAATGGTCGACATGGTAGATCCTACGCTGGCTAATGATCAGCATTATAGATCTTACGCAGGCTAATGGTTGGCATGATAGGTCCTATGCAGGCTCGTCATCGGCATGGTAGGTCTTACGCAGGCTAATGAACATTCAGTATGATTGAGCATTACTAATTGAAAAATAAAGTTCAGGAACACATTTGCCTAACATAATTTACAGTGTATGTTCGCCAACCAACAATTTACCATCACTTATCCAAGAGTTTCGACCTAAATAGCATTCTCAAGCACAATTTTACTTCTTTTGTAAGTTACGTTGGCAATTGGGTTGGTTGGAAAATGCTCGGCCCAGTAGCCAATTACATCATAGAGCCAACGTTGGTAGTTGGTTAGCCTACATTTTATCCGCTGTTGGGGCCACTGTCTGTGCTCCTAGGGCAGTAGGGAATTGTGATTAAAATACTTAAGAAAGTAACGCTCGTCACGTATCTCTCACTTAGAAGGGCTAATCATCAAAAGGGTGGGGGGAGACATTACAAATACAGAAACTCAATTATATTTCCATTTTGATTTTACATAAATTAAAGCAAGCCATAGTTAAATGACTTAAATTATCACACTAATGATAGAGGTTACATTGTGTAAGAAAAGTTTACTTCTATTAGTACAGGGTGTTAATGAAATATAATATAGAATCAATCTTTAAGAGGTGGTCAAACACCCTCATTAAATCACTTCATATGGATTGACCCATACCTTTCGAGGCGTTACTTGAGTGTGTCCAACGAAGTTAATTGTTCTGCGTGCGTTAATAGTAGACACTCGTTTACGTGCTACAAGTCCCGTAAAAGTGACAGAAAGAAGCTGTACATGCTCGTATTTGACGAACTTCTAGGCAGTGTTAAAATAAACGAAGCCTCACTCCCAGCAGGTCTGTTTCCGAGTTCAATTGAACCCGCGTCATTACCTTCTTCATCCACCTGCTGAGATTCAAATACTACGCTAGCGATATAATTTCAAGATGACTCAAAATTTGTAATCCCGGGTCCATCGCATTCCATTGTAAGTTGTAATCATTCGATTATGTCAACAGCGCTGCCAGCAGGGCGGATCCAGGACGGACTTCTTGGGGGGGGGGGTTGTAATGTTGCTACTTAGAGCTACTTTTAAGAGCTCCACATTCTGGGATGGGTTTTATTTATATATAAAATAAGAAAGTTTCCTCTTCTGGGGGGCGATTGCCCCGATCGTCCCCCTGGATCAGGCCCTGGCTGCCAGAAATTTTCACATTGATATTCAGCCTATCTTCATTGACATTGGTCTCTCATGTTTAGTTGTCAATTTCCTTTCGTCAATGGTTTAATTATTATATCCAGGTATCGATTCGGATAATTGAAGTGTATGTATATATATAATTGAAGTATATATACTGTATATAACTTTAATAATTTTCTTTCTTTTTTCAGATACTGTCGTTAAATAGCTCCTCACAATTAGTGGTAATCCTGACTTTTGTGGTGCTTGTCAGAAGTCACACGTATTACTTGGGGTCTTGCCCTCGCATTGACTCAGTAAAGGATTTTGATATAGAGAAGGTATTTGAATTGTCAGTTGTCATTAATTACATTAGGTATCAGTTTGAAGGCTCAAAAAACATTTTTAAAGAACTATATTGTACATATATCTGATGTGCGAGCTCAATTCAAAACTTTTTTTTTTTTTTTTTGCCGTCACCTAGTTTTCTCAAACCCATATGGGTATAAAAAAAGTATTGCATAAAAATAGTGTATGGTTTTAGTTTGTACAAAATAAGCTAGTATAAATGCAAAACAATGTTTCAATTTGTAACGTATTATTTCTGTGGTCTCGTGTTTGTGATGATGGAAATCTTGCCATTTCTGTTGTGACATAGGCTACCTGGAGTACTGCGGAAAAGTATCCAACAGTAATCGTCCATCATGCAAACGTTCGATTTCCCATACTATCGTTCCATGTCCTTGATATACTGGTGGAATATCATATAGCACCGAGTTTTTCAGAAAAAAAATGTTCAGAGGAGCATTTAAAATTTGTATTTCCAAACTCATTGAGCGTCTCATGATTGTCACTATGCAGCATGCGTACATAGTCAGGAGATCAATTGTTTCCCTGAAATTTCAAAATCATACTCTTAAAGACAGTCCAGGTCTCTAATTAGACGGTCATCATTGCTCTCTAGAAGCCATCATTTGCCACAAGTTTTCAAATATCTGGGCCGATGAATGTATTCTCCTATAACTTCGCATGTAACACATCTGGGGACCTACCTTAGCGGCGAATCAAACAGTCGTCAGGCTTCGGTAATTAATTTACGGGCTGTTTCATTCTACCTAATTTGATACGCAGATGTACATTCTTTCTACAAGGATTTTCATATTTGGTGTTCTTTGTTCTCTGTATACACTCCATATTTCGTTGCCACTGATTTTATTACTGATGCACGTCAATCCTAAATCAAGAAGTAAATGATTCAAAACTCCAACAGTTGAGCAATTCAGGATCTATCACCATCTATCTATTAATAGTATTCTCATCTCTTCGATTTCTTCTGGCTCTGGGATAACTATACCTCGCACATATGACCCAGGTCACATAACTCAACTAACGTTTGGATACACAATTACTTTCTTATTTTTCGAACTGTAGCCCCTAATGTCAGACGATGGAAACTATCAATCGTTGGATTGATTCTATTTCTTTCACCACACTATAAGGATGCTAAATCGAAATGATTTATTTTCTGCAGCCCATTTCCGTAATCCCTTGCACATTTATGGCACATTGGTGAAGCCCATGGTTTGTTTCAATTATCTAGGTTTACTCCAAAATACGCGTTGTACACCTTTCCTACGATTACGAAAACAGCTATTTCTTGATTACAAAGTTATATTTCTTGATATCACACACACATAACAAAACGAACTTATACAGTCACGGTTTGCCATATATCACAATTATCATGAATATTTTGGCTTTCATGTCGTCGCTGGAAAAACTACAGATTTCAACATAGGCAGCGCCAGGATTTTGATAATGTAGGTGCAGGCTAGGCTGGGACAACACATCCTAACATTGCTGCCAGAACACTGCACTATTGAGCCTTAAAATCTCAAAAATAATCCCTAAATTTTACAAAAAAAAAAAAAAAAAAAAAACTAGAAAAACACTGTATGATAGCAAGTAACTTATGAGAGATTTAAGAAGTCACTCATATATACCCAAAAATAGGAAACAAGAAATATACAAAATGGAGAGGATTATTGAAGGAAATCTGTAAATCGAAGTGGATTACATTACTTTCATTAGCTCAACTTAAGCCTTTTGGTGATGCACCAAATCTGCTTCAGCTAGATCGACCCACTCGTCAATTAAGCCTTCTCGTAAAATCATATAAGGTACCAGTGTTCACTCGAAATAGAAATTTTCTGATACACCCAATCTTATTCTAATGAGAATTCCGGTATGTGTGAGTTGCAAAAGGCACAAGTGTTCCACAAGTGAAAAGAAGGCGGCGTTAACATGGTCTATGTATCATATGTAACTATATAATACTAATAATACATATTTATGCTATTTTTGTAGAAAAGGTCGGTGACACTTTTTTTTTTTATCATTCTCAATTTCAGGAGATCGAAATGTACATCAAGTACATACGAAATTTTCACTGTTATCCAGAGTTGTTAATTATATTAAGCTATTAATATTAGTTTTGTTCTTTTATTTAATTATTTTCGTAGGCTCTAGATGATATTCTGAAAATATGACAATAGAATACAATGCCCATTATACTTATAGACATTACATGACGGTTCCTATATTCTTAATCTGCACAGAGACATGCTCTTGAAAGCAGTACAACAGAATTTACTCTGAAGTTCATTACTAACAATAACTAACTAACTAACTCTATGGCTTATGGAATCCGGAGGTTCAGTGCCGCGTTCACAAAAGCTCTCCACTGACTTCTATCCTTAGCCAACTGGATCCACTTCCTAATAATCGTTTTCCGATTGGCTTTTCAGTCAAGACTTTGAAAGCGTTTCTACTTTCTTTCATCCTAGCTACATAACCTGCCCACCAAAGCCTCCTAGATTTGATGACCCTAACAATGTTTTGTAAACCGTATAAATTATGTAGTTCCTCGTTATGAAGTTCCTCTTGGGTCCGAATATTTGTCTCAGGATCTTGTTCTCAAATACTTTCAGTCTATGTTCTTCCCTCAGAGTAAGCGACATGTTTCGCAACCATATCATGATTATCTTTTTTATATATTTTAAGCTTCAAATTCCTCGACAGAATTCGCGACGACAAGAGATTTTGAATTGAATAATAACGCAAATTCCCTGCTTTTAGTCGACATTTAATTTCTTCGTGAATAGGATTTTCGTCTGTTAATATTGATTCTAAATATTTGGAAGTATCCACTTTATCAAAAGTATTATTCAATATTTTAATGCATCCATAATTTGCCGTATTACGGTCCTGACGCACTTCCATGTATTCTCTGCATTTAGTTTTCTCTGCATTTACTTCTAAACCCATGTCCCTGCTAGCGTTTAATAAGATTTCTGCATTTCTTTCTATTGTTCTCCTGTCATCCCCTATTAAATTTACATCATCAGCATATGCCATAACCTGGTGAATACCGTTCAACTCTAGGCCCTGGTTACTATCTTTGATTTTTCTTATAGCGTATTCCAGAACGAAGTTGAATAATAATGGCGACAACGCATCTTGTTTCAGGCCATTTTCGACGTGAAAGTTCGTGGACAAAACTTTTCCTAGCCGGATTTTACTTTGGGATTCATTTAAACACATCTTAATTAATTTTATTAGCTTTCTTGGTATTTCAAATTCTGTAAGAACGTTGTATAATGTTTCTCTCCTAACCGAATCGTAAGCTTTTCTAAAATCAATAAATAGTTGATGTACCGGGATATTGTATTCCCACTTCTTCTCGAGTATTTGGCGAATGGTAAATATTTGGTCGATAGTTGATCGATTTCGTCTAAATCCGCACTGATAATCTCCAATAATTTCATCTGCGTATGGGGTCAATCTTGCTAATAGAATATTTGAAAGGATTTTATAGGATGTTGACAGAAGAGAAATGCCTCGATAATTATTACAGTCAGTTTTGTCGCCTTTCTTGTGAATTGGAACAATGATTGTTTTTTTCCACTCGTGTGGCAATTCTTCCTTGTTCCAGATAAGAAGAATGAGTTTGTGTATCTTGTTCTAGAATTTTTCGCCTCCAATTAGAATTAACTCAGCCGGAATTTTGTCTGCACCAGGATATTTATGTTTCTTTAATTTCTTTATAGCGGTTTCAATTTCTATTCGGTTAGGTTCTGGAATATATGGTTCTGCGGTGTGTATCTTCTTTTCTCCACGCACATTAGTTTTTGGCTGCGCGTTCAGCAAATCGTCAAAGAAATCTCTCCATCTATTTAATATGGTATCCATATCAGTGAGAACTGTTCCGTCGGCTTTCTTTAATATATAAGCACGAGGTTGATAGCCTTTCTTAAATTCGTTGATTCCCTTATGCATGTCCCCTTGTGTTTACTATTATCTTCAAGTTCCTTAATTTTAGCTTGTGTGAATGAGGAAAATCCGGGAAAAACCTCATTCACTGTGGCTGGCTTGAAAAAGCATTTTACACTTTTCCGCCCAAGTGGCCCCACCGGGAATCGAACCCGGGACCGCTCGCACCGAAGGGCACCTACGCTACGCGGACCTACTTTTGAAGTTATTTCATTCGGATTTTTTAGCCTAACGTAATTTTGCCTGTTTTCTAATCTCTGTTAGTTTATTCACATTACTACCAATACTAACAATAAATATCACTATGTAATATTTATTGTTAGTACTACCATATGTCGTAATTTTGTGTTTGAACATTTCACACACCCTCATTAAGAACATAACCATTTTGTTTTTCACGTTGCGTTATCAACATTCAAGTAGAAATTACCTTACTCTTCCTCTACATGTAACTATTAAAGATGCTTATATAACATTTTTCTCGAAATTATGCCTTTCCTACAAACAACATATTACGTACCGGTACTTTTTTTTTCCTCCTAAATACTGCAATTTGTTCATCAGACCTGAAAAAGAACGCTAAATTCCCCACGATTGACGAAGCTACGAAAGCAAGAGATGTAAACAATAGTTTCAGAGGAAATAATTAAGCGTTTCAATAAGTGATTATTGCAGATTTCCCAAATTGGGGGAGGGATACTTTCAATCAGTGATCGTAGGTTTCCTTAAGAAAATTTCTCTCGACTTACACAAAATTTTCCCTTTTCTTATCAAATTCCCCCTAGTTTGTTGAGTGTCCAATTTGTATAACAGAAATTATATGATAAGATTAACGTAGCTATACACTATACTCTCGCTAATCCGGCCCTCAGTAGTCCGGCCTCTCAGTAATCCGGCGCACACCCAACTAAAAACACGTGCATAATGAATTATCGTGCATATGCGCAACAATGCTTAGTTAAACAATGCTTTATATACTGTACGTATTCGAAATTGTAGCATTCTTTACAGTTCGGTTGAGTGATAAAGCATGCCACCGTCGCGTACCATCATTACGACAGTTATAAATTAGGGACATGTTTCATAGTGAGTGATACTACTCAAGGTGTAAGTTTTCTTTGAAAATTAATGTATATTTGGATTTAATAAAATATATCCTCTAAGTTTTAAAATTATATCCTTCGATTTACTAAAGTATAGTACACTATATCTCCTATGTTTTCAAAATAAATAAAAAAAACAAAATAAATAAATAAATCAAATAAATGTCAGACACTCAATAATCCGGTACTTCTGCTAATTCGGCACACATATGAGCCAGGAATGGCCGCATTAGCGAGTCTAGTGTATTTTAGAGAAAGTCCAGCGGGAGCTCATGTGGTTCTGATTCCACGTTAATCAGTAGGTTCACGTCTCATATAGCCTCGCTGCTGAAAAGAACGTTAAATTCAGAGTCAACTCATTAAAGGAAGTGTCAACCACATTTGTTTTATTCATTTGATTTTTGCATCTATTTTTTTTTATTTATTTTTCATTTTTTAAGAAAAAGAAATGCATACAAATACACTCAGCCTATAATGGATGCAAATTGTGCTACTTCAAACACACACAAACTATTGTTATTAGAATATATTGATTCGTTTCTAAAGAACAAAGAGAAATTTAAGCATTTGTGTTGGTCAATCAATTAGCACGAGAAATTTGCAGGATTTTTACATTTTATCGCAAAAATTCCCTTTTTTCCCCTTCTTGCCAAATTTACCTATGGAATTTCCCTAAATTAGGGAAATTTCCCTCAAACTACGTACACTGCTTTCAATATGCAAGTAGTGAAAATAGTACTGCAAAAATATTGGTAACTCACGTTGAGTTAGGGTTGCCAACCGTCCGGTATTTTAAACGGACAGGTCGGTTTTTGACCTTGGTTCGGTACTACCTTAAAATCAATGTTAAATGTCCGATAATTTTTCCTCTTACGAGCCCTATTCTCTATTCTATTCAGATTATTTTGGAGTGACGAAAGGAATCGTTTGTCAATGAACATGGTTAAAGCAGAGCTTATAATTTGCTTTGATATCGACCTGTCGTTGCGCTGATTTTTCTGAAGAATTGAAGGCAGGAAAATTTACTGAACTTATCAAAGCTGTTAAAGGCCAACAAAAATACATTCTTAAGAGCACAGCTAGCACTGCTTTATCCTCAGCTACATCTTCCAATTAAATAATGCATCCAGATCCAGTAAAAATATGTAGGCATTATGAAACATTACCAGCCCCAGCGAAGCTGTTAAGACTTAATTTTCAAGTATATTTTGTGCATGCCATAATTACATTGCCAATTATATTTGCTTTCTGTTTTAAATACGATGTATTATTGATGGTAGACTACAAAAATTACATGTGTTGATTCAACCAAAACTGGAATAAGTAAATTTAATAAAGGCTTCAAAAGTAAATAAAGTTATTAAACTCGAACTCCGAATGGCTCGATTTTATGTGAAGTAACCACTTTCAGGTCGTTCATATATTTGACAAGCGATGATGTCACAATCCCAAAGGTATGCGTACTTCAGGAGGCATATTTTCGAAATACACTCAGCCTTAGCCAGAAGACATTGCACGCGGGTTACGTTTGGCAACATTGCAGGGAAACAAATGAATGCTGAATTGCATTCTAACCCGTTCTACTACAACTACTACTAATTTTACTACTACTATTACTTTTGCTATGGATCTGTATAGTACAAGATCAAACTTATTTTAATGAAAGAAGTTTAATGAAATTTTTTTTAAAAAAAATAATCTTTAAATCACGTTTAGAATATTATTTTTAATCTTATTTTAACGAAAGAAGCGTTATAAAAAATTTAAAAACAATAATAAAAAAAACTTCTTAAGCAGGGTTTGATCTCACGCCAACAACCATTTTCCTTACTAGCATGCTATGCTAGCTTACTCGGCTACGAGGACCGACACCATTTCGCGTTTACTTTGTGCTATATATATGTGATGGATGTCACCAACAGGATCGCGATGTAGACGTCATTTATTTTTCCTACATTGTTGCCAAGCGTAACCCGTTCATAATGCCGTATGGCTAGAGTTCAGTGTATTTCGAAAATACATGTTCAGGAGGATGTCCGGTATTTCCATTTCCAAAAGTTTACAACCCTACGTTGAGCACAACCGGAAATATCCCCTATGGGAGGAAATTACGTCTCCCATTCACTGGGGGTTAACTCTGAAATCATCACTGATTTCAATATGTATTACCGGTATTATAATACATTTAAAGAAAACACTATTGTTATTATTGCGCTTATCATTTGCGTAATTATAATAGAAGTCACATACCTGGAAGATGTTATAATACAGAGAGGAAAATATTATACCCATAGCTATCTTTACACCATTAAATTAGGGTAATTCCACGGGAATGTACACCAAAAGTGTATTTTCTAAACTTATGTGTTTCGCTTATTTTTGTCACCCATATCTTCGATTGAGGTCTAAAATTATGAATGCTATATAATTTGCTGCAGTTTGTAAAGTGCTGAACTGACAACAGTGCTGATCCAATATGGCCGCTCTGTGGGACAAACTGAAGGGCATATCGACTGACATTTAATTGTCGATCATTCATTTTACTGAGAAGAGAAGAAAAAGGTGTTCAGAATTTTGAGTGCAGAGTACCTTATTGTGTATCACTACATATGCGAATGTTGTCTACTTTCAGCTGTTTAAGTTGTATTTCATATTAGAAAACTGGTCTTGTGCTGTAGTGTGAGTCACGTTTTAGTGTATAAATATAACCTGCTATTTTAATAATTAAATACAAAAATACCAATATGTGGAAATTTTAATATGTCCTTTCTATAATCATATTTAGTGGTTTGTATTTAAAAATCGATACATTCATTACTATAGTTAAGGCTTAAAATATACGAGCATGTTCCCTTGTAGAGTGCGTCACGCGTGGAAATAGCCATTAATGAAAACAGAAAGAGAGCTAACATTAGTTCTTACACTTCATTAATTAACCTTTTTTCTGCCATTAGTGGTTACTAAGAATATTATATTCTCCGTATGGGATATTTCTTGACCTTATTGTCATTTAAATCTTTGTTTTTACGTTTATAAAGGCTATGAGTGCAGATTATGAGTGTACAAACAATCACGAGAAGAAATTACCTGAAATAAACTTTCACAGATAAGAAAATCACTAAATATAGGTCAACCCTTGTCGCATAGGCCGATTAACACTTTGATGTCCACATATTAATTCCTTGTTCTTTTATTATGATACTTTTTGATGTTTTCATGATAATAATTTAGTTAAACATTAAATAATAATTTTAACGTGGAGTGGATCATAAATGCTTACAGAAGTACTGAATGTAACTTCAAATTCTCATGCAACGGGCATTTATCGGACACAGTAGTAGAACATTTCACGTTTTGCACTTACTTCGTCCATGTAGAAATTCCGTGATTGTCTTACTAATTATGCATACGAGGGGAATGCCGAAAGTTTTTATATAGACAAAATCAAATAGTGTTGCAGTTCTGAAATGCATCACTTTAAAAGCGTATGTCCTCTAGTGGTGAAAGATATAACTGCGAGGCTGCAAGAAGGACGCGGTGGCTCAGTGGTAGAGCGTTCACCTCTGGTGATTGGGGTCCCTGGTTCGATCGCAGCTGGCGCCGTGTGGACTTTGTGGTGGACAAACACCGTGCTTGTGGGTTTTCTCGGGGCTCTCCCGTCTCCTCCCACTTTCTTCATTCCACCATTTCATTCATTTATCATCATCACCGTCTGTCTTCTTTAGCCTAACCGGCATGACCATTGGACGTAAAACTTAAAGATTTATATTTCCACCTCACTAAGCTTGCAACGTAGCTTTGTGAGGAATTCTTCCTTTGGCTGCCTAGGCCTTAGGATACCTACTTACATAGTCATTAGTGAACTTTGTACTTATTTAGTGAAACTGTATTATACTGTTTAATAACAGGAGATTTTATAATAAAATTGGTTGTGGGAGAAAATTGATTCCCGTGTGTAATTGCTCTTCCTTCTACCTATTTTAGCAGAATATTACAGTTTTTATTACAATATGTCGCTACTAATAATATCCAAATTACTCTACAATAATATGTTTGTTTAAGATTATATTAATTTTAGTTTCTAGGTAAGTGGTATGTGATCCAAAAGTTCTCCACATCAAACAGATGTTTGTTCTATGACTTCAAAAGAAGTGAAGATGGAAAACTGCGCGTGGAACAAGTGAGTGAGAACATGCTAATGGGACTTTTTAGTGTCGATAACATGTATCATTACACCGGCGTCCTAGATGTTCCCAATAAGACCATGGCTGGTGATATGATAGTCCAATTCCCCTTGAGTAAGTATAATTAGCATCAGTTGATCTGCCATTTTATCACATTCTGAAATCTATAAATAGTACAGAGTTTGCCAGAAAAATGTATACACTTTATGTCATCCTGTATCAGGTTACTGGCATTGACAATTGTTCTGAAATTTGAGTATGTTGTAGTATGGTTTTTCGCCCAACAGATGTCGACATTGTCAATTGTTTTCACTTAAAATTATGTTGGAGCACGGTTTTCGTTCAACAAATGTCGGTACGTTCAGTGAGATAAGAAAATGGCAGGTACACGCTTGACACGACCCGCTCGGGAGAGTAATACTCCCGCAAGTACGTTTTTCCGCGCGCTACTCTAGCCAGCTGTTTTACGCGCTATCCTAGCCAGTTGTTTTAAGTTGGTCACACAATTTATATCATGAAGTACAAGGGGAACAAAATGAGCCCTATATCATGGAGTACAAGGGCATAAGTACTACAACTACTTATCTACACAAAAATAAATAAATCACTCTTTTAAGTATTATTTTCATATTATTTTAATTTAATAAGTGTTATAAAAATGTAAAAAAAAAACTTTCCTCGGGCCGGGTTTGAACTCGCGTTAAAAGAGACTTTTATTACTAGCATATAGCGCTAGCCCACTCGGCCAAGAAGGCCAACAACAGCAATTGTTTGACTTCTGCTATTTTAATGCAACATGGCAAGAAGTGGATAACGCCAACCAATCAGAACTGTGTTTCTCGTTTCTACTTCCGGGAGCATTACTCTCCCGAGCTAGTCCTCGCTTGACGTGCAATTGTTATGCATTTGATTGCTAGGTGAATTGGTGGTTTACTATCAAACCCCCCTCTTCACTGACACTGCATTTCGATGGCATTCCCAAACCTGATAAAAAAAAAAACACTTCAAAACGTATTTGCGCTGCTCGAACGTCAAGCGTACACCTACCATTTTCTTATCTCATTAACTGTGCTGACAGTACCGACATCTGTTGAGCGAAAAATCGTACTACAATATAATTTTAATTGAAAATAATATACATTGCCGACATCTGTTGGGCGATAAAACATACTACAACATACTCAAATTTCAGAACAACTGTCAATGCCAGTATCCTGATACAGAATGACAAAAAGTTTACACATTTTTCTGGCAGACTCTTAATTGATTAAATAGAGAAACAAAATAGTCCTTAACTGTGTCCAATACTGGATCTTTGATTTTCTAGTCCATTATTTTATATAGAGAAATATTTTTAAATTTTCTTTGAAATGAACTGAAATTTTAATTAATTTTTAGATTTCTTCTTCAAAAAAAATCAAGTTAAAGGTTCTTTATCCTTTACTTCCTGAAAATTAATTCCTGTGACACTATCTTAATGTATATAAATCAAGTTTCACTTGACTATTACTAAATTTATACATAGTACAAGGTGCATTCAATTTATAGCACCTCCAATATTTTCTGAGGACTGGTAACAGGTAGAAACGTGCTGTTTGTTTTAAAATACGCGAACACTCGTTGTCAATGCATGACAGAGATGGCAATATAGTGCAGCACACAGAACTCTAATGGCAGCGGTGATAGTGATGACTGTTTATGATACGATACTCGTAAAATGGCGACATTTTTTTTATTACAAGGACAGCGTGTAATCATTCGTTTTCTTCATTTGCGTTGTGTGACACCGCTTGCAATTCATCACCAGTTGAGTGAGACATGTGATGATGGTGTCATGGAGGTGTCTAATGTGTGTTCGTGGGTGCGACAGTTCAAAGAAGGCAGAACGCCATGTAACAACAAACCAAGACAATCTCGGTCTTGCCTAAGCCAGTCTGACGACAGTGTGCAGATCACACGAAAATGCCAAATTTGGAGGCGATGTGTTCCACCCTCCACATTCGTCATGGAATGGAGAAAAATAAGTTTTGAATGCTTTTATTAGTAAGAATCTGTCGTTCATCATGCAGTACACCACTCAGTTATGTCAGCGCGAATATTGAAGGCTATAGATTAATTCATAGGATCTGGGCTATAAGATTGTATGAGGTCATCTAAAATATTAACATGATCCTAACATACATAAAGACGGCAAGTTATTGGAAATAATGTAAAAGAGAGCTCACTGGACCATACTACGCGTTTCCAATCATCAGGGTCAACCAAAGATTATTAGCGGTTTGGAAATTGCAATCCGACTGCTGACTTAGGTTACGAAGCATGTGTCGGACTGTGATTATCGCAATTCACTGTTTACGTGCTGATAGAGTTCGGCAGTTACTCTTCCCGCATTCGTTGTACAGTTCTTGGTAATTAATCCTCTTTAATTATCGACTGTCCCTCTCACTGAGGCTTCTCTCTCGTTATGAGTTGTGTGGGCCATTATTTTCGGCATTATTATTTACGACATATCTAACAAACTGGCACGTAAGACACACATGCGCCAACAAACAGCGCACAGATAATTTGGTGTTTTTAAAACTCAGAGAGGTTTTCCATTAATGTCGCCGTCTTCCCGCGTCAACACACCGTATTCGTTCGATCTCTCCTAATGTACTATAGACAAAGACCAAATAGACCAGTAATAACGTCCAGGTTTTGCATATATATCATTAGTGCTACCACCTGCAGCAAACTACACGTTTATTTCATTATCTTGATTATCATCTATATATCTTATACCTTGATCCAAGGTACACATATTTCTCTGTCTGGTAAAACTGAAGTAAACGTTGCGATTTATATTGTATGCTTTTTGATCACAATAAGTTCAAAGTGCTATTATAAGGATTTCTTTGTTATTTGTTTTACTATTATACACGTATTGTAACAACTAACAATTTACTAATTAAACTTTGACATATCTATTTCATTTCAGGTTTGGCAGGCAGTGCCTCTTACACTGTGTTCCTAACTGATTACCAAACATATGGCGCCATTTACACTTGCCAGAAATTAACATCCCTGGCACATCGTCGATCGGCGTCCATCTTATCTCGCAAACCAACGCTTGATCAGATGTATATTGACAAGGTAAAATAATTAGTATTAGAAGAATATGTCTACTTTAATCTACAATGATAAAGCATTCAGACAGAATTATAGAACTTCACTTATAGAACAAACTTATTTGGATGAATTGGGTATTTCATGTGTTTTTAAAGTCATTTTCATGTGATTCAGCCTAAACCCTCGGGAATATGCCTAATACAAAAGCTGATCTGCTTCCGTACCAACGAAATGCAAAGGGCACGGTACAGGTGGAGGGTACAGAGACGTGGAAATTAACACACTCAAATCTCCTAGCAAAGTAATCGTGTTTTGCGATGTCTAATGGCGCCGAAAGTGAATTTCTATGAAGGTTACGTTGTAGTACTTTACTATGCACACTTCAGTTGTATCAGCATTAGTTAAACAATGCCAAGATTACGGATTGGCTGTTGACTGCTATCCTGTGAATACCACACAGTGGCGACGCTAAAAGGGGCAGGGAGACGATCGCTCCGACTGTTCCCCATACATCTTGTATTGTAACATAAGTCAAGTAATATAATACTATTATATTCGATGTACAAAATATGATGCTTGCCCAAATATGTCTCTGGCCTTCCGCAGTCGCCCCCCAAAAAGCAAAGCTGACGTCACCAATGATACTATAGTGCAATATACAACGCGACCGTCCACGGATTGTTTGTCGCCGACTAACATAAGACACATCAGAAATGACCACTATTGAAGTTGACACCACAGGTATTGCTTTAAATGAAGACATTAACGGCGTCGGATAATAGCATTTTTCCCTGGTAGCGTTTCTTGTAACACACTTTCAAGAGCTTTTCGCTTTTATCTCACACGTGCATTCTATTTACATATAACAGGCAAGGTTTGAACGAATCGACTACAAAAGGGATTTTCTCCTATTCGCTGTGAAAGGGTAATGAGCCACGCAAAATCAGAGCTTCTTGTGGAATATTTCGTAGCTTTTGCTAGGTAATCACAGGACAACTTCTGGACATCTAAAGATTGTCCTGCGACAGGCACATTTCATTAAAATCCAAGGGAAATCACTTGGACATTCCCCTTAATCTTCTTAAGTTTCAATTGGATTCCTAAATATCCCTGTGAGACTTCAAAAGCTACCCTGGGAACGTATGCAACGTAAGATGATGTCTTACGTAAGAAAGCACTATGCACAGTTTTATAGTGCTTTTTTATAAGGCACTATATTTTATATATACAGTATTTCGCTAACGTATTTTAAGTAAGAATGACACTAAATGAAACTCCCTTCGATACCATAACACTTTGTGCTATTAGAACGCTCGTACCTGTGTGTGTTCTTGCTCTCTCCGGCTTCTGCAGTTCCCGGTGGGCAAATGTATATGGATAATAATTGCATATTTAATAATCACTTTGCTGCATTGTCTTCTATGGGAATAATAATGTAATAGGTAATTCCATTTCCACAAGGAAATTTTAAGCGAAAAAGACAGAAAATAGCATCCAACCTTGTACACTCATGTTCAAAATTATTGTCGCGTGTCTATAAATATGTTTTATAGAAATATAATTTCATAACAAATTCGCCTGGTATTTCTTATAATGTTAGTGTGTGTATAATCGGCAAAGATATGAATTTGGCAAATTTCATGTCAAAAGAGCAGTAAATAAGAAAAATAAAACGAAAATAAAACTTTCTTGTCCATTTAGCAACATTTTGTTTTACTCATTCTAATTTTCGTATTTATAATTCCTTTCCTATGAAATTTAGCACACATATACATTTCCCGATTATACACATGGTGTCATATTAAAAGTATCTCCCACTATCATTATCAAATTATATTCTCACAAGAAGACAGTTATAGATATGCGACAATCATTTTGGACATGAGTGTACCTTCGAAACTGTAATCGTCTGTACTACTTGTCTACTTTCGCTCGCAATCTCTTTCTCCGGCTACTACGCTTGCTGACTAGTCACGAAGTAGGCCAAATCCACCTGTTAAACATCGTACTCAAGTCTATCTATAATACAAACAATCGTATATATTTTAGTGGTTGCATACAATATGTTTACTTCTAGGGAATCTATCTTTGGAAAATAAAACTTAACTAGTATTTGTAATCATTGCTCACTTGATGTACATGGATCCCAAAAGTTATAAGTAATACATACAGGGTGTTTCCAAACAACACCAACAACGTTTGGGAAATGATTCCTGACACCAAGATAAGACGAAAAGTATAGACCAATCTGGGTGCACAAATGCTTCCTTTTGGAGTTATAGGCTGCCGAAAATATGAAAAAAAAAATTAACTTAGCTCTAAAACTATGGGACCTTCCGTAATCGGTTCAAGGTTTCACTTAGGAACTAATATGTACTCTATCCAAATATCCATGTTTCAGAATCCTCAATACTTCCGCAACAATTTTTATAGAGGTAGTTGGTGAGTACTTCAAAATTAAATCCCCGTAGCCGAACTTCCTCTATTAAAATTGTTGCGTGAGTACCTTAGGATTCTGAAACGTATTTTTGGATAGGGACATATTGGTTCCTAAGTGAAATCTTGACATGACTACGGTAGGTCTCATAGTTTTAGAGCTATGAACCTTTAAAGTTCTTTATATATATATATATATATATATATATATATATATATATATATATATATATATATATATATATATATATATATATATATATATTTTCGCCAGCCTATAACTCCGAAAGGAGGTATTTGTGCACCCAGGTTGGTCTATACTTTTCGTTTTATCTTGGTGTCAGGAATCACCTCCCAAACGTTGTCGGTGTTGTTTTGAAACACCCTGTATATGTACCGTAGTAGTTAGGAAGCAGTGTAGCAATATGAGTAGGAAGATTCAAAGAAAAGGAAGAGGGACGCATTTCTTTTTCATATTTTTCTTATTCATTTGATAAGTTGGTGTTATAAGAAACAGTTTAACATCGTTCTTAATTTCAGGTACGGCAGCGATTGTTGGCGAATGGCATTGACCCTGAGGATTTTGACGCAATCGACCAAAGTGAATGCCCTTCTGGCGATGACGTAGAGCTCAATATAAATATCAATGAGGAATCATTTAGAGGAGGAAAATTCGTTTCAGGAAAATCATTCAGAAAGGATGTGGAAGAATTCGCAAGCGTTAAATAATATGAAATAATCTCGTAAAGATTTTTGTAGTACTTCTTTGTATTAACAATAGTATTTCTAATGGCCAGTATTTGTGCAATACGATTTTTTTTAAAAATGAATTCATAGGAAATCTCGAGTGGAAAGCAGAAATAAATGTGCAAATATTTCAGGTCTATAATATGTTAAT
This sequence comes from Thermobia domestica, assembly GCF_964235325.1. Lineage (NCBI taxonomy): Eukaryota > Metazoa > Arthropoda > Insecta > Zygentoma > Lepismatidae > Thermobia > Thermobia domestica. Next base: position 285,065,313 of record NC_137457.1, read on the forward strand.
TTTAAACATTTTCAAACATTGGAGTATTGAATAAAATTACGATTTGTTTTGAAATATATATTTGCGTTCAAAATCTAGGTTTGGTTATTTCTTCTCCTTTGGTCCATTTCTTTAATTTATATTTATTTCTATATTGTTGTTGGAAATCATATATGTGTGTCTCACTGCAGTCTAAAACAATATTATGATATCGTGTAACTCCGTTAAGTACAGGGTGGTCTATAAGTCAGTACAGTGGATTATTTTGGAAACAAACACGATTAAAGCAAATGTGACTAACGGAAGGCGGACTTGGGTAAAGGAGCTACCGATTGATGCATGCGTGATGAATGGCGGCCACCTTGATGGCAGCCATCTGGGATCCAGGCTATTTTTTTCAAATAGGAAGGTAGGCATATGGCACATTAATTAACGCTGTTTTTTGCAGGGAAATGCAGTCCCGCAAGCAAAAATGCGCTATCGTATCACGTTCCAAAGTTATGACGCCCCAAAATTGAAGGTTTTCTGTTTCCTTGTAGGGAGAACGACATGGCACTAACGCTGCAAGAAAGACGTGATGCCCCAAATTTGACAGGTTTTCTTTTCGTTGCAGGTAGAACGAGATGGCACTGACGAAGCAGGAAAGAATTGAGATTATGATGCACCCTAATGTCTGGGGAAACAAGCAGTCGTGTGATTGCCTAGAACTTCAACGTGCGCCACCCCGAAAGACCTACAGTAAGCCACAACACCGTTAGCTACTTCATTAGGAAATTCAGTGTAACTGGTAGTGTTGCCGACAGACCACGGTCGGGTCCCCCACAAACTATGTCAGATGAGACATCCACAATGGTACTTGCTGCGAGTGTGAAAAGTCCGAAGTGCAGTACAAGACAACTATCAGCGATAGCAGGCGTACCACGTGCTTCCGTGATGAGGATTCTCCATACGAATAAGTTGTATCCCTTCAAGCTGCAGCTTGTCCACAACCTTTCAGAGGACTATCCATATCGGCGCATGGAATTCGCCAATTGGGCTTTGTCACAATATGACCGAGATCCGCATTTCCCTGCTAGCGTTCTCTTCACAGATGAGGCAAACTTTTATTTGGATGGGGAACTTTTATTTGGAACAATCGCTAGAACATGCGATATTGGTCAGATGCAAACCCACATGCGATCAATCCCTGTAAGAGGGTTACCCCTGCTCATATCATGGTGTGCTGTGGCATATGGAACACGTTTATCATAGGACCCTTATTTATTCCTGATACCCTAAATGATATCCGATATATGGACATGTTACAGGAGTTGGTATTGTCGTGGCTTCTCCGCAGTGATGCCACCTTGCAGCGGTATTTTCAGCAAGATGGTGCCCCACCGCACTATGCGCTGCCTGTGCGGGAATGCTTGGATCTGCATTTTCCTGGATGTTGGATCTGTCACCGAGGCCCTGTGGAGTGGCCAGCCCGGTCGCCGGACCTTACTCGCTTGGATTTTATTTATGGGGACACTTAAAAACACCTGGTGTAATCGGAGAAGATTCGGTATGATGCACACCTACAGGGATTTATTCAGGACGCTTGTGATACCATCACCCCCGCTGTGTTGTTACGGGTTCATGAGAACTGGATTAAGACTCGTGTGTGTCAATGGACGGGCAACATGTGGAGTACACCCTGTAGGTGGGACTTTGGAGCGTTATAACTTTGGAACGGGATATGATAACGCATTTCTGCTTACAGGACTGTATTCCCCTGCAATAAACAGTGTTAACTTGTAGGAAAACAAAGAGTCGTGCAATTAGAAAGGAATAAGTTGCTTCTCAATGAACTTGAGAACCTTCGCAAGTAAGTGTATTCAACATTATACCCTAGGAAATAAGGTTTATGATAGTATTATGTGTGTATAGCATTGTTTGGTGTAATCAAAGCAATCTAGTTTATTTGTTTAAATTGTTTTATTGAATTGTTCTGCAGTATTATTCGTGCCTTCCGAAATTATATAATACTATATACGTATATTGAAATGATGGTAGTGTTCGAAATAAAGATTGCAAATTGCAAGGTAGCATGACGTGACAGGCATAAATGGATGTCATTCTGTAATCAGCGTCCAAAAATAATTTAGGATCACCTATTAGTTTGTAAACAACCGAAACTTTCTTTCAAAATGCTGACAAATGTTATTTTTTAACAACAGACAAACAAACAGAGAGAGAGAGAAACGAATTATCCAAGATTGATGCTTATCAAACGTATTGGAAAGACCTTAATCCAGCAATGGATTAACAATAGTTGATAATGGTATATATGCGTTTCAAATATAACTAATCCTCACCACTACATTTATGTAATCCCAGTTCTCGTTCTTGATATCCGAGCGTTTGAGATTTGGAAATAAACGCTTATACCTTATTCTGAGAGATCGTATGTTTAACCGTGCAACTGTATGAATTTCTAAAAAAAACAAAGATAAGCTAAAATTTACTATTCCTGGATATAACTGGGTAAAATTTATTGTTATGTCTGCGTATAACAAACGGTTCTGTGAACTGGAAATATTTTAACAACTGGTTCTACTGAATCAGCTGAATAGCATCACTGCTTTTACTAGAGAAAATAATTGCTTTTTTGTCCCATCTTTTCCCCTTCCCCATTATTCTCGTCTGTCGAAAATAATAATAATAATAATAATAATAATAATAATAATAATAATAATAATAATAATAATAATAATAATAATAAAACTCTTACTAAAAATATAAGCCCATCACAATCTTTTACTTATATTAGTCCTTAGCGCAAGTTGTATTATAAAATGTGAACGCTATGACAAACGCTACATTATTCCAGTTCATTTAGTACTTGTTTGATCAAAACTTATTCTGAAATATTACTATATACTTAAGTAACTACTCATCAAACTTAACATTTGTTGTTCAGAAATTTTCATAAGCAAAGCAAATTAATAGCGTACCTAGAATAACTACTATATTATGAACAGATGCTTCTACATTACTTGCACGTTTTTATATGCGTACCTCTAGAGCAGCGTTTCCCAACCGGTGTGCCGCGGCACACTGGTGTGCCGTGAATAGGCCGCTGGTGTGCCGCGAGGAATCGAAACAAAATTATTAATTTTATAGCAATTCTATTGCCAAACGTAGGGAAAAATGTATATTTGTATTTCACATGACTATGAACCTGTACTATGAATCTACAATTTTAAGTTTCATACAGGGTTACTGTTCTGTACATTTCTAATGTTGAAAAATGTATTCGTTATCATTGTTATAACCATTATTGCTTCTTTATTGTTGCAGATTGTTTCGTAACTTGAAAATTAAAATTTTATTCAATCTTTTCGACAAATTACCTACATTTGTGTTCTAAAAGTATGAGAGATTTGTTTGTTCGTTCGTTATTTAGTGATCTTCCTTCTTAGGAAAAGGTTGGATATAATTTAAAAAAAGAAAAAGAAAGAAAGAAAGTGTATTTTTAAAAACCTGAGTCCAATATTTCACTGCAATTGTTTTCTATTTATAAATAGAATGAAAAATAAGCATAATGATTTACCACGGGAAAAACCTCTCTAAGGAGATCAATAATCACAGAAAAAATGCGACTGTGTTTTATATTTACAAATAATATCTATAAGTGTGCCGCGAGAATCCAAGTAACACCCGTAGTGTGCCGCAAGTTGAAAAAGGTTGGGAAACGCTGCTCTAGAGTACCGTATTAATTTTGAAATGTAAACTTACAGTCTTGTTTTAAAAGATCGTGGTAACACCCTTCTTTATTCCCTACGTCTTTATCCATAAGTGGTATTTCACAGTGTTGGGAAAGTTACTTGTAAAAATGTAACGCGTTACAAGTTACTTTACTTTCTTTTAAAATGTAACGCGTTACTAACGCGTCACTTGCCCCCAAAAGTAACTTTACTTCGAAAATAACGCGTTACTTTAGGTCCGAAACTTTGAATATGTGAAAAAAATCTTACTACTTCAATTTTCCGTACTACTATTACTACTGCTATTATTATTATTATTATTATTATTATTATTATTATTATTATTATTATTATTATTATTATTATTATTATTAGTATTATTATTATTATTATTATTATTGCACGTTTTGAATCAGTTTATGTAAATGCAAGGACAAATTTTTACTTGACAGCTATATGAATTTTTTCAGATAATGTAACATTGACTAAAATGCCATACTGCGTTACTCTTAGGGATGGGCACGAGAGAGTTTCCTTTGAAACTCGATCCAGCTAAAAACATACATCCTTAAGTTGACCCGAGAACTCGCCTCGAAAAATTTCCTCCAACTCGACTAGAATTCGGGTCGAGTTTCGAGTCGCGTCGAGCCAAATCCGATGTGTAGTTTCGAGTACTCTCTTCAAGTATCTTGCACAGGCAATATAGGTTATTATCAATGATACTACTATTACTACTACAACTTATATATTATTATTATTATTATTATTATTATTATTATTATTATTATTATTATTGGGGACGCGGTGGCTCAGTGGTAGAGCGTTCACCTCTGGTGCTTGGGGTCCCTGGTTCGATTCCAGATCGCGCCGTGTGGACTTTGTGGAGGACAAACACCATGACGTGGGTTTTCTTGGGGTTCTCCCGTTTCCTCCCACTTTCTTCATTCCACCATTTCATTCATTTCTCATCATCACCGTTTCCTTTAGCCTAACCGGTATAAGCGTGGGACGTAAAACTAAATATTTCATTTCACTAGAAGTACTGACATTTTTGAAAAAGTAAAGCATCATACCCTACGAGTTATATATTACAACATCACATAGTTGTATATAGGGGATGTATGACTGTCAGGCGTTTGTTTCATGGCCAAATGATAATGAAAACGAAGGATAACCATTTCTCCAGTCTAAGATTAATCTTCATTGTTTTTGGAGAGTTTTTTTTTTACCAATAAACATGTATATCACTGACATAATTAATTGTGTGTGTAATTTATTTACTTATTAAATAATGCAAGCAAATGCATGCATACACGATATGGGCAATCAGTAAATGGATACTTGAATATTTGAATTCAATTATATATACAAGCCGGCTACGCGTCTTTTGTTTTGGCTGGTCACGGGTGCAGTCCAAACTACTCTTTGGGATGAGCTTCTTACCGGATGTGTAGCCTACCGAAGGACCACACAGATGTTATCGAAACTATTGTGGTATTGTTTCTTTGTATGCTTTGACAGAAAGTTCTGTATATCGAAGCCCGCCAGTGAAGCCATATCTAGCATCTTGGTGCTAGATCTAGCATAATTCACTCCCATTTAGCATCTAGCATCTTGACTTTAGCATCTTGGCAAAATCTCATTCTTTCCTCTGGAGAACAGAAAAAGAAAGAAAATTTAGATGACTCATTGACCGTCGGGAATTATCCCTTAGTTGAAGCGATGGTTGGAGTAATAAAACCAGTTAGTATTTCCGCTGTTGTATTGTTGAATTCACAGAAATTTTCAAAAATAAGCAAAACGTGACTCTGTACAAGATATTATTGTCAACTGAACCCTGAGTGTGAAGTTATCTGGGGTGTTTCTGTCCCTTCTCACTTTACAACTTGAGAGGGGAGGGGGTATGACCGCTAAAAGAAATGCTTCAGTGCTGCGTCGGAAGCGGCATGTTTTCTATATATTTCTTAAAATGTTATCCATTAATGAAGTATAAATTCCCCCTTCCACCCCTCATTCACTTTCCAATACAGAGAACCGACTCTTTAAATGAAGAAATAACCCTGAACCCTCCCAAAAATGCAAAAATGAATGATACGTACAAATAACAAATCTGTGGATGAATCAAATAATGCAGATACATGAGATGATAACGAAGATAACAGTGCTTGATGCAGCGCAGTCCACCACATGTAAATAGATTTGAAGTGTTCATATTTTGTATGTGTACGTGTGTATGTGCTTGTTTCTGAGTATTTATATGCACGTGTGTCTTGTAATTGTTATATTAATATCCACTGGATTAAGTGAAAGTATAAAATGGATTTGATGACTGCCAAATTGACGTCACCTTGGTAAGTCATTATTTTTTTAATATTTAGTAATATTATATTATATTATATTATATTATATTATATTATATTATATTATATTATATTATATTATATTATATTATATTATATTATATTATATTATATTTGGTCTAGGAATTAATTCGTGCGGTTGGTACGCACACATTGAAGCTGTAGTACAAACACAAAATACATAAATACCTTAAGAAAAATATTGTCCATCGCTAGCCACCACTTTCGCCCATCTGTCAGGCAATGTACGGATTCCGTGGCGAAAGAAGTCCTCATCCTTGGAAGCGATCCAGTCAGAGACCCATGTTTCGATATCTTCTGAAGAAGTAAACCGCTGTCCAATCAAATCGTTGTTCATGCAATCGAACAAGTAGTAGTCCGAAGGAGCAACGTCTGGTGAATACGGCGGGTGGGGTAAAACTTCCCATCCGACATTTTCTAAATAGGTTTTGACCGGTTTTGCGACATGTGGGCGAGCGTTATCATGTTGAACAATAAGTTTATCATGTCTGTTCTCCCATTCTGGTCGTGTTCTGGCCAGAGCTTGCTTCAAAGCATTAATTGTCGTCGATAACGTTCTCCATTCATAGTTTCACCCGGTTGCAGCAGCTCATAGTACACCACACCTTTCATATCCCACCATATGCACAGCATAACCTTTCCACAGTGAATATCTCGTTTTGGTTGTGATGGACCTGGTTCACCTGGTTTCACCCAGGCCTTTTTTCGTTTAGGGTTCTCGTAATGGATCCACTTCTCATCACCCGTAATAATTCGATGCAGAAACCCCTTTCTGCTCTGTCGTTGAAGCAGCAATTCGCAAATGGTTTTTCGTCTTTCAACGTCTCTGTCTTTCAATTCATGTGGAACCCAATGTGACATCTTTTGAATCATTCCCATGGCTTTCAAGCGTTTGGAGACTGTTGTTTGATCAACGCCTAATGCTGCTGCAAGTTGTTCCTGCGTTTGACACGAATCCTGCTCGAGCAATGCTGTCAATTCTTCGCTTGAAATTTTTTTGGCTGTCCAGCTCGCTCTTGGTCTGCCAAGCCGAAATCACCACTTCTAAACCGTGCAAACCACTTCTGACACGTTCGCTCAGCTAGAGCATGGTCACCATACACTTCCACCAAAATACGATGACTTTCAGTCGCACTTTTCTGCATGTTAAAGTAATGCAGCAGGACACCCCGCAAAAACACTTTATCAGGCACAAATTGCGCCATGTTCACTTAACTACAAACTGGTGTTGTTGACGCTTTAATCCACTGCCCTATACTACGAACGATACGCGATGACAGGGGTTTGCAACACATGTGTGGATACACAGAACTGTGGGACGCTCCGTTCGTTGCGCCATCTCTTGTCCACCCGCACGAATTAATTCCTAGACCAAATATAATATTTTGTACAGTAGATCTGCTCCTTCATAATCTCCGTGTTTGATAAGAATGAACCTCCCTGGCTCACCAAAATGTATACGTAATATAACAAACCATGCACATTAAATGCCAGACTAATATAGCAAACATTGAAGATGCCCCCCTAGAAAATTTTCTTCGGCCGCCCATGTCTGGAGGTACACAATTTCGCAACTCAGTGGTTACGATGTGGATGTATTCAAAGTCTACTGATTTACCCATAAAATTTAAATTTTATAACAATATTCTCAGTGAATACTAACCTGAGAAGAACTTTTTTTTTAATTCGATCACTAAAGGTTTTTTTTTTTTTTTTTGGTTCACCAGGTCTCGGTAATCGTCCGGCACGAAAACGGAATTTTCTACAAGTATTTCCCCAGCCTTTATTTATTTTTTTTTTTTTGAGAAAGGGGTCCCCCAGGAGCGTTATTTAGGGGGTACTTCCTGCGTTTGTTATATACATATATAGATATAGATAGATATAGATAGATATAAATATAGATATACTGTGTATATATATAAAGATAAGTAGGAGCGGGTTTTTAAAATTAGTTCGGAAAGATAATATGAAAATCTGGTTTCTGGCATAATTTGCAAGAATCTATCTAGTCTAATATAAATAAAATAAATAGTTTGTGTTTGTCTGTCTGTATGCGACCTGGGGACCAGACGAGTGGACTGAGAATTACCAAATTTTGATCAGGGGTACCTTGGCCAAGGCCCCAGATCAAGACGAATCTTTTTTTTTTTTCAAAATTCAAACCAGGGTGTCTCAGTGGGCGCTTAGAGGGACATGTAAAAGTGGTAGAAAATGGGCGATATTACTATCGAATTCATAGTTTTCGCGGTCGCTGAAATCAATGATGAAACTCTGATCACATTAACTTACAAATTCACCCTATTCGTGCCGGGGGTCACTGGGGGTGTCGGATACCGAGACAAGTAAAAGTAATCCAAAATGACCGATATTACTGTCGAATCCATAGTTTTCGCCGTCGCTGAAATCAATGGTGACAATTCCATTAGCGATGATATGCAAATTCAGCTACAATTGCATACGAGCCGGGAGTCAGCGGGGAGGGGATACTGAGACATAGTGTTGCCACGAGACGAGACTTCAGGCTGTCTCGTCTCGTCTCGTGCAAAGCATGTCTAGTCTCGTATCTCGCCTCGAAAAAAATGTGCTCGTCCCGTCTCGTGTCTCGTCTCGAGATGTTCTGTCCCGTCTCGTCTCGTTTGTCTCGTTTTGTCTCGTAAAAATATAGCAGCATACCATGGGAACGAAAGTAAAATGTAGCAGGCTGCACCATGCTAATCAAGATACAACTAACAAGGGAAGAGAGGGAGATTATATATCGAAGTGGAAGATGGTTTATATACCAATCGAAAGCACTAATGACGCCTATTACAAAACTGTAATAACAATTTTCCGAATGCATATACTGTGCGAGTTATATGAATATACAGGGTGTCCAGAAAATCCATTTCCACCCCTTGAAATCGCAAATGATGAGACAGATGCCAAAACTGGAAAACACGTTTTTGATCATTATAAAAGTACAATGTATCAAAGCAAACATTGTTGTCCCAGGGCCACCCGCAGAGTCCCAGTCGGGATCCAACTCAAAAATTACAAAAGGTAAGGGGGTCAAGTAGTATATCGTTCGAAACTTCTTGAGAAATGAAAGAAGACGAACAAGTCCCAACTCTCTAAAATTACCCTGTGCAAAATGGCGGCCGGTCAAACTGTCAGCAAAAACGTCATTGTAGAGTCTATGGCCTCCCTCCAAAGAAAGAAAAAAAGACTGAAACTGTAAGACAGATGTCAAAAAAGAAAAACATGTGTGTCATCTTTTCAAAAGTACAATGATTGAAAGTAAAAATGTTTGTCCCAGGATCCTCCACAAGGTTCCAGACGGAGTCCTACTCAAAATTTTCAAATGGCAAATATGGTCAAATAAAGCTGTTGAGAAATAAAAGAACACGGAACAAGTCTCGATCCTCTAAAATTACCCTGTGTAAAATGGAGGCCGGTCAAAATGTACATCTTCATTTCGATTTTCTGAGCACGTTCACTTTCCATTTTGCAATCGGCACTTGTTTTCATTCTGAGACATTTGTACGTATTTACTGTTCCTGGTGCAAGGAATTCTTTCGTTTGAATCATTTTATAATTGATAAACCAGATAACGAGCATAAGTACCACTGTTGTGCAGTCATAAACGTAAATAAGTAGAGGTAAGAGTATTTACTTCTGATGGCTCCAACCTCTACTTATTTATGTTCGTGGAAGTACATTATATGTTAACTAGTCAGTTCTATACTCAAAGATGTCAAATGTTGTCGTTTCTTTTCTTTATGTCTTAATTTGCTTTTATTTTATTTTATTTTATTTTATTTTTTATTTATTTAGACATTACTGGGCTCAAAGAGCAGAATCTCACAGTAGGGGCATTTCCTTTCTTTCCGTTGAGTACAAGAATTAAAGTGAAAATAAACTAAAACCCGGTTACAGAAAGAACAACTAAAATGCAAGATGTTTGCACAGTATTATCATAAAGCGTTCATACTTGTTCTATCTGATTTCATTTAATAACAGCTTTAAACGATGTGCTACTTGACCTCTCTTGCCATTTGAACAATTTGAGCATGACCCCGCCTGGGACATTGTAGAGGAACCTGAGACAAATATTTTTACTTCCAATCATTGTACTTTTGAAATGATGACACACATGTTTTCCTGTTTTGACATCTGCCTCACCGTTTCAGGATTTTTTGGGAGGTGGCCACCGACTTTACAATGACGTTTTTGCTGACAGTTTGACCGGCCGCCATTTTGCACAAGGTAATTTTAGAGTATTGAGACTTGTTCCGTCTTCTTTCATTTCCCAAGAAGTTTCGAACGATATGCTACTTGACCCCCTTACCTTTTGTAATTTTTTAGTTGGACCCCTCCCAGTACACTTCGGGTGGCCTTGTGACAATAATTTTTGTTTTGATACGTTGTACTTTTAAAATGATCAAACACGTGTTTTCCAGTTTTAGCATCTGTCATCGTTTGCGATTTCAAGGGATGGAAACGGATTATCTGGACACTCTATATATTCATATAACTCGCATAGTATATGCATTCAGAAAATTTTTATTACAGTTTTGTAATAGGTGTCAATAGTGCTTTCGATTGGTATATAAACCATCTTCCACTTCGATATATATTCTTCCTCTCTTCCCTTGTAAGTTACAAGTATTACCCAGAACACACAAGACAAGAAATGTCACGGTAGCTACACCGTGAAGCCTTCACGTCTGGTGTATGAGGTAGTCGGTCGATCTCGGTTAGTGCCATGTGAGCTTTGTGGTGGACAAACATTGAATGTGTGTGGGGACCGCGGTGGTTCAATGGTAGAGCGTTCACCTCTGGTGCTTGGGGTCTCGGGTTCGATCCCAGCCCCGCCAAGTGAACTTTGTGGTGGACAAACACCGTGTGCGTGGGTTTTCTCGGGGTTCCCCCGTTTCCTCCCACTTTCTTCATTCCACCATTTCATTCATTACTCATCATCACTGTCTCCTTTAGCCTAACCGGCATAACCGTGGGACGTAAAACTCAAAGATTTCATTTCATTTCATTTCATTTTTCGAATGTGTGTGTTTTCTCGAAGTTGTCTAGTATCCTACCACTTTCTTCATTCCACTAATTTTCCCATCATCATCCATTCGGCCAAAGTTGCCTCAAGGTCTTAAAAATAAATTCAAATAAGCTCACAAGGCAAGGACAAATAGTTTACAAGATAATATATCTCTGCTGTTAGTTGTCTGAGGCTTCTCGACCCTGGCTTCTTTTTTGTACGTTCTAAAACATTGAAATTTGTTTCACCAGTTTCAATACACGAATATACAGTAAATTGCTCATAGGTACGTCGAAGATGACACTAATGTTAAATAATGTTTACACGACAAGCAAAGTTCGATGTAAAGGTGTCATCATCCCCGACACTATCGTATATTATCAGCCCACTTGCTTTATAGTATATATATATATATATATATATATATATATATATATATATATATATATATATATATATATATATAGAGAGAGAGAGAGAGAGAGAGAGAGAGAGAGAGAGAGAGAGAGATGGAAAGATATATATAGATAAATAGAGAGATAGATATGTGTGTACACTTTGATTTCATATATTCCAGCCTTTAGGTTTCACAGAGTTAACCCATAACAATCCAAAAACTACTTTCCATTTTAGCATATTTAGATTTGTTGCAATTATTTTATTTATTTATTTTTTTAAAAGCTCGGAACCAAATCATTTTATTGAGTAATGGAAAGTATTTGATTAAAATTTTATATGTTACTGCACACTAAGCTCTACTTAAAGTGCCATAGTAATGGGAGCTGAACGACACATCGGACGAAAGAATGCTTGGGGCCAGTCTTCACCTCCATGGTTCAAATCTGTTCCCATAACCGCGGGGTGTGTGCTACTATATGGTGGTTGCCCCGTTTGTGTAAGAAACTCATGACATACACCCAGATTAGCTAGTGGCTAAAAAAAGTTGATTTTTGGGTGGCCATTTTGGATTAAAGTTTCTTATATTGTCGGGATCTATTCGCAATCATACAACGTACATCTTCATACCAAGCTGAGCGGTCTGCGGCGATAGACCATGGGCTTGAAGGCCCCGGGTTGAGTCCCGGAAGGGTCATGTGTATGAATTTTAACAACATTTGTTTTTTCGTATTGTGTCAGGGGGGAAATCGTACGGGATAAAAGGATTTCAGTCTGAAAAATATGGAGAGAATATCCTCCCCAGGATACTTTCATGGGAGTAAGGAATTAGTAAAAATATAGGATATACATTTTATAGCAGGTTTAAAAATATGGTTTGGGTATCCTATTTCTTTTCTGTTAATTATGTTCTTCAATGTTCGAATTTTGATCATTCTCATGACATTTTCTGTTTTCAACGGAGTTCCATGAATATTATACCAAATATGTCTGTAAGAAACAATTTCTGAAGATAATTCAGGTCCTAATGAATATTGTTCACTAGGAAAGGGAAGTATTCCCCTCCTCCCAACATGGAAGCAGAGGGCAATTTCGCACTCTGGTCAGATCAAACATTTCCGCGTAACAAAACGAAGGTCCCCCTGTAAAACTTCTTTACCTAAAGTGTTATTATTAGTATCATAAATTTGCTGAAAGCAAACAATTTGAAGGGTTCGTCGATAATATCTTTGCTTTCTTTGTCCTCCGCTAGCCTTCCAAACGAAGAGGTGAATTTTACAACATGACTGCTGTATAATAAGCGAGCGATTGGTAAAATGGTAAAAGTGTGTTTTTATGTGTATGTATGTGTGTGTGTGTGTGTGTGTGAGAGAGAGAGAGAGAGAGAGAGAGAGAGAGAGAGAGAGAGAGAGAGAGAAGACAAAATTTTAGTTGCAAGATGACATACTTCAATTGCCGTTTTCGGTTCATATAGCAAAAAGAATACCGCCACTAGAGAATAAAGACAAGTGTAGACCTTACCCAGTTTTCAAATTGAATAGATGGTGGTAATAGTTCGGTTTCTTGACCTTGTAAATATCTTCCCTGTCTTTGATTTTGTTTGTCATCATTCCAGCCAGAAATAAAAAAAAGAGAATTCCTCAGTTTACAGCAAGGGGAATTGGGGACAAGACATTAAGGATGATATTCCTGGAAGCTCATGTATCACGATTGTTTCATTCAATAGACAGAGGACACTTTTCTATGAAGGCTTTTCAACATGTTTTCTCACAAAGGGGATTTTCCTTTTGCAATCTATATGACCAGTGGCAATTTCAATCTTGGCCATTCCCGCCAGCGTTTTCATTTTCGAGACACGAGACGAGACGAGACATTTCACAAGACGTCCCGTCTCGTCTCGTGTCTCGTCTCGTTTTCGAGACGGGAGATGTAGTCTGTCTCGTCTCGTGTCTCGTCTAAGTTGGTTCTGTCCCGTCTCGTGTCTCGTCTCGTTTACGAGACGAGACGAGACGAGACACGAGAAATGTCTCGTCTCGTGGCAACACTACTGAGACATCTAAAAGTAATCCAAAATGATCGATTTAGTCTCAGATCCATAGTTTTGACGGTCGCGGAAATGAGGGTAATACTTCCACAGGCCTGACTTCCATGCGAAGAATGGGTATATTTAGCTTATATATATATATATATATATATATATATATATATATATATATATATATATATATATATATATATATATATATATATATATATATATATATATAATTAGGGAATCAGATGAAAACACATGTAAAACTTTTTACGAATAATGTGAGAACACTGTATCTTGTCCAGTTCAGATTAAAGTCATGAAGGCCCAACGTCCAAACGAACTGTTTGGAACATCTGTGCACGTGATCAGTGACGTGGTGCTACCAGATATCATTTTGTAGTGTGGCGTTGCCAACACATTCCAGCTCCAGGGTACCTTTGTTCTCATTGTGTTTAGTGCATCACAAATCTATGTAGTAATATTGCGCAACAACGTGATTTGCCAGAATCGTTGGCATGGCGAGCTGTCGGCAGGTTGGAAGCTGGTCAGTCATGGCGGAAGGTGGCACATGCCATAGGAGTGGCACAAAGTGTGATTTCCCGATTGTGGAATCGATTTCAAACAACTGGAAGTGTTCGAAGAAGACAAGGACAGAGCCGTCCATTAGCAACCAAAGCCAGAAAAGATCGTTATCTCTTGTTAACAGGCCGTCGAAACCGGCGTCAGAATACAACTCTGCTCCCGCGAGCCTTCCGAACAACAACAGGACGCACAATATCTACTCAAACGGTCCGCAATCGCCTTCGAGAAGGTGGTCTCTACGCACGTAGGCCTATGGTGTGTGTCCCATTAACTGCACGACACCGTGTTGATCGAAGAGCCTAGGCGGAAGAACATCGTGGGTGGAGATGCAATGAATGGGGCAATGTTTTGTTCTCTGACGAGTCTCGATTCAGTGTAGAGCCTGATAATCGACGTGTTTTCATCTGGAAAGAGTGTGGAACACGACACAATTCCATGTTTGTGCGAGAAAGATCCCAGTATCATGGTGATGGACTGATGGTGTAGGCAGGAATCAGCATTGGTGGGCGTACTGAGCTCCACATCATCCGAAATGGCTCTTTGACGGCTCTCAGATATAGGGATGAGATCATGAAAACTCTTGTTCTTCCTTATGCGGTGCCATTGGTGATTTGTTCCTTTTTATGGATGACAATACTCGTCCTCACAGAGCTCGGTTAGTGGATGAGATGCTGGATGCTGCGAGTATCGCTCGGATGAAGTGGCCAGCATGCTCTCCGGATCTCGTTCCAGTTGAGCATGTCTGGGATATGCTTGGCAGACGAATTGCCGCTAGGCCAGTAAATCCAACAACCATTCCAGAGCTGGAAGTCGCTCTTCTGGATGAGTGGCACAACATCCCCCAAGAACTCATCGATAATCTAATTGAATCCATGCCACGCAGGTGCGAGGCTCTGTTGGCTATTCGAAGTGATCATATGACATATTAAGGAACAATCAGTGTTGTTGCCTTGCCTGTTTGTGAGCAGTTCGATAGGTGCACACATAACCGTCTTGTGTAATGAGCCATGTGAACAAGGTTTTCCGTGCCCTAACACCAGTATGTGCCCCATTTTTGTAGTGTATCTTAAAGCATTCCTTCTTGTATGATATATATGAGTAAAACACAAGCTTATTCATACACTATCTTAAGGTCTTGTGTGATATTTCAGCTGAACCCCTAATTTTTGGAGCATTATATACAGTATATATATCTATATCTATATCTATATCTATATCTATCTATCTATCTATCTATCTATATATATATATATATCTATATATATATATATATATATATATATATATATGATCAAAAATAGCCTCGAATGCATACTCGCTGAGATGAACAGAAGATGCCGTTTAAATCCACAAATTCAGCCCCATTAGTACTCTAAGGAGGATGGTGACATGTAAAGAAAATTGAAAATTATCTATATTAATATCAAATTCATAGTTTTGGGGCTCCACAAGTTCATTGGTGACAGTTTTGGTGCCCTTTGTGTCCAAAATGAAACGTATTCTCCCCGTGCGAAGAACGGATATTCTGCTAATAATAACTAATAATAACTAACGGAAGTTTCACTTAATATATTTCTCGCTGCTCAAATTTACTCACTTGTGCGGTATATGTGTGTAAAGTAGAATTAAAACCTGTTGCTTTAAGTATTTTTCCGTTAGCGAAATACATTGTATATACAGTAGGACGTCGATAATCCTAACGTCAAAAATCCGAACGCGGTCCCTAGAAGCTTTTGACATTTTGTCTTAACGCTAGCGATAAACAAACAACAGCGTGTCCATCGACGTTATGTGAAGTCAGTGTTTTTACAAAAGTTCATTTATATGTAATTGTTTGTCATGTATTTTTATTTTTATTTTTTCTTAGGCCTGTAAGTTTTAAGTGTGACGTACAAGAACAGTGTTATTTAGAGTACAAGCAAGTTCTTAAGAAACATTAAATGTAAGTAGCCTTACGTACGGTATTGTAATTACTGTATGTACTGAATAACCACTGTATCGATAAAAGAGCATGCCGTACAGTAGTAGTAATGGCCCCACTTGGCCTCACTTTTTGGCCCCTGGGTCCCTGCCCCAGGACCCATGGTCCCTGGCCCAGGGTCAATGACCTAGGGGTACCATGGCCCACCCCCTAAAATTTGGCAGGGGTACATAGGACCACCCCCAGGACCTATGGTCCCTGGCCCGTGTCAATGACCTAGGGGTACTTAGGACCACCCCTCTAGATTTTGGCAGGGGTACATAGGACCACACCCCCACCCCCCTTAAATTTTGGAAATTGCCAAATCTAAAAATTTGGTATGGTAGCCTAGGACCACAGTATGTACCTCTATCAGTATTGGGTGTCTATGTCGTTCCCTTTTATGAGTAAAAAATTGCCAAAAATTCAAATTTCGGGGGTTTTTGACCTAATTTATCCCCTTGGATGAGGTATTATTACCCTATATGGTTATATGGGCGTATACAGGGATTCATTCCCTTTTATAAGACATGGGTATATTAATGCACCCCTTGAAATTTTTGGGAGGGGTACTTTGGCCCACCCCTTCAATTTTGGAAATTGCCCAATTTAAACATTGGGTATTATAGTACAGGACCCTAATATGTATTATGATAAATTTGGGTGGTCCACCTCCTTCCCTTCTAGGGGTACAAAATTGCCAAAATATAAACGTAAGCAATACGTAGTACCACGTGTTTGGTTTTTTGGTCGATTTTATCCCCTTTGATGAGGTGTTATTATCCTATATATATAGTTATATGGTCATGTATAGGGGTCCATTACCTTTCGTAAGATATGGGTATATTTGTGCACCCCGGGAGGGGTACTTTTGGCCCACCCCTTAAATTTTGGAAATTGCTCATTTTATATATTTGGTATTATAGTACGGGACCCTAACATGTATTATAATAAATTTGGGTGGTCCACTTCGTTCCCTTTTAGGGGTACAAAATTGCCAAATTTTAGTACAACCACGTGTTTGGTTTTTGGTTATTTTATTCCCTTGGATGAGGTCCTATTACCTTATATGTGGTGTATACAGGTGTTTATTTTCCTATTGTAAGACGTAGGTACATTTGTGCACCCCGGCAGGAGTGCCTTGGCCCACCCCTTTAATTTTTTGGAAATTGCCCAATTTAAACATTTGGTATAATAGTATAGAACCCTAATATAGATCACTATAAATTTTTCGGTGGTCTATCTCGTTCCCCTTTTAGGGGTATAAAACTGCCAAAATATAAACGTAAGCATTACGTTGTACCACGTGTTTGGTTTTTTTGACCTAATTCATTTCCTTGGATGAGATCCTATTACCTTATATGGTTATATGGCCATGTATAGGAGTCCATTCCCTATTATGAAACATAAGTACATATGTGCACCCCCGGGAATGGTACCTTGGCCCGCCCCCCCTTAAGTTTTAGAAATTGCCAAATTTAAACATTTGGTATCATAGTACTGGACCCTAATATATATTACTACAAAATTTGGGTGGTCCACCTCGTTCCCTTTTAGGGTGCATTTTGTTCCGCTTTAGGAGTGAACCTTGCAATCGTCCCGAGTTTGATTCTTGGAAATGTTGAATTTAACGTCCCCGCGAAAACGGTGAGAGATGATAGGACGAAACATGAACTTACTTGACTGAGGATTGAAGCAGTGACCTCATACAGTAGAGAGACAAGCGCTGAGCCATCGTACACGTGTGTTGATTACTATGCAATAGTCCCGAGTTTGATTCTTGGTGCTAGTTTCAGGAAATGTTAACGTCTCACTTGAAACGATGATGAGAAATGAGAAAACATCATAAACTTACTTGCTTGCGGATTGAAGCAGAGACCTCACACATCAGAAAAAAAAAACGCTGAGCCATCATGCCAACTTCAGTGCGAGCAGTTTTGCGTATGAAAAGAACATGATCAGATTATGTTACATTACTACACATTTCTGCTCGTTGTTACGCATAGAAGCTTGTTATTGTGAAATTGCAGAATATGCTTATACTACATCAGCATTTTTTTCTCAGCTGACGGACTTTTAAAGCTCAACTTTACATTTATGTCAAAGACAGTTTCGTAACATATCGATGAGTGTTACATTTTTTTCAATCAAGTTTAAGGAAAATGAATCACATTTTAGATGTGGTAATTTGAATGTCGTAAGAAACTAACGAGTCAACGGTATGATGTCATTATCAAAATTGCGATACTAGATGTCGTAACGATTGATGTGTAAGGAGAAAAAACGTGAATAATGTCACAACCAATCAGATTGCTTCTTACATCACGTTTCGGCTCATGATGAAAGCTGTGTTTTCATTGGTTCTCCGTGATGTCATTGATTCATTTTCCTCGTTTCTGATTGGCTGATAGTGATGTCACTTTATAGTTGAACACGTTTTAGACCTAAATAAAATTCTTAATTTCATTTTCAAATCCTACTTCCACGAAGATCTTGAATGAACGTAGGTGTGCCTCTAGTGACAGCGTGACTTTACTCCGTTCCTTGAATTTGAGGTAAGTATCGACTGCGTTTTCTTAACATCAATGGAGTGTTTTTTGCATGAGGATAACATTGTTATCATTGTTTTATTTTAACACGAAATATTTAGCAAATGGAAGAATAACTTGACCGGGGATCGAATTAGGAATCCCACACATTAGAAGTAAGCACAAGAAATTTGTTGATTTTGGTTTAGCGTCCCTTCAGTAGTGGGGTGCTAGGAATACAGCTTAATGTTGAATCTGAGCGCATACTGGGTGTTGAACCCGGGCCACATCCCACACATTAGAAGTAAGCACGAGAAATTTGTTGATTTTGGTTTTAGCGTCCCTTCAGTAGTGGGGGGCTAGGAATACAGCTTAATGTTGAATCTGATCGCATACTGGGTGTTGAACCCGGGCCAGAGGTGCGTAACGCTAACCACTTAGCTCAGTTTCTGATAGTAAACAAAGAAACTACGCACGAATTTGTTCCCTACAACGTGAGACGTGGACTTGCAGTTTAATGTGGGATCTGATCTCCCGCCGAGAAACGAATTCGAGTCTTTCTTGCCTTAGCTCGAGAAAAGCAAGCGCATGAGATTTTGTTTTCGTTTCATGTTCGTCATACGTTTTAAAGTTCAGTGTCAGAGGAAAAAATGCTTACTACAATGATTCTTTCAGCACAGTTAGAAAAACAATTTCATTCATTCTTTTTATCACTACAGAAACTTAGGTCATTTACATGTTGATGTTGGTCCGGGTTTGACGACAATAAAACGTTTCAGTAGTAGAACTATTTGAGATATGATCATTCTTTTAGGATTGATCGTGTAGTCATTTTGATAACGTAGTGATCTCTGAATTCAATTTTAATTCGTGCTTTTTTCTCGTTTTAGATATTTGTTTTCTTTGCCTATTCCTTTTTTGCTTACCTTACCTTTTTTCCTATTTGAATATGGCTACTTCTGGCTTTACTGTCTTGCGAGAAATCAATAGACATTATCGGCGTTTTAATCTCGAAGGACGAATGCTGGAAATTCAAATTAATGCTCCGACCAGTGGCACCGATATTGTGGAGTGGGTTCAGGCCTCCTTTCAACAGATGTTGGATTATTTATTGGAAAACGTCGACGAATCATCGATGGTTGGATTGTCGATTTTATCCCACGATGAGAAGAACAAACCATTTTATTTATCTTTCCGGCATGCAAGTAATTTGACACTGGAGACTTTATGGGCATCCTTTGATCGCATCCTTCAAAGTAACGATAGTTTTCTCATGAACGAACCGTTCATTGTCCATTTTCATCATGTGGATGTGCCCCGTGGATTTGGATTGGTGCGTCGAGGTCTTTTATCAAACGACTAATTATTAAAGTGCAAGAAAGGCATTTTACGTGTAAAAAACACCGACAAGAAATGTTTAGCGTATGCGATTGTGATTGCTATTGGCCTAAAGAAATATAAGGATACAAATAAGAAACTGTACAGACAATATCACAACCAGAGAAAGTGTGTCGTTCTCCCTGACGTACATGAACTTTTGTCTCGATCATCAGTGAATTTAGACCATGGGGGATCCGTGGAAGAATTGCGACAATTGCAACGCTACTTGACAAATTATAAACTTACCGTATACACCAGCTTTTCCGGAGAAGATATTCTGTATGAAGGACCGGGTGGCGAAGACAAGATTCCAATCAATTTAATGTGCATCAATTCTCATTATGACATCATCACGTCATTAACGTCTGTTTTTTCTACTAAGTACTACTGTGCTGCATGCCACAAAAAATATGATCATCTTAATAGACACGTCAAGAACTGTTCGGCCATGTGTGAGAAATGTTTGCAGAAACCGCCATGCAGTAAGACCAATACGGAGAAGCAGTGCCCAGAGTGCAATCGTGAATTTTATGGTGAAACATGTTATACAAATCATCTGACTGTACCATACCATAAAGGCCAACCAATATGCAAGATGGTGAAACAGTGTGCCAAATGTCTACGCATTTATTCGTTTGTCCATACAGGGGAAAGAAAACATGATTGTACTGATTATTTTTGTAATGTGTGCCATAAACATGTTACGTCTACCCACCAATGCTACATGAAGCCTGATACGACTCAATTAAAGCCTGGAGTTCCATCAGTGTTACATGCCAAGAAAGCTATGATTGTCTTCTATGATATCGAAGCCACACAGGATACTTTCTTCGATGAAGACACGTTCATTCATAAGCCCAATTTACTGGTGGCCCAACAAGTATGTTACAACTGTGTTCAAGATGAGGATATACATCATCCGTGTGAAGTTTGTGGACAGCGAGAACATATTTTTCAAGATGATCCGATCAATGCCTTTCTTGCGTATTTACGTCAACCACGACCCAACATCAAACTTATTGTATCTTTGGCACATAACTGTAAGGGCTATGATGGTCATTTTATTCTTAAATCTTTAGTGGAAGAACATGAATTGAAACCTACTTTGATCTTGAACGGAGCAAAAATTTTAAGCATGAAAGTGAATCACTTATCGTTTATTGACTCCTTAAATTTCATGCCAATGGCTTTAAGTAAATTATCCAAGGCATTTCATTTACCCGCGACCAAAGGATATTTTCCACACTTTTTTAATACTGCTGCAAATCAAACGTATGTGGGAAAATTACCGGACATCCATTATTATGGTGCAGATGAAATGAAAGTGGATGAACGAGAGAAATTCATGACATGGTACAACGAACACCAGAACGATACGTTTATTTTCCAAAAAGAATTGGTAAACTATTGTGTCCAGGACGTCAACGTACTTCGATTGGCTTGTATATCTTTCATGACCACTTTTGAACAAGAAACTCACGTCAATCCTTTCCTGGAGACTATCACTTTGGCGAGTGCGTGCAATTTAGTATTTCGACGAAATTTCTTAAAACCTAATACTATTAGCATTCTCCCTGCACGTGGATACCGTCACAGAAACAATCAGTCACGGATTGCTTTGCAGTGGCTTGCCTACATGGAAGAAAAAGAGGGTCATTCAATTCAACATGCTGCGAGAGGAAAAGAAGTTTATGTTGCTGGTTTTCATCTGGACGGCTACTACCAAAATCCCGACACGAAAGAGGAACACGTGTATGAATTTGAAGGGTGCAAATTCCACGGATGTCCTCTATGTGTCCCTACAGGCCGTGATCAACCCATTTATGAGAACTCCGAAGAAACAATGAACTATCGCTACGAGAGAACACAACGTAAAATGAAGTTATTACGATCCATGGGATATAAAGTACATGAAATGTGGGAATGTGAATTTCGTCAAGTGTTAAAATCCAATCCAGCATTGGCCTCTTCTTTAAGCACACATCCTTATACTAATAAGACACCATTAAATCCAAGAGACAGCTTCTATGGTGGCCGTGTTAATGCCATTAAATTGTACCACGTCGCAAATGAAAATGAAGGCGAAGAAATAAAATTCTTGGATATCGTCTCCCTGTATCCTTATGTGAATAAATGTGGACGGTATCCAATAGGGCATCCACGAATATATCTACAGGGAGATCCAGAAATGCCCGACATTCAAACTGTCAACGGATTGGTCAAGTTGAAGATTTTGCCTAGCAGAAATGTGTTTCATCCAGTGCTGCCATTTCGTTCAAATAAGAAGTTGTTGTTTCCACTTTGTGCTGCCTGTGCCACAGCATTAAATCAAGATTCTGAATGTACACATTCGGACAGTGAACGAAGTCTAACAGGAACATGGGTGTCCTATGAAATTCAAAAAGCCATTGAACTTGGGTATCAAGTCATTGAAATTTACGAAATTTGGGATTACGACATCACCGTATATGATCCAGAAACCAAGACTGGCGGATTATTCAGCGAATACATTAACACATTTTTGAAATCTAAGCTGGAAGCTTCTGGATGGCCTGCCAATTGCGTCACCGAAGAAGAAAAGCAGCAGTATATTCAAGTGGTACAACAACGGGAAGGCATAACTTTAGATGCAGCAAATATAATGACAAATTCAGCACGTCGTAGTCTTGCAAAACTCTGTTTGAATGCCTTCTGGGGACGACTCGCTATAAGAGACAATTTCAGCCAAACGACCATCATTAACGACCCCAAAGAACTGTATCAGAAATTAACTGCTCCAGATATAAAAGTCAACCAAATTTTACCTGTTAACGATTCGATGTTATACCTTTATTGGCAGTATGAAGATGATGTTCCAGTACAAAATCACAATGCTAATGTTGTCCTTGGAGCATTTACAACGTGTCAAGCTCGTCTGGAACTCTACAAATATTTAGAACTGCTGCAAGAAAGAGTATTATATTTCGATACAGATTCCGTGATATTCACGCAGCGACCATCACAGCCCACAATAGAACCAGAAGTATTTCTTGGTTCAATGTCAAATGAACTGGAATCAATTGGACCAAAAGCATACATTAAAAAATTCGTGTCTGGTGGCCCAAAACAGTACGCCTTGGAAATCTACAACCCCGACACGAAATCAACCAGTTATGTATGCAAAATTCGTGGATTCACACTCAATTATACTGCAAGTCAAAAGCTAAATTTTAACAGTCTGGAGCAAATGATCATAAATCAATCCAGTGAAAAAATCTCCATTAGCACGCCGCACAAAATTTACAGAACCCACGATCATCATCTTGTCACAAAACCTGAAGAAAAGAAGTACAGTTTCAACTATAAAAAACGCCGATTAATACCAGACACATACGAGACATTGCCCTATGGGTATAAAAAAGCCAGAACAGAATAACAGCCATATTTTTCCCTAATCCCACCAACATCACTTCCCAAAGACGGGGCAAAGAATCAACGCAACACGGGACATGCTTCAACGATGCACGAACGAAGACAAAAACTCAAATGACATCACCTTGCAGAAACCAGTGGAGAAAAAAAAGGAATTCAGGTACGTCACATTTGCGTTTCTTTTCTCACCTCACTCTCTCTTGATCAGTTAGTTCGATGTTAATAATCTGTTTTTCTTCTTTCACAGGAAACAAAATAAATATTACCATGTATATTCATATGTTTTATTTTCTCTTTACAGAATTTGTACCCGTCACGGACACGTCTTCCTTTGAAGAAAAAGAAATTCTGTATTCATTTTCACATGCTAAAAATAAATGTACAAAAACATGATTCTGTGTTTTATTTCACATCCTAAAATCAAATTCTTTTTCCTGTACTGCGATTTCAATTTCTTTTTTCTGAATCAGTTTACCGGTAAAATAAATCAATGTTTTACGAAAAAAAAATCAAACTAAATTTTTGTTTCAGAAAATTTTTAGTGTACGAAAAAAAAAAACTGATTCAGAAAATTTTTGTGTACGAAAAAAAATGTTTTCAGAAAAATTTTTTGTGTACGAAAACAAAATTCTGTTTCAGAAATTTTTTTGTGTGTACAAAACAAAAACTGTTTCAGAAAAATTTTTATGTACAAACAAAATTCTGTTTCAGAAAAATTTTTATGTACAAACAAAATTCTGTTTCAGAAAAATTTTTGTGTGCAAAACAAAAATCAGTTTTCGTCACGAAACTGCTCCGACTAAATGAATCGATTCATTCTGATAGTGTTGGCAACACTGGAAAAATTTCGGTAAGTATCGCTCAGGCACTGAGTTACAGCGAACACAACTAGATTCGAACCAGCAACCTTACATGTCTGATTCATCTCTAAATACAGCCAACTAAACAATAAGATTATGTGTATACGTCAATGCTTTGCACTGAGTCAACAAGGTTTTCTTCAAGGTCAAAGTTGCACACGAAGTAAAAAAGATGACAACGCAGATCTTCTATCTTTCTATATAAAACATAAACCTAGTATAAACTGCTCGCACTGAAATGTGTAATGTAACATAATCTGCTCGTCTTCTTTTCATACGCGAAACTGTTCGCACTGAATGGAGTACGGCGGCTCAGCGCTTCAATCCACAACGAAGTAAGTTCATGTTTCCTCCTATCATTTTTCATCATCGTTTCAAGGGGACGTTAAACTCAACATTTCTTAAAAAAAAAAAGTCGAACTCGGGACCATGACATAGTAATCAACAAACTGAACTTCTCAATGGGCCATGGTGACTCAAATATGTGAGATCTCTGCTTCAATCCGCAAGCAAGTAAGTTTATGATGTTTTCTCATTTCTCATCATCGTTTCAAGTGGGACGTTAAATTTTTCTAACACTAGCACCAAGAATCAAACTCGGGACTATTGCATAGTAATCAACACACGTGTACGATGGCTCAGTGCTTGTCTCTACTGTATGAGGTCACTGCTTCAATCCTCAGTCAAGTAAGTTCATGTTTCGTCCTATCATCTCTCACCGTTTTCGCGGGGACGTTAAATTCAACATTTCCAAGAATCAAACTCGGGACGATTGCAAGGTTCACTCCTAAAGCGGAACAAAATGCCCCCTAAAAGGGAACGAGGTGGACCACCCAAATTTTGTAGTAATATATATTAGGATCCAGTACTATGATACCAAATGTTTAAATTTGGCAATTTCTAAAAACTTAAGGGGCGGGCCAAGGTACCATTCCCGGGGGTGCACATATGTACTTATGTTTCATAATAGGGAATGGACTCCTATACATGGTCATATAACCATATAAGGTAATAGGATCTCATCCAAGGAAATGAATTAGGTCAAAAACCAAACACGTGGTACAACGTAATGCTCACGTTTATATTTTGGCAATTTTGTACCCCTGGAAGGGAACGAGATAGACCACCGAAATTTTGTAGTAATATATATTAGGGTTCTATACTATTATACCAAATGTTTAAATTGGGCAATTTCCAAAATTTAAGGGGTGGGCCAAGGCACTCCTGCCGGGGTGCACAAATGTACCTATGTCTTACAATAGGAAATAAACACCTGTATACACTCATATAAGGTAATAGGACCTCATCCAAGGGAATAAAATGAGCCAAAAACCCAAACATGTGGTTGTACTAAAAATTTGGCAATTTTGTACCCCTAAAAAGGGAACGAAGTGGACCACCCAAATTTATAGTAATACATACTAGGGTTCTATACTATAATACCCAATGTTGAAATTGGGCAATTTCCAAAATTGAAGGGGTGGGCCAAGGTACACCTCCCAAAAATTTCAAGGGGTGCATTAATATACCCATGTCTTATGAAAGGTAATGAATCCCTGTATATGCACATATAACCATATAGGATAATAATACCTCATCAAAGGGGATAAATTAGGTCAAAAAACCCCGAAATTTGAATTTTTGGCAATTTTTTACCCATAAAAGGGAACGACATAGACACCCAATACTGATAGAGGTACATACTGTGGTCCTAGGCTACCACACCCAATTTTTAGATTTGGCAATTTCCAAAATTTAAGGGGGGTGGTCCTATGTACCCCTGCCAAAATGTAGAGGGGTGGTCCTAAGTACCCCTAGGTCATTGACACGGGCCAGGGACCATGGGTCCTGGGGGGTGGTCCTATGTACCCCTGCCAAATTTTAGGGGGTGGGCCATGGTACCCCTAGGTCATTGACCCCGGCCAGGGACCATGGGTCCTAAGGCAGGGACCCAGGGGCCAAAAAGTGAGGCCAAGTGGGGCCATTACTACTACAGTATATGTAAGCCTAAATGGCATTTTCTTGGTCATTTTCGAAAATCCGAACAATTTGAAAATCCGAATACCTGTGGTCCCAATTAGTTCGGATTTTCGACTTCCCACTGTATATGTTGCAGACATGTTACAGGAAGTAAGATTACTAGCATCAGGCCAAGAAATAGTTTTTAAACTACATTTTCCTGTTTTTGCCAATATTTCCGAACAAATGATTTTTCTAATGGTTTCAAAATTTCAATTTTACATAGAACAATAAAGATATCTCTATGAAATATATGTTTGATTTAACATATTAACTAAAATGATTCTGTGATTAACAAAAATGATGATTCTGATAATACCCAAATTTTCCGTTTTTTTCCCCAGCTCGGGAAAACAAATAACGATATCTCTATGAAATATATGTTTGATTTAACATATTAACTAAAATGATTCTGTGATTAACAAAAATGATGATTCTGATAATACCCAAATTTTCCGTTTTTTCCCCAGCTCGGGAAAACAGTAAAAAAAACTTTTTTTATCCAAAATTTCCGTTTTATTCACAGGCCTTCGCAACACTAGTCTGAACACACAGTGCACCGAACACTCCTAACGATGGCGAATGTTAACACCACAACATCGGCAACTATAACTGAAATGAACACGTGACCATCGCCAGTAGACCTTGGCACAATGGCAAAGCGTTGCATTGTCTGATGAATCCCGATATCTTCTTCATCATGACGATGTGAGGGTGCGAATCCGTCGTTTTCAAAGGGAACAGTTCCTTGACATCTGTACTGTGGGACGGAGACAAACTGGCTGCGGCTTAATTATTATCTGGGGAACATTCAGGTGAGCATTCATGTGTCTAGTGGAGCTCGAGCAAGGCACCATGACCAGGGGTGGACTGGCTATGTAAAAAGGGCGCGGTCATATACTCTGGGAGGGCGCCGTCCATCCGAGGCTTTCGCTTGTGTGGAATACTCCCTTCTAACAAAAGGAAGAGCCGGGGGGCTTCCCCTGGTAGTACACAAAAAACAACAAAAGATTAAGTAGCTATTGCAGTAGAATTATACAAATTCAATATTTTCATAAACAAAGAGACTTTGAGTACTAAATATATTAGGCCTATATAAATCTGCACACTTTAGCTCAGACTACAAAAATCACACCAGTTGTTTACATTCTTCGACCACATTTGTTAGCCTAATTATAACTGAAGATTTGAGTTAAGTTTGGGGTTTTTGCAATTTTTCATACTTTTGTCCTTTTAAAGCTATGTTCATCATAACATTAACTTATTTTTCATCTATTTTTAAAACCGTTGATAAAAAGTATACATGAAACATTTACTACAAATTAACAAAAGTAGATTTAGAATTATATACCTACCTAGCAAAACAAGAAATTAAAAAACAAAACTGGAAAATGAAAGTAAAGTCACTGCTTTATGCTTGAAGGAGCCTTCGCATCTCCTTGCTTTTCTCACACATTTTGTCAATAATAAGATTGTTGTCTATTTTGGTCAGAATATGTCTATCTGAGTTCATCAAGAACAATCAGGGTGTGAATTACCGGGGGAATGAGGGGGATTTTTTGATCCCCCCAAAGAAGTCAGCTGAAGAATTCTCAACCGGGGATGCTCACTTTCTCCCCCAAACTATGCTCAGTATAACTCCAAATTTCTTCGGAATGATCGATGTAAGCTATTCAGTTTTGGTCATTTCTACTTACCACCTAATTACCCACTATTTTCAACGTTGTTTAGTTGAACTATAGCTATTATTATGACTACGGTTGTTACTTGCAACTGTACCTTCGTACCCTTCAGTTCGTCATCGTTCGTGAATTTGAATGTACTAATTGCGTATAACAAAGCCACATATGGATTTATAAATGTTCTTAGCGGTTGGCCAAGAAGAAGTAAACAAATAGCTTCTTCCACCATAGCTACTTGGCGAAGTTCGGACATGTCATATTCATCCCCTACATTTGTATCGATTATCATCTTATTTTAATTTTTGTTATAACGTGTTATTTCATTCTCCAGGGTACTCTTTGTTAGCACATGGTCTTCATTCCCTAGTAGTTTGTGTGTATGCAACTTAAAAGTTGCATTTAATTTGTGATAATTAGCATAGTAATCACTGCCTTTTACAGTTTAACGAAATGAACTTTTGAAACTGTACTCAAAATCTGAGAAATAGGTATTCTTTCGTAAGTATATATTAACGTACACGCTGGGGATACGCTCTTAGTAAGCAGACATGTTAGTGAAGGTGATTTTTAGGTGAATTAGCGCATAATTGAAGATTTGTTTCAGAATTTGTTAATACGACTGGTTCTCCGTGTCATTGTCCGTGTGTGTATAAGCATTTCAACTGGAGCGGCTTTTTTTTTTTAAAAAAGTTAACCCTTTATTTTTCCATCTTTCTTTTCGCTGTGCAGTTTGCTGTCCACACTAATAATGTTGTCTGAAAAACTTTATTTGAATAACGTAGCCCATAGTGAATCAACTCATCTGCAACCTAACAGTAAAGTAATTGTAAGTGTTGACTTCCTGAGCCCCATCACGGAATCGATATTTGGAGGGAAAACGTCGTGAAGAGCGCAGCTTTAGCAGGGAGTAGAAGCACAAGTTCGAAATTTGAATTGAGAGATTTTAAATATTTGGCCTTCGATTTGACCTTGATGTCAGAAATCGGGACCACCAACAATCCATTTCTTGTTTGATAGGCTAATATCTAGATTTTCTTTTTCACAAAAAAATATGTCCGGTTTAACTGATAATTTTAGTGGTTTTCATAAGACTGAATTTTTTTTTCTACCTGTATGTAATAACGCAAAGTGGAAGATTTCAATATGAGTGGAAAAATTAACATATGCTTGTGATCATGGCTATCGCTTGGGCCGAATTATTAACTAAATAAACCTTGGAGAGCTACTGGGACAAGAGTGAGCACATTTAAACACGTTCAGAAAGGTTTGGTGGTGTGTGTGTGTGTGTATGTCAGACAATATATACGTGCATAGTTATTGTCGGTAGATTTATTAAATTAATAAATCTCTTTTTTATTACAGATGTCACAAACACACACACATATATATATATGGGGGGTAAGGCATTATTGTCTCATTTTGAAATTTGCACCTTCAGACTTTATGTTCTGTTGGCCTAATTTTACACCCCCCCCCAATATAGATTATCTAATTCGCACACTGAGAACAATGATTCCAGATGTACTTCTGTAAAGTCTTGAACGGAGTCTTGTTTTTATGTAATGCTCGCTCACAGGACACTTGTGTTGCCGGTAATGTAAGGAGAAACTTATAAACTTTGAATAATTCTGTGTAGAGTCTTGAGTACATATTGTACTGCAGAATCACATCGAAGGCGTACTTAAAGCAAGTATTGCACTTCACTTCATCACATTTTATAGACCTTAAATCCACAATATCGTCAGTCGGCCCCAAATATTCCTCCTCATCCTCCATGAAATCTTCAGAAAACTTATCTTCTTCAATCAAATCTTCAATCGTACGAACCTCAACAGCTTCTTGATTCTTTTCTTGGTTTTGAAGGGGATTTTGAAAACTCTTCCCACATTCATGAAAACGAAAGAAGCTCATCTTTTAAGTTTTCCCTCTTCACAATTAGGAATTAATTTCAGTGATTCTTTTCAGTGACAACGAAGGCAGACTTAAACTCTTGAACTTCTTAGGATCAAAACACTCTAAATCTAAGTATAAGGTTTGATTTTCAGCAAATCGTTCCTGTATGCTGTTAGAAATTTGGTCTAGAACACAGTTGAAAACGGTTACTTCAAATCTGTATTTACTGTCTTCAATTACTTCATCAGAAGCTGATTCCCCTGCCATTTTCTTTCTTTTTCTACATCTTACCTCAGGCAATTTTGTTTCTATAATAACTTGTTCTAGACTAGGAGCATCTGTAATGAGTCCTTCAATACTATTTGACATTTCTGTTGCAAAGTGTTCTGCTGCTTTGTAGACTTTGTGAAACTGGTCCCTAGCTTCTTTCAACTTATTTTGAGTTGAGGATATCAGGCGCCATGCTTGAACATAGTCTTAAGTTTATGCTTGAACATAGTCCATCGAGTTATCCCAATAGCCTCAAGACAGACGCTTGGGTTTTGTTCCAAGTACACCTCAAGTCGTTTCTGGGATTCTTTCAAAAATATCTGAATTTCCTGGAGAAGCCCAAAGAAAGATATACAAACACCCAAACTCTGGACGATGTCAGTTATTACCAGGTTCAACACATGTGAATAACACCATATGTGAATGTGTTTCGGATTGATCTCTTTCAGCTTTGCTGTCACACCTTTATATAGTCCGCTCTTGACGCTCCATCAAAAGCGTCTGCCACACATTTTTCGATAGGTATTTTTACTTCAGCCAAAGACTGTTCGAGGGTTTGAAAGAGGTTCTCTCCTGTTGTTGAAATCACATGTTTGAGTGCAATAACTCTTTCCTGAACAAATCCATTGTACACATACCGAAGCACTATGGAGCACTGGTCATATGAGGAGACATCTAGGGTCGTGTCCATTATGACATAAAAAACTCCAGCTTGGTTAACTTCTTTGGCAATTGCTGTTTTGATTTCAAGTGTATATTCTATATACATTATGTATTTGGGCATCATATAATTTTGTATATGTATACTTTTTCAATGTGCATATATACGTAAAATAATACTGTATATCTACTATATTATAAATGCCATTGTATGTTTGTATGTATGTATGAGTATGTTCCACATCTCCTCCTAGACAGTTCAACCGATTTTGAGCAAACTTGGCATAAATATTCTTTGGTACCAGGTAAACAACACTGTCGGGGTTAGCAATCCCCAACACTCCCGTTTGCAGAGAGGAGGGGGGGAAACTTGAACCCAATGCTATTTAAATGGGGTTTTAACAGTAGGAATGGTTTTAATGGTATAACGTAAGAACGAGAAAAATAATTTTAACGAAATTTTGGAAACATATAGCTTATAGTGTGACATAAAACAGCCTTGGTATATAACGCCACTAGCGCCCCTAACGGTGGGAGTGGGAGGGAGAGACATGTAAAAATAATCCAAAATCACCGAGATTAGAGTCAAATCAATATATTTCGAAGTCGCTGAGATCATTAATAGTACAACCAAAGCCTAAAACAGAAAGGGCAAGGCCGTAGGCCGAGTAAAGAACGGATCTGGGGGCGGAACAGTGGGGGTGGGAGGGTTGATATATAAAAATCATCCAGAATGACCGATATTAGAGTCAAATCTATAAATTTCAGGGTCCCTAAGATCATTATAATGACATTCCCAAAACCAAAGACAGAAAGAGCGAGGCCGCAGACCGAGCAAATACTGAGATTTGGGGCGGAGCGTGGGGTTGGTAAGGGTGATATGTAAAAATCGTCCAAAATGACCGATATTAGATTCAAATCTATATATTTAGGGGTAAATCTAATATCATTAATAGCATTCCCACGCCGAAAACAGAAAGAGCGAGGCCGCAGGCCGAGCAAATACCAGGGTCTGGGGTGGGGCCCTAACTGGCCAAAGGCTAGGAATTTATAAAATAATTATGTAGCTTTTTTTTTTAATGAGTTCAGAGGACGCTTCCCGAGGCTAAGACGGGTCTTAGTCCCTCCCGAGGAGGGCGCAAAGGCACTGATGTGAGGAGGGCGCAGCGGCCATCGGGCCGGTACTTGATTATGGCCAGTCCACTCCTGACCATGACGACCGAGGCGTCGCACACTGCTTGCAGACTACGTACACCCCTTAATGACGGCCATGTTTCCCATCGATAGTAGCATTTTTCGACAAGATAATGCACCATGTCACAAGGCCAGGAGTGTGATGGAGTGGTTCGAGGAACACAGGTGCGAGTTCCAAGTGATTTGCTGGCCCCCAAACTCTCCGGATCTGAACACAATCGATCACATCTGGGATGTGATTGAACGTGACGTGAAGGCGCATCACCCCTTCCCCGGAATTTACGAGAATTAGATGACTTGTGTGTGCATATGTGGTGCGAACTCTCTCCAGCGACCCACCGAGGAACATTGCGATCATGCCTAGACGCGTTGCCATTGTTATTCGTGCCAAAAGGTGGACATATTAACAATTAGGTAGGTAGTCATAACGGTCTGGCTGATGTGTGTGTATATTTTAAGTCGTATATTTTGTCTCGACTCGAATTTGAAGACGTCTTGACTCGAATTCGAGTCGAGTCGAGACAGAGACTATCGAGTCGAGACACGAGTCGAGACAGCAACATATTTTCGAATCGAGTCGAGTCGAGTCGAGACAACATTTTCTCGAGACGAGTCGAGACAGGCTTAAATCTCGACTCGACTCGACTCGTGCGCATCCCTACTTTTACAATTCCAAAGGAAATTATTTCCGCAGGATCAAACTGTTAATGGTGACTATTATTTGGGTGTTACAGTAGTAGGGGTCCCCGTATATCTAGTCGAGTCAGCAAAATTTTTCGTGACGTCATAGGTCAAAGGTCAATGACCTTGACCCAGGGTCAATGACCTAGGGGTACCTAGGACCACCCCCTCTAAAATTTGGCAGGGGTACCTTGGCCCACCCCTAAATTTTGGCAGGGGTACATAGGACCACCCCCCTTAAATTTTGGAAATTGCCAAATCTAAAAATTTGGTATGGTAGCCTAGGACCACAGTATGTACCTCTATCCGTATTGGGGGTCTATGTCGTTCCCTTTCATGGGTAAAAAATTGCCAAAAAGTCAAATTTCGGGGGTTTTTGACCTAATTTATCAGTATGTATCTCTATCCGTATTGGGTGTCTATGTCGTTCCCTTTCATGGGTAAAAAAATTGCCAAAAAGTCAAATTTCGGAGGCTTTTGACCTAATTTATCCCCTTTGATGAGGTATTATTACCCTATATAGTTATATGGGCGTATACAGGGTTCCATTACCTTTCATAAGACATGGGTATATTAATGCACCCCTTGAAAAATTTGGGAGGGGTACCTTGGCCCACCCCTTAAATTTTGGAAATTGACCAATTTAAACATTGGGTATTATAGTACAGGACCCTAATATGTATTATGATAAATTTGGGTGGTCCACCTCGTTTCCTTCTAGGGGTACAAAATTGCTAAAATATAAACGTAAGCAATACGTTATACCACGTGTTTGGTTTTTGGTCGATTTTATACCCTTTGATGAGGTGTTATTATCCTATATAGTTATATGGTCATGTATAGGGGTTCATTACCTTTCATAACATATGGGTATATTAATGCACCCCATTGAAAAATTTGGGAGGGGTACCTTGGCCCACCCCTTAAATTTTGGAAATTGACCAAATTAAACATTGGGTATTATAGTACAGGACCCTAATATGTATTATGATAAATTTGGGCGGTCCACCTCGTTCCCTTCTAGGGGTACAAAATTGCCAAAATATAAACGTAAGCAATACGTTATACCACGTGGTTGGTTTTTGGTCGATTTTATTCCCTTTGATGAGGTGTTATTATCCTATATAGTTATATGGGCGTATACAGGGGTTCATTACCTTTCATAACATATGGGTATATTAATGCACCCCTTGAAAAATTTGGGAGTTGTACCTTGGCCCACCCCTTAAATTTTGGAAATTGACCAATTTAAACATTGGGTATTATAGTACAGGACCCTAATATGTATCATGATAAATTTGGGCGGTCCACCTCGTTTCATTCTAGGGGTACAAAATTGCCAAAATATAAACGTAAGCAAAACGTTATACCACGTGTTTGGGTTTTGATCGATTTTATCCCCTTTGATGAGGTGTTATTAACCTATATAGTTATATGGTCATGTATAGGGGTCCATTACCTTTCATAAGATATGGGTACATGTGTGCACTCCTTTAAAAATTTGTGAGGAGTACCTTGGCCCACCCTTAAATTTTAGAAATTGCTCATTTTATATATTTGGTATTATAGTACTGGACCCTAACATGTATTATGATAAATTTGGGTAGTTCACCTCATTCCTTTTAGGGGTACGAAATTGCCAAATTTTAGTACAACCACGTGTTTGTTTTGGCTCAATTTATCCCCCTTGGATGAGGTTCTATTACCTTATATGATTATATGGTTATGTATATTGGTCCATTCCGTATTATAAGACATGGGTATATTGATGCACCCTTTAAAAATTTGGGAGGGGTACCTTGGCCCACCTCTTTATTTTGGAAATTGCCCAATTTAAACATTTGGTATAATAGTATAAGACCCTAATATATATTACTATAAATTTGGGTGGTTCATCTCGTTCCCTTTCATGGGTACGAAATTGCCAAATTTTAGTACAACCACGTGTTTCGTTTTTGACCTAATTTATTCCCTTGGATGATGTCCTATTACCTAATATGATTATATGGTCTTGTATAGGGTCCATTTTCTATCATAAGACATAGGTACATTGATGCACCCCGGGAGGTGTACCATAGCCAATCCCTTAAATTTTGGAAATTTTTCAATTTAAGCATTCGCTATCATAGTACATGACCTCAATATGTATCATGATAAATTTGGGTGGTCCACCTTGTTCCCTTTCATGACTAAAAAAAATGCCAAAATATAAACATAAGCAATATGTTGTATCACGTGTTTGGTTTTTGGCCCAATTTATCCCGTTTGATGCGGTCTTATTACCGTATATGTTTATATGGTCATATATATAGGTTCATTTCATATCATAAGACATGAGTACATTGATGCACCCTTTAAAATTTGGGAGGGGTATCTTGACTCATCCACTCAGTTTTAGAAATTGTTTAATATAAGCATTTGGTATCTTCGTACAGGTCTTCAATATGTACCACTACAAATTTGGATGGTCCACATCGTTCCCTTTCATGGGTAAAGAACTACCAAAAATCAAATTTCGGAGGTTATTGACTCCTATTTAGCACGTTATATGGTTTATTACCTCTATATGTTTATGTTCTCTTTTAAATTTGGGAATTATAAAATAACATAATTTGGTAAACGTTTTCTAGGACCCATTGGTGTTTCTCTTATGGCCAAATATTCAAAATTTAAAGGTTATTAACCGGCTTTATTATTAAATGAGTACAGGATTTATTACTTTTTCATAAGACACAGGTGTATTTGTGTACCAATCTTAAATTTTGGGAGGGGTACATTTCTTATTGTCATATCAATAATTGGTAATTGTTCTTTGGGTAAATCATTGTGAAATATTAGTATGATCACGTGATCAGTTATTGACCTATGATGGGATTAGGAGTCCAGGACATTGGTACATTTAAACTTTGTAGGATAATTTGAGAATGCGTCATTGGTATTGATTATTACAGCCAAATATAAACGTAAGCAATACGATGTACCACGTGATTGACCTTGATGAGGTAGTGTACAGGGATACATAGCTAACCTTATTGAATCTTATGACTCATAGTCTTAAGGGAATACATGCTACAACACTGGCAAAGTTATTGTTGATGTAATTTGATTGGTTGATCACTATCTTTCGTGCAATCTGATTGGCTGATCACTATCTTTCGTGCAATCTGATTGGCTGATCACTATCTTTCGTGCAATCTGATTGGTTGCTGATTTTCAAATCTTTGCTGCATTCAGTTTTAAGTTTTGTTTAACATTTAAAAATCTTGGTTTCGTTCAACATTTTGGACTCACTGATAAATATGATCAAAACCGTTTATTTGTTAATCGAATAGTTAAAAACCGGATAAAGTTTGACGGTTAACCGTGAAACGTAAAATTTTTTTTAGTTTGAAATTTTTTGTTTGGATTTTTTTGTTTCAGAATTTTGTTTGAAATTTGTTTCAAAATTTTTTGTTTGAAAATTTTTTTGTTTGAAATTTTTGTTGCAAAATTTTGTTTGAAATTTTTTTTGTTTAAAATTTTTTGTTCGAAATTTTTGTTTTGAAATTTTTCGTTTCCAAATTTTTTTGTTTAAAATTTTTTGTTTCGATTTTTTTCGTTTCAAAATTTTGTTTGAATTTTTCGTTTCCAAATTTTTTCGTTTCAAAAATTTTGTTTCAAAGTTTGGTTTGACATTTTTAAAAGTTTGTGCACTCATTAGTAAAGAACCGGAACTGTTTAGAACTAAAACCTCTGGCAACATTGTGGTGCAATAGTACACGTCAGAACCAGGGGTTGTACTTGAAATGAAAAAACACAATTCATTGAAATGGATCATTTTATTACACTCCACATACATCCATACCAGATAGTGGTTCTGGATATTGTCGATACAATGTATTTTGAACTTCTTGCACTAGTTTGTCTTTAGCGTATAATTTTAATTCCAATTGAAGTCTTTTAAGGTCTAATGCAATATCAATTGTTGGAAACTCAATGTCCATTTGATCACAAATAAACTGTTTATCAATACAGTTATGCACCCACGAACGATGTTGACAACCATCACAATATCTAGATACATGTTGTACAATATGCATAACACATTTTTCAAAATAGTACTTTTTCAGGAATATACTTGTTTTGTTGCACACTTCCACTGCATGTTTCACACACTGAAATACGCTGATGAATTTGTTCCATTCCGTTTGTGTTAGATACACCATATTGCGAGGGACATGAAATGTACTCTTTTTACGTAACAGCACCATCTTCTCTTCGAGGACTGTACGCAGCACCACTTCATGATTTGAGCCTAATGATTTGACTATGGTCACATTTAGCTCATCATGAAAATAATCGTTCATTTGGTCGATTCGTGAACATAATATTTGCCATTCTTCACAGGTCAGTTGTACACCAAATTGTTCTGCTTTGCCCAATCGAATCACAGGTTCAAATGTTCTAGCACTGATACCAATCATCACATGTTTTGTTTGAAATATATTTATTGGATAATAGCTTGTGAAGATGAACTCTTTATCGTTAGAAGTACACATCTTTCCACCTGAAAAGCACTTTGCTCAAATGATTTCGTGGGATGACACTGTATTTGCTGGTTTATAGTTATGGCTGACGTCATTGGTAAGGAATGTGCTGACGTTTGAATTCATGATTTCATCACAGTTGCTGACGTCATGCTGACCAACCAAATTCATACAACTATGTCTGACGTCAAAGGAATGTGCTGATTCATGATTTCATCACAATTGCTGACGAATCTGGCTGTGTACTAAATTCAAATTGATGACTTCGACCCAAGAATCCTTTGTAACATAAAGATACAGATCCAGTATTTAAGAAACGCAGCAGTTCTTCTTGTTTTGATGCTTCCATGGGTAAATATCTTGCTGGTAAAATTATATTCTTATCATTTTCAAGCTTCACTACGAATCTTAAACCAAACTTTGTAGGGAACATTTGGCTAGCTAAGATTCTATAAGGTACATTCTGTTGTAAATCAGTAATCTTGATAAATGATTTCATCACATCACGTGTGTTTAGAAACTGCAGACAAGTAGCCATGATGATGTTATCATGAATACTAACTCGAACGATGATGCAAAACTGATGACGTTCCATTATCATGTTCTGACGTGTACTATTGCACCACAATGTTGCCAGAGGTTTTAGTTCTAAACAGTTCCGGTTCTTTACTAATGAGTGC
Source organism: Thermobia domestica (assembly GCF_964235325.1). NCBI lineage: Eukaryota > Metazoa > Arthropoda > Insecta > Zygentoma > Lepismatidae > Thermobia > Thermobia domestica. The sequence continues at coordinate 285,103,187 of NC_137457.1, forward strand.
ACAAACTTTTAAAAATGTCAAACCAAACTTTGAAACAAAATTTTTGAAACGAAAAAATTTGGAAACGAAAAATTCAAACAAAATTTTGAAACGAAAAAAATCGAAACAAAAAATTTTAAACAAAAAAATTTGGAAACGAAAAATTTCAAAACAAAAATTTCGAACAAAAAATTTTAAACAAAAAAATTTCAAACAAAATTTTGCAACAAAAAATTTCAAACAAAAAAATTTTCAAACAAAAAATTTTGAAACAAATTTCAAACAAAATTCTGAAACAAAAAAATCCAAACAAAAAATTTCAAACTAAAAAAAATTTTACGTTTCACGGTTAACCGTCAAACTTTATCCGGTTTTTAACTATTCGATTAACAAATAAACGGTTTTGATCATATTTATCAGTGAGTCCAAAATGTTGAACGAAACCAAGATTTTTAAATGTTAAACAAAACTTAAAACTGAATGCAGCAAAGATTTGAAAATCAGCAACCAATCAGATTGCACGAAAGATAGTGATCAGCCAATCAGATTGCACGAAAGATAGTGATCAACCAATCAAATTACATCAACAATAACTTTGCCAGTGTTGTAGCATGTATTCCCTTAAGACTATGAGTCATAAGATTCAATAAGGTTAGCTATGTATCCCTGTACACTACCTCATCAAGGTCAATCACGTGGTACATCGTATTGCTTACGTTTATATTTGGCTGTAATAATCAATACCAATGACGCATTCTCAAATTATCCTACAAAGTTTAAATGTACCAATGTCCTGGACTCCTAATCCCATCATAGGTCAATAACTGATCACGTGATCATACTAATATTTCACAATGATTTACCCAAAGAACAATTACCAATTATTGATATGACAATAAGAAATGTACCCCTCCCAAAATTTAAGATTGGTACACAAATACACCTGTGTCTTATGAAAAAGTAATAAATCCTGTACTCATTTAATAATAAAGCCGGTTAATAACCTTTAAATTTTGAATATTTGGCCATAAGAGAAACACCAATGGGTCCTAGAAAACGTTTACCAAATTATGTTATTTTATAATTCCCAAATTTAAAAGAGAACATAAACATATAGAGGTAATAAACCATATAACGTGCTAAATAGGAGTCAATAACCTCCGAAATTTGATTTTTGGTAGTTCTTTACCCATGAAAGGGAACGATGTGGACCATCCAAATTTGTAGTGGTACATATTGAAGACCTGTACGAAGATACCAAATGCTTATATTAAACAATTTCTAAAACTGAGTGGATGAGTCAAGATACCCCTCCCAAATTTTAAAGGGTGCATCAATGTACTCATGTCTTATGATATGAAATGAACCTATATATATGACCATATAAACATATACGGTAATAAGACCGCATCAAACGGGATAAATTGGGCCAAAAACCAAACACGTGATACAACATATTGCTTATGTTTATATTTTGGCATTTTTTTTAGTCATGAAAGGGAACAAGGTGGACCACCCAAATTTATCATGATACATATTGAGGTCATGTACTATGATAGCGAATGCTTAAATTGAAAAATTTCCAAAATTTAAGGGATTGGCTATGGTACACCTCCCGGGGTGCATCAATGTACCTATGTCTTATGATAGAAAATGGACCCTATACAAGACCATATAATCATATTAGGTAATAGGACATCATCCAAGGGAATAAATTAGGTCAAAAACGAAACACGTGGTTGTACTAAAATTTGGCAATTTCGTACCCATGAAAGGGAACGAGATGAACCACCCAAATTTATAGTAATATATATTAGGGTCTTATACTATTATACCAAATGTTTAAATTGGGCAATTTCCAAAATAAAGAGGTGGGCCAAGGTACCCCTCCCAAATTTTTAAAGGGTGCATCAATATACCCATGTCTTATAATACGGAATGGACCAATATACATAACCATATAATCATATAAGGTAATAGAACCTCATCCAAGGGGGATAAATTGAGCCAAAACAAACACGTGGTTGTACTAAAATTTGGCAATTTCGTACCCCTAAAAGGAATGAGGTGAACTACCCAAATTTATCATAATACATGTTAGGGTCCAGTACTATAATACCAAATATATAAAATGAGCAATTTCTAAAATTTAAGGGTGGGCCAAGGTACTCCTCACAAATTTTTAAAGGAGTGCACACATGTACCCATATCTTATGAAAGGTAATGGACCCCTATACATGACCATATAACTATATAGGTTAATAACACCTCATCAAAGGGGATAAAATCGATCAAAACCCAAACACGTGGTATAACGTTTTGCTTACGTTTATATTTTGGCAATTTTGTACCCCTAGAATGAAACGAGGTGGACCGCCCAAATTTATCATGATACATATTAGGGTCCTGTACTATAATACCCAATGTTTAAATTGGTCAATTTCCAAAATTTAAGGGGTGGGCCAAGGTACAACTCCCAAATTTTTCAAGGGGTGCATTAATATACCCATATGTTATGAAAGGTAATGAACCCCTGTATACGCCCATATAACTATATAGGATAATAACACCTCATCAAAGGGAATAAAATCGACCAAAAACCAACCACGTGGTATAACGTATTGCTTACGTTTATATTTTGGCAATTTTGTACCCCTAGAAGGGAACGAGGTGGACCGCCCAAATTTATCATAATACATATTAGGGTCCTGTACTATAATACCCAATGTTTAATTTGGTCAATTTCCAAAATTTAAGGGGTGGGCCAAGGTACCCCTCCCAAATTTTTCAATGGGGTGCATTAATATACCCATATGTTATGAAAGGTAATGAACCCCTATACATGACCATATAACTATATAGGATAATAACACCTCATCAAAGGGTATAAAATCGACCAAAAACCAAACACGTGGTATAACGTATTGCTTACGTTTATATTTTAGCAATTTTGTACCCCTAGAAGGAAACGAGGTGGACCACCCAAATTTATCATAATACATATTAGGGTCCTGTACTATAATACCCAATGTTTAAATTGGTCAATTTCCAAAATTTAAGGGGTGGGCCAAGGTACCCCTCCCAAATTTTTCAAGGGGTGCATTAATATACCCATGTCTTATGAAAGGTAATGGAACCCTGTATACGCCCATATAACTATATAGGGTAATAATACCTCATCAAAGGGGATAAATTAGGTCAAAAGCCTCCGAAATTTGACTTTTTGGCAATTTTTTTACCCATGAAAGGGAACGACATAGACACCCAATACGGATAGAGATACATACTGATAAATTAGGTCAAAAACCCCCGAAATTTGACTTTTTGGCAATTTTTTACCCATAAAAGGGCACGACATAGACCCCCAATATTGATAGAGGTACATACTGTGGTCCTAGGCTACCATACCAAATTTTTAGATTTGGCAATTTCCAAAATTTAAGGGGGGTGGTCCTATGTACCCCTGCCAAAATTTAGGGGTGGGCCAAGGTACCCCTGCCAAATTTTAGAGGGGGTGGTCCTAGGTACCCCTAGGTCATTGACCCTGGGTCAAGGTCATTGACCTTTGACCTATGACGTCACGAAAAATTTTGCTGACTCGACTAGATATACGGGGACCCCTACTACTGTTACGGAGCGTTCGCGTAAGGTCCGAGTATCAGGCGTCAGACAGTTTGTCTTTATTGTACGACAAAGCACCATGCCACCAAAGCACCAGAACCGTCGAAGTCTTGGTTTTACTTTTAAAAAAATAATCTGAACTGTTTGGCTAAAAAAAAACAAATCTGTGCTTCCACATCCCCCATATTCGCCTGATTTATCACCGTATGACTATTTTCTATTCTCAAAGTTAAAAATTGTCATGAAAGGAACATTTTATGACAATGTTACACACATCCAGTACTCCGTGACGAGTCATTGGGGCGATTCCGAAAAAGGATATTCAAAACTCTATGGTAGCATTGGTTGAATGTACCCAGCGATGTATTGATGTGGAAGGGATGTATTTTAAATAAAAAGTAGTACAGTGGTAAAATATCTAATTCTTTTTTTTTAATTTAAAAAGTCCCGTTATTTTTCCGACATACTGTATGTCTATACGTTGCGCAAATACCAACAAACTTATATATAAATCTTCATTAGCTGATGATGATCCTTATTCACGACAACATACTTATATTAATCACGTTCCTTATTGTTGTGAGTATAATGGCATTTAAAGAAAGATTGCTGGCCATATTTGATTGAACAAAATCCTGGGACACATTCCGTTAAGTTTTCATCAATACATCATAGTAGTAATGGGGGTACCTGAGGAAACTTTTTGGCCCCTGGGTCCCTGCCTCAGGACCCATGGTCCCTGGCCGGGGTCAATGACCTAGGGGTACATAGGACCACCCCCTCTAAATTTTGGCAGGGGTACCATGGCCCACCCCCTAAATTTTGGCAGGGGTACATAGGACCACCCCCTTAAATTTTGGAAATTGCCAAATCTAGAAATTTTTTATGGTAGCCTAGGACAACAGTATGTACCTCTATCAGTATTGGGTGTCTATGTCGTTCCCTTTCATGGGTAAAAAATTGCCAAAAAATCAAATTTCGGGGGTTTTTGACCTAATTTATCCCCTTTGATGAGGTGTTATTACCCTATATGGTTATATGGGCGTATACAGGGGTCCATTCCCTTTTATAAGACATGGGTATATTAATGCACCCCTTGAAAAATTTGGGAGGGGTACCTTGGCCCACCCCTTAAATTTTGGAAATTGACCAATTTAAACATTGGGTATTATAGTACAGGACCCTAATATGTATTATGATAAATTTGGGTGGTCCACCTTGTTCCCTTCTAGGGGTACAAAATTGCCAAAATATAAACGTGAGCAATACGTAGTACCACGTGTTTGGTTTTTGGTCGATTTTATCCCCTTTGATGAGGTGTTATTATCCTATATAGTTATATGGTCATGTATAGGGGTCCATTACCTTTCATAAGATATGGGTATATTTGTGCACTCCTTTAAAAATTTGGGAGGGGTACTTTGGCCCACCCCTTAAATTTTGGAAATTGCTCATTTTATATATTTGGTATTATAGTACTGGACCCTAACATGTATTATAATAAATTTGGGTGGTCCACCTCGTTCCCTTCTAGGGGTACAAAATTGCCAAAATATAAACGTAAGCAATACGTTGTACCACGTGTTTGTTCTTTTGGCCCAATTTATCCTCTTGGATGAGGTTCTATTACCTTATATGGTTATATGGTTATGTATAGTGGTCTATTCCCTATCATAAGACATAGGTACATTTGTGCACTCCTTTAAAAATTTGTGAGGGGTACTTTGGCCCACCCCTTAAATTTTAGAAATTGCTCATTTTATATATTTGGTATTATAGTACTGGACCCTAACATGTATTATGATAAATTTGGGTGGTCCACCTCGTTCCCTTTTAGGGGTACAAAATTGCCAAAATATAAACGTAAGCAATACGTTGTACCACGTGTTTGGTTTTGACCTAAGTTATCCCCTTGGATGAGGTCCTATTACCTTATATGGTTATGTATATTGGTCCATTCCCTATTATAAGACATGGATATATTGATGCACCCCGGGAGGGTTACCTTGGCCCACCTCTTTATTTTGGAAATTGCCCAATTTAAACATTTGGTATAATAGTATAAGACCCTAATATATATATATATATTACTATAAATTTGGGTGGTCCATCTCGTTCCCTTTCATGGGTACGAAATTGCCAAATTTTAGTACAACCACGTGTTTCGTTTTTGACCTAATTTATTCACTTGGATGAGGTCCTATTACCTAATATGATTATATGGTCATGTATAGGGGTCCATTTTCTATCATAAGACATAGGTACATTGATGCACCCCGGGAGGGGTACCATACCCAATCCCTTAAATTTTGGAAATTTTTCAATTTAAGCATTCGCTATCATAGTACATGACCTCAATATGTATCATGATAAATTTGGGTGGTCCACCTTGTTCCCTTTCATGAGTAAAAAAAAATGTCAAAATATAAACATAAGCAATATGTTGTATCACGTGTTTGGTTTTTGGCCCAATTTATCCCGTTGATGCGGTCTTATACCGTATATGGTCTTATGGTCATGTATATAGGTTCATTTCCTATCATAAGACATGAGTACATTGATGCACCCTTTAAAAATTTGGGAGGGGTATCTTGACTCATCCACTCAGTTTTAGAAATTGTTTAATATAAGCATTTGGTATCTTCGTACAGGTCTTCAATATGTACCACTATAAATTTGGATGGTCCACATGGATCCCTTTCATGGGTAAAGAACTACCAAAAATCAAATTTCGGAGGTTATTGACCCCTATTTAACACGTTATATGGTTTATTACTAGTGTTGTAAAAAAACGGTTTTTTTTCTGTGAAGTTTTTTTTTCAATAAAAAACATCGTTCTTTTTCATGTTTTTTTTCAAATGTCTGTTTTTTTTCTGGCAACTATTATTTATTGATTTACGTTGCAGATTATTGAAATAATCAACAGAACTTGAGTCGAAGCCCTCGTAACTTACAAATCTTTTGTTTCTTTGTACCTATATACTAGCAAAAATTGTGTGATTACTCCTTTCGGCCGGAGGTCATTTTTGGCGTTTTCCTACATTTCCAGTTAGTGACTTATTGCTCAAAAACCATTCATTCGATTGGTATTGTTAAGGCCTTGTTTTTTAGAAAATGGATGCGACTACTTTTTGGTGTAAGTTGCATTACAGTGTTGCCAATAGGTGGGAAAATATTGAGGGAAATGTAGGGGTGAAAATTTACAAAAATATCCCTAATCGAATTTTATTTATTTATTTTATTTTATTTTATTTATTTATTTTTTTTTTTTTTTGAATCTAGTACCACTCCTGCTATATGGGTTCAAATCACCTAAAAGAATCTTTGGTGTGTTGACGAGGTACAGTGAAATCCTGAAGTCGCTTGCTTCCATCCAAAGAGGGAAAGAAAAAATTCTGTCATACACATGAAATTTTGACACTTTTTACGCCTCACAAGCAAAAATCAAATATGCCGGGGCTACAGCTTCTCTAATTGTCCTATTGAAACTTTTTATGGTGCGTTCTGTAGGGCAAAGAGAAAGCTTTCAGGTAGTGGTACGTTTGTTTCAATGTAGCCAGTAAGAGGGTAATAATGAGGGGAAAAGGGAAATTTTCCGAATTTTTTACGTGAAAGCGGGAATTAATTGTTTTGGCTGGAAATACTGCCATCAGACAGACGAAAACAATCTGAAAATAAACCTTAGTACTCCAAGAATATATCCTACAAGTATCATGACGATATATAACAAAGTAAGCAAGAAATTAAAAAAAAAATCTCATTCTACCTCAGAAATTCACCATTTTCTTACCATTTACAGAACATGGTTTATTATAAACCTCAACTGTACTTTCCCTAATTATTCTAGTGAAACTTTTTATGGTACGCTGTGTAGGCTAAGGATGAGGCTGTTAGACATTGTTACATTTGTTCGAATGTAGCCAACAAGAAGGAAATAATAGAAATAAAAAGGGATTTTTTTTTCAGAATTTGCTCCTAAAATCTGGAATTAAAATTTTCTGTAGCTGATAACACTGCTACCAGACAGACGTAAACTATCTTAAATTAAACATTGCTACACCACTAATATATCCTACAAGTATTATGACGATATTTAAGGAACAAAACTTCTAATTACCAAAAATATATTACGGTAAACAGAAAAGTAGGGAAAACTAGAAAATCAAGGGTTAGAACCTAAATACGAATTTTTCGTGCGTTCCCTAATTACGCCATTGTAACGATCTGTACTTGCGTTTGTTACGTAAGGACAAATGTTCGATTGGCGTAAGTTGACTTGCACTCGGACGTATAGGTACGGATTTATAAACAAACACTTCTAATTTTTTGCCCAAATTTTAGGAAAATTTAATTTCCCTAATTAGCATCACTGCGCGCAGGCCCGTCTAATTGATGTCAACAGTTAGGTATCCATTCGAGGTATCTACCTAGCAAGTCTTAAGGAGGTCTTTCTACTACGAAGGAAGCTACAAGGAAAAAAGAAGTAAAGGAAATACGAAATCAGAAAATTTTCGAATTTTTGACTGGGGTGAAATTTGAGAAGGAAATTCGACACCAGAAGAAAAAAATTAATATGATAAACTATAGTTTAACCATATTTTGAAAGAATAATATCCCGACATCTTAATTAGTGTCCACACAGGAGTGGATTAAACAAATGACACACCCGTGTGTGCCACTTTGGCCACCTGGGCCACCGAGTATACATTTGATTAAATTTTTTGACTACTAATTCGTGTTTTTGTTGTAGTTATAGTCTCGACTAATAATAATATCGTTGTTGTAAACAATAACTTTATAAGGAAAATTTTCTCTCTTTTTACATCTTAGTTCCAACACTGTTGGTGAGAAATGCAGAGTGTTTCAAAATGAATTTTGGGGTTTTAAGTCTTCGTAGTACAGTACTTATTACATTTTACGTACAATTATAAGCAATGCGTCAAGTAAAAGGGCACCTCAAACAGTCTTTGCTACAATTGTTCAATGTGAGATTCATTCGTCACACGGCACACATCTAGTCGATAGGCGAGAAAGGCCCATAAACTTTCCGCCATATGGCACAAAACACATTCAATTTAGGGGAGTCTCGTTTCAAGTGTACCATCTCCTGAGGATTTGCTGACGGCCAGATACAAACATTATCAATGTTCACATTAGCTCTTAGGTGAAATGTCGATTTATCACTGAAGACGACACGATCCAGAAAATCTTCATTGTTATGCAGCAATATTTCACTTGCGAAATTGGCACTTAAACCGTAGTCTGTAGGCTTTAGACCTGTAGCAATTGCAAACGATAAGGACGTAGTTGCAAGCGTCTCCTTAATATTCTTCACACAGACCGTTGCACTGTACAGATTCAGTCTTTATTAAAGCACAAAAAAAAAACTTTCTGCTCTCTAGTCTACATCTTTGCTGCTTGCTCTTTCTAACGGCAGGCAGAAGAAACAATGCACGTACATGCGTGAGTACAAAACTGTTTGAGTTGCTCTTTCATTTGATATAATATTTATAATTGTAAGTTAATTGTAATAGATACTACAAAGTTTCAAAACCCTAATATTAATTTTGAAACACCCTGCATTACTTCAAATTGTGTCATCCTATATTCATGTCTTGTATATACATATCATCAGGGCTGGCCCTAGGCAATTTGTCGCCCCGTGCAATGGCATAATTTGCCGCCTCCCCCTTCTATAGAAAGAATAAATCTTAAAAGTCATGATTTTAATTATGCTACTCCAGCAAGAAGGGGAGGGTAAGTGCAGTTGCACTCAGAAAGGCTTAAATACTTACTAAAAATGCATTCCCCTTGTGTCTGTTTTTTTTTTCTTTAAATATTAATCTATTATGTTAGTGAAAGATAAAGCAAACACACCTGCAGAAGAAAGATGGTAATCCTTTTTATAGAATTCACTATCGAGCTTCAATCTCAATGTATCAGTTTGCAATTCCAGTGCAACTAGCTCTTTTATCTTTATTTCTTGATTTCTCTTTTATATCTGTTAACATTTTTTAAAGAACTTGTTTCTATCTTCAATGATAAGAAACTTCTTTCTGACAAAAACACGACTAGTTGTCATATCAAAACTGTGATAACTTACTAAATGGAACAGATATTCACTACTATTCGAGAATTGAATTCTTGCATTTGGCAACAATCAAGCAATTTGTGCTCGGATTTATTCGACCATTTGCTTTAGCATTGTCCATGTGGCCTTAAACTAATGCAACCTAAACATAATTTATGAATGTAGTATTCAAATAGAAGGTCAGCTTAGTAAATGTAACTACCATCATCATGAAGTCTGTTTCCAACAAGAAATATTTAATTTAAATAATATACTTATGACAGATTTTGCCGGACCATACAAACTTGCCGCTCCACGCAAATGCACGTGTTGCATATATGGTAGAGCCGGCTCTGCATATCATATATATCTTGTCGACAAATTATTTATATATGACATTTAGAAAAATACTATTAGGCAAATTAGTATTAGTTTTTATCTTTAGACAAGTTATTTGAATTTTATATTGTTCGCAGGGGTGCCCACAAGGGGGGACTATGACGCAAACTGCGTCATTGAAATATTTTGGGGGGATAAATCTATATAAATATGTTTGAGGGGGTGTAAAAATTAATCGAAAAGATTTTTTTTTCATGGAAGAACACCTACGGATAGACAATTCAGGGGGGTGCGTCATGGACCTGAGGGGGGGTGAGCACCACTGCTATTCGTGACATTTTCGTACTTATTAAAGGCCTGCTTTCACGAAAAAACAAAATTTCATTTCTACTTTTATTTCTTAGTTGATATTGATGAAAACTGCTGAAACCCGAATTGTTAATAGATATGGTATTCATGTAAATTGTAAAATATTTGTAGCGTATCAGTATCTAGCATTTAATTTATGTTGCATTTTACGGTGATTATACCTACATACAAATATTTAATACTTAAATAGACGTAAGATGCATTACAAATGACTATTTGAAAAAAAACGAAATTTAGAAAAAAAACGAGAGGCGATGTTTTTTTTCTAAAAAAACGTACATTTCTGAAAAAATACGAACGGTTTTTTTTCTATTTACAACACTATTTATTACCTTTATATGTTTATGTTCTCTTTTAAATTTGGGAATTATAAAATAACATAATTTGGTAAACGTTTTCTAGGACCCATTGGTGTTCCTCTTATGACCAAATATTCAAAATTTAAAGGTTATTGACCGGCTTTATTATTGAATAACTACAGGATTTATTACTTTTTCATAAGACACAGGTGTATTTGTGTACCAATCTTAAATTTTGGGAGGGGTACATTTCTTATTGTCATATCAATAATTGGTAATTGTTCTTAAAATTGGATAGTATCTCATTCATTGGGTAAATCATTATGATCACGTGATCAGTTATTGACCTATGATGGGATTAGGAGTCCAGGACATTGGTACATTTAAACTTTGTAGGATAATTTGAGAATGCGTCATTGGTATTGATTATTACAGCCAAATATAAACGTAAGCAATACGATGTACCACGTGATTGACCTTGATGAGGTAGTGTACAGGGATACATAGCTAACCTTATTGAATCTTATGACTCATAGTCTTAAGGTAATACATGCTACAACACTGGCAAAGTTATTGTTGATGCAATTTGATTGGTTGATCACTATCTTTCGTGCAATCTGATTGGCTGATCACTATCTTTCGTGCAATCTGATTGGTTGCTGATTTTCAAATCTGCTGCATTCAGTTTTAAGTTTTGTTTAACATTTAAAAATCTTGGTTTCGTTCAACATTTTGCACTCTCTGATAAATATGATCAAAACAGTTTATTTGTTAATCGAATAGTTAAAAACCGGATAAAGTTTGACGGTTAACCGTGAATTTTTTTTAGTTTGAAAAGTTTTTGTTTGAAAGTTTTTGTTTGAAAACTCTTGTTTCAAATTTGTTTGAATTTTTTTGTTTCAGATTTTTGTTTGAAATTTGTTTCAAAATTTTTTGTTTGAAAATTTTTTTTTAAATTTTTTTTGTTGCAAAATTTTGTTTGAAAATTTTTTGTTTAAAATTTTTTCGTTTGAAATTTTTCGTTTCCAAATTTTTTGTTTAAAATTTTTTTGTTTCGAATTTTGTTTTTTCAAAATTTTGTTTGAAAAATTTTTTCGTTTTAAAATTTTGTTTCGAAAGTTTTGTTTGAAATTTTGTTTCAAAGTTTGTTTTGACATTTTTAAAAGTTTGTGCACTCATTAGTAAAGAACCGAAACTGTTTAGAACTAAAACCTCTGGCAACATTGTGGTGCAATAGTACACGTCAGAACATGATAATGCAACGTCATCAGTTTTGCATCATATATAAGTATCGTTCGAGTTAGTATTCATGATAACATCATCATGGCTACTTGTCTGCAGTTTCTAAACACACGTGATGTGATGAAATCATTTACCAAGATTACTGATTTACAACAGAATGTACCTTATAGAATCTTAGCTAGCCAAATGATCCCTACAAAGTTTGGATTAAGAATCGTAGTGAAGCTTGAAAATGATAAGAATATAATTTTACCAGCAAGATATTTTCCCATGGAAGCATCAAAACAAGAAGAACTACTGCGTTTCTTAAATACTGGATCTGTATCTTTATGTTACAAAGGATTCTTGGGTCGAAGTCATCAATTTGAATTTAGTACACAGCCAGATTCGTCAGCAATTGTGATGAAATCATGAATTCAAACGTCAGCACATTCCTTTGACGTCAGACATAGTTGTATGAATTTGGTTGGTCAGCATGACGTCAGCAACTGTGATGAAACCATGAATTCAAACGTCAGCACATTCCTTTCCAATGACGTCAGCCGTAGTTCTATAAATCAACCAATACACTGTCATCCCACGAAATCATTTGAGCAAGTGCTTTTCAGGAGGAAAGATGTGTACTTCTAACGATAAAGAGTTCATCTTCGCAAGCTATTATCCAATAAATATATTTCAAACAAAACATGTGATGATTGGTATCAGTGCTAGAACATTTGAACCAGTAATTCGATTGGGCAAAGCAGAACAATTTGGTGTACAACTGACCTTTGAAGAATGGCAAATATTATGTTCACGAATCAACCAAATGAACGATTATTTTCATGATGAGCTAAATGTGACCATAGTCAAATCATTAGGCTCAAATCATGAAGTGGTGCTGCGTACAGTCCTCGAAGAGAAGATGGTGCTGTTACGTAAAAAGAGTACATTCCATGTCCCTCGCAACATGCTGTATCTAACGCAGACGGAATGGAACAAATTCATCAGCGTATTTCAGTGTGTTAAACATGCAGTGGAAGTGTGCAACAAAACAAGTATATTTCTAAAAAAGTACTATTTTGAAAAATGTGTTATGCATATTGTACAACATGTATCTAGATATTGTGATGGTTGTCAACATCGTTCGTGGGTGCATACCTGTATTGATAAACAGTTTATTTGTGATCAAATGGACATTGAGTTTCCACCAATTGATATCGCAATAGACCTTAAAAGACTTCAATTGGAATTAAAATTATACGCTAAAGACAAACTAGTGCAAGAAGTTCAAAATACATTGTATCGAAAATATCCAGAACCACTATCTGGTATCGATGTATGTGGAGTGTAATAAAATGATCCATTTCAATGAATTGTGTTTTTTCATTTCAAGTACAACCCCATATTCTGATGTGTACTATTGCACCACAATGTTGCCAGAGGTTTTAGTTCTAAACAGTTCCGGCTCTTTACTAATGAGTGCACAAACTTTTAAAAATGTCAAACCAAATTTTCAAACAAAATTTTTGAAACGAAAAAATTTGGAAACGAAAAATTCAAACAAAATTTTTGCAACAAAAAATTAAAAATTTTCAAACAAAAAAATTTTCAAACAAAAAATTTTGAAACAAATTTCAAACAAAATTCTGAAACAAAAAATTCAAACAAATTTTCAAACAAAAACTTTCAAACAAAAATTTTTCAAACTAAAAAAATTTCATGGTTAACCGTCAAACTTTATCCGGTTTTTAACTATTCGATTAACAAATAAACGGTTTTGATCATATTTATCAGAGAGTGCAAAATGTTGAACGAAACCAAGATTTTTAAATGTTAAACAAAACTTAAAACTGAATGCAGCAGATTTGAAAATCAGCAACCAATCAGATTGCACGAAAGATAGTGATCAGCCAATCAGATTGCACGAAAGATAGTGATCAACCAATCAAATTGCATCAACAATAACTTTGCCAGTGTTGTAGCATGTATTACCTTAAGACTATGAGTCATAAGATTCAATAAGGTTAGCTATGTATCCCTGTACACTACCTCATCAAGGTCAATCACGTGGTACATCGTATTGCTTACGTTTATATTTGGCTGTAATAATCAATACCAATGACGCATTCTCAAATTATCCTACAAAGTTTAAATGTACCAATGTCCTGGACTCCTAATCCCATCATAGGTCAATAACTGATCACGTGATCATAATGATTTACCCAATGAATGAGATACTATCCAATTTTAAGAACAATTACCAATTATTGATATGACAATAAGAAATGTACCCCTCCCAAAATTTAAGATTGGTACACAAATACACCTGTGTCTTATGAAAAAGTAATAAATCCTGTAGTTATTCAATAATAAAGCCGGTCAATAACCTTTAAATTTTGAATATTTGGTCATAAGAGGAACACCAATGGGTCCTAGAAAACGTTTACCAAATTATGTTATTTTATAATTCCCAAATTTAAAAGAGAACATAAACATATAAAGGTAATAAACCATATAACGTGTTAAATAGGGGTCAATAACCTCCGAAATTTGATTTTTGGTAGTTCTTTACCCATGAAAGAGATCGATGTGGACCATCCAAATTTATAGTGGTACATATTGAAGACCTGTACGAAGATACCAAATGCTTATATTAAACAATTTCTAAAACTGAGTGGATGAGTCAAGATACCCCTCCCAAATTTTTAAAGGGTGCATCAATATACTCATGTCTTATGATAGGAAATGAACCTATATACATGACCATATGACCATATACGGTATAAGACCGCATCAAACGGGATAAATTGGGCCAAAAACCAAACACGTGATACAACATATTGCTTATGTTTATATTTTGACATTTTTTTTACTCATGAAAGGGAACAAGGTGGACCACCCAAATTTATCATGATACATATTGAGGTCATGTACTATGATAGCGAATGCTTAAATTGAAAAATTTCCAAAATTTAAGGGATTGGGTATGGTACCCCTCCCGGGGTGCATCAATGTACCTATGTCTTATGATAGAAAATGGACCCCTATACATGACCATATAATCATATTAGGTAATAGGACCTCATCCAAGTGAATAAATTAGGTCAAAAACGAAACACGTGGTTGTACTAAAATTTGGCAATTTCGTACCCATGAAAGGGAACGAGATGGACCACCCAAATTTATAGTAATATATATATATATATTAGGGTCTTATACTATTATACCAAATGTTTAAATTGGGCAATTTCCAAAATAAAGAGGTGGGCCAAGGTAACCCTCCCGGGGTGCATCAATATATCCATGTCTTATAATAGGGAATGGACCAATATACATAACCATATAAGGTAATAGGACCTCATCCAAGGGGATAACTTAGGTCAAAACCAAACACGTGGTACAACGTATTGCTTACGTTTATATTTTGGCAATTTTGTACCCCTAAAAGGGAACGAGGTGGACCACCCAAATTTATCATAATACATGTTAGGGTCCAGTACTATAATACCAAATATATAAAATGAGCAATTTCTAAAATTTAAGGGGTGGGCCAAAGTACCCCTCACAAATTTTTAAAGGAGTGCACAAATGTACCTATGTCTTATGATAGGGAATAGACCACTATACATAACCATATAACCATATAAGGTAATAGAACCTCATCCAAGAGGATAAATTGGGCCAAAAGAACAAACACGTGGTACAACGTATTGCTTACGTTTATATTTTGGCAATTTTGTACCCCTAGAAGGGAACGAGGTGGACCACCCAAATTTATTATAATACATGTTAGGGTCCAGTACTATAATACCAAATATATAAAATGAGCAATTTCCAAAATTTAAGGGGTGGGCCAAAGTACCCCTCCCAAATTTTTAAAGGAGTGCACAAATATACCCATATCTTATGAAAGGTAATGGACCCCTATACATGACCATATAACTATATAGGATAATAACACCTCATCAAAGGGGATAAAATCGACCAAAAACCAAACACGTGGTACTACGTATTGCTCACGTTTATATTTTGGCAATTTTGTACCCCTAGAAGGGAACAAGGTGGACCACCCAAATTTATCATAATACATATTAGGGTCCTAGTAGTACTGGTCGACGTATGGCCAGCCGAGTCAGCAAAAATTTTTGTGACGTCATAGGTCAAAGGTCAATGACCTTGGCCAGGGGTCAATGACCTAGGGGTACCTAGGACCACCCCCTCTAAATTTTGGCAGGGGTACCTTGGCCCACCCCTTAAATTTTGGCAGGGGTACATAGGACCACCCCCCTTAAATTTTGGAAATTGCCAAATCTAAAAATTTGGTATGGTAGCCTAGGACCACAGTATGTACCTCTATCCGTATTGGGTGTCTATGTCGTTCCCTTTTATGGGTAAAAAATTGCCAAAAATTCAAATTTCGGGGGTTTTTGACCTAATTTATCCCCTTTGATGAGGTATTATTACCCTATATAGTTATATGGGCGTATACAGGGGTCCATTACCTTTCATAAGACATGGGTATATTAATGCACCCCTTGAGAAATTTGGGAGGGGTACCTTGGCCCACCCCTTAAATTTTGGAAATTGCCCAATTTAAACATTGGGTATTATAGTACAGGACCCTAATATGTATTATGATAAATTTGGGTGGTCCACCTCGTTTCCTTTTAGGGGTACCAAATTGCCAAAATATAAACGTAAGCAATACGTTGTACCACGTGTTTGGTTTTTGGTCGATTTTATCCCCTTTGATGAGGTGTTATTACCCTATATGGTTATATGGGCGTATACAGGGGTCCATTACCTATCATAAGACATGGGAATATTAATGCACCCCTTTAAAAATTTGGGAGGGGTACCTTGGCCCACCCCTTCATTTTTAGAAATTGCCCAATTTAAACATTTGGTATTATAGTATAGGACGCTAATATGGATCACTATAAATTTGGGTGGTCCACCTCGTTCCCTTTTAGGGGTACAAAATTGCCAAAATATAAACGTAAGCAATACGTTATACCACGTGTTTTGTTTCGACCTAAGTTATCCTTTTGATGAGGTGTTATTACCCTATATGGTTATATGGGCGTATACAGGGGTCCATTACCTTTCATAAGACATAGGTGCACCCCTTTAAAAATTTGGGAGGGGTACCTTGGCCCACCCCTTCATTTTTAGAAATTGCCCAATTTAAACATTTGGTATTATAGTATAGGACGCTAATATGGATCACTATAAATTTGGGTGGTCCACCTCGTTCCCTTTCATGGGTACGAAATTGCCAAATTTAGGTACAACCACGTGTTTGGTTTTTGATTTAATTTATTCCCTTGGATGAGGTCCTATTACCTTATATGGTTATATGGTCATGTATAGGGGTCCATTATCTATTATAAGACATGGGTACATTGGTGCACCCCGGGAGGGGTACCTTGGCCCACCCCTTAAATTTTGGAAATTGCCCAATTTCAACATTTGGTATTATAGTACAGGACCTCAATATGTATCATGATAAATTTGGATGGTCCACATCGTTCCCTTTTAGGGGTACAAAAATTGCCAAAATATAAACGTTGTACCACGTGTTTGTTTTTTGGTTCATTTTATCCCCTTGATGAGATTCTATGATTACAGGGGTTCATTTCTTATCATAAGACATGGGCACCCTTCTTAAATTTTGGCAATGGGGGTCCACTGAAATTGTCCAATTGAAGCATAGTACAGGACCTCAATATGTTTCGGTAGTCCTATTACCAAATTTGTTTAGTACAACCACGTGTTCGGTTACTGACTCAATTAAGGTTATAAGGTATGGATGGGTATCCCCTTTCAATTTGGTAGGACCCTTCGGTGTAGTACAGTCACGTGATCGATGATTTGGTTTTAATGCGCGACGAGGTCCCTGGTCAATGTTCTCTAGGAAAGATTCTTGGCATTTAAAACTTTTTTTTCAACTTTTCAAACTAAAAAAAATGAAAACAAAAATTGAAACGAAAAAATTTCGAAACAAAAATGTTCAAACAAAAAATTTTAAACAAAAAATTCGAACATTTTTTAAACTTAAATTTCAAACAAAAAGTTTTTTAGTTTGAAACAAAAAAATTTTAAACAAAAAAAATTGGAAACGAAAAATTTCAAAACAAAAATTTCGAACAAAAAAATTTAAACAAAAAATTTTGCAACAAAAAAAAAATTAAAAATTTTCAAACGAAAAAAATTTCAAACAAAATTTTGAAAACAAAAATTTCAAAACAAAAATTTTCAACAAAAAAAATTTCAAACGAAAAAATTTTTAAACAAAATTTGAAACAAAAATTTTGAAACAAAAAAATTTAAACAAAATTTTTGAAACAAAAATTACAAAACAAATTTCAAACGAAAAATTTTCAAATAGAATTTAAATCAAACAGTGATCAGCTTTCACGGTTAACCGTTAAACTTTATCCGGTTTTTAACTATTCGATTAACAAATAAACGGTTTTCAACTATTCGATTAACAAATAAACGGTTTTCAACTACTCGATAAACAGATGAACGGTTTTAACCTTTTCACACCAGTGAGTGCAAGAGTTTACAATCTAAAACAAAAAGAAAATTTGTACTCGCTTTAAATACGCATCATTTTTGAAACAAGGTGTTAGTGTTCATCATGGATACACAGTGGAAACATCCATTTACCTGTATTCTCGCAGGGCCTAGTGGGTGTGGAAAAACGTATTTTGTGAAGCGATTACTGTCACATCTCCCAACCATGATCAATGCAAAATTTCGTAAGATATACTGGTATTATGCAGAATGGCAAGACGTGTATGCAACAATGCCAGTTCCAGTAGAATTTCACGAAGGACTTCCACGAATGAAAGATTTTCAGCCTCAAGATGGACCACATTTGATTATTATTGATGACCATATGCGAGAAGTGAATAGTGATATTGTTGATATGTTCACAAAAGGATCACATCATCGAAATATTAGTGTGATTTTTATAACACAAAATGTATTTCATCAAAGTAAAGCAAATAGAAATATGAGTTTAAATTGTTCGTATTTGGTGTTGTTTAAAAATCCACGTGACAAGTCACAAATCAAGCATATGAGTTATCAAATCATGCCTGAGCATCCACTGTTTCTACAAGAAAGTTATGCAGACGCAACAAGAAATCCACATGGTTATTTACTGATGGATCTTAAACAAGATACACCCGAAGAAATGCGATTTCGTACAAATATTTTTCCCGACGATTTGCATCATTATGTTTACGTACCAACAAAACATGTTTAAATTATTGTGCATGTGAAAAGAATGACTTAGTCTGTCACGATGTCTCCTACAGTGAAACACGCTGATCTGCTACGTGCTCTGCACAAAGCTAAACCAAGATTGCGTAAAGCTATTATTGCCAATGCAGACGCTTCATTAATTCATAGTATTTGTGAATGTTGTTATAATGTCTTAAAAGGCAATGTTCCACTGACAAGTGCGCAGAAGTCAAGATTAAAGCGTTACAAGAACACGCTCCGGTATCTTGTAGACAATACAAAATCATTGGATAAAAAGAAGAAACATTTAGCCGTACAACAAGGAGGATTCTTACCTGCATTACTTGCACCTATTGTAGGAAGTGTGTTATCCAGTATTTTGTTTAAACAATAAACATCACGGAACATAGCAAGAAGATGGTTTTAGTGCCACCAGAAATGCTTCAACGAATGCATGCATCATCATCCCGTGTGAGTGAAAATCGAGAATCTAATCTCGATCGTGAAATGCAATCTATATTGAATACATCGTATCCAAGTGATGAAGAAAAATGGAATCAGTACAATAGAATATTACAGAAATATCTTTATGTGATACGTAAACAAGAAGAACCAATACCACTTACAATTACATCAATGAAACCTGATGGTGACGTCCCGAATGTTGACGATAGCACGAAACAAGAAATTTTAGCCGCAATACCACAAATGTATCGTAAGAAAGCCGAACTACTATTCCGTCGTTTAAAACAAGATGACGCAATTACGTGGGATCATAAAGGAACAGTGTACATCAACGATAATAAACTACATGGATCCAATATTGTAGATTTAATGTGCGATGTGACTCGACCGAGGAAACATTCTAATCCTCAAGGCTGGGAATTGTTTTGCAACTACCTTGCATCGTCAAACACACCTCAAGAATTGATTGGTAATCCACGGAGATTAAACTATATTGTCAAGCATAATAGTACAACAGCATCTGAAGGATCTGCACCACCAAAACCGGCACCTGAATTATTTTCTTCCGGAGAAGAAGAAGAAGAAGAAGAAGATGATGATGTTTTAGAAGTCCGACCAAAAAGAAAACGTATCATTCCACAATGGTCAACGTACAAACCATGAACAAAAAGTTGAAATCCATTTATTACAATCCAGCACATCCTGCATCATTTTCTACTGCAAAGAAATTATGGCAAGCCACAGGAAAATCTATACCTCTAGCCAAAATAAAACTTTGGTTAAACAAACAACCTACCTACACGTTACATCGTCCTGTACGTCGTCGTTTCCGTAGAGATTTTTATCTTGTCAACAATATTGATGATCAATGGGAATGTGATTTAAATGATTTACAATCACTTCAAAACTATAATGACAATTACCGCTATATTCTTACAGTGATTGATGTGTTTAGTCGGTACGGATGGGCTGTACCACTAAAATCAAAAAGTGCCGAGGATATAGTGAATGCATTTGAAATGATTTTCCAGGACAGGAAACCAATTGTGCTACGTAGTGATCAAGGAACTGAATTTACCAACAAGACAGTACAAAAGTTTTTCAGGAAACACAACGTGCAACATGTTACAACAAAGGATCCAGATATTAAAGCCAGCATCGCAGAAAGATTTAATCAGACATTGAAACATCGTATGTGGAAATACTTTACCAAATATCAAACATACAATTACATCAAAGTATTGCCTTTACTTGTAAAAGCATACAATGAAAGTCGGCATTCCAGTATTAAAATGGCACCTGCAAACGTTTCTCAGGACAATTTACTGGAGGTGTGGCACAACTTATACGACAAAAAGCTACAACGTTCAAAACAAGATACGGATTTATCTGTTGGTGATACTGTTCGTATAAGTAAAACAAAACGTATCTTTGACAAGGGTTACCTCGAGAACTGGACTTGGGAAATATTCAGAGTAAAAGCCATTGTACCAAGAAACCCACCAGTGTATCGACTAGAGGATTTAAATCATCAACTTATCGATGGTGTTTTCTACAGAGAAGAATTACAACCAGTACCGCTCCCTTCGACGTTCCTCATCGATAAAATATTACGTACAAGAACAAAAGGTCGCAGAAAGGAGTATCTCGTCCAGTGGAAAGGATATCCTTCCTCATTCAATTCGTGGATCCCTGCAACTTCATTGAAGAAGAAGAAGAAGAATGGAACCTGATCAAGATTTTTACGTTACACTTCCCAGTAATAGTTCCATGGATTATTTTCCAGAAAATACATTGACTTCATATATTACGAAATTACAACGACGTGTAGAGTTTCGCCAGAAATGGGATGTGGCAATTGTAGAGATTCATTATCCACATTCTTTGCTGAACATTAACAGTAAAAACAATAAAATATATTACAAATCATCAAGTAGTAATGATCAGGAACCGTGGAAGGTTGTAACGATCCCTGTACGCTATTATAACAATATACGGGATCTTATTCATGCAATTAATATACATCATAAAGAAACCAATTTATTTATATCTCATGACGCAACTAATAATATATGCCTCATAAGACATCCCAAAAAGGAAATCCATACTTCTGTACAATTGTCACCAAGTGTTAGTTTAATGCTTGGATTTGACCCGAAAAGTGATTTAAAAGATATGGAAAAGGGACAATATACACCGGATGTACGATTAGGCTTACCATCACAAATGTACGTCTATTGTGACATTATTGAATCTGTCATTGTTGGAGATACAATGGTACCCTTGCTACGAATTGTCAACATGGATCCTGTGAATCATACTTTTGGAAGTCATGCAGTACAAATCTTTAATCCTGCACATTATGTTCCGGTGGAAAAAATGAATTTTGAGCAAATACAAATCGATATAAGGGATAGCACAGGTCATCCTATGCCATTCACCTTTGGAACGGTGTCTACAAAACTACATTTCCGTCGTCGTCGTCATGACTGATCCGTATTTGCAATACTACCAAAAACAAGCGTTGTCTGGTATCGGCAACGTCTATGTGGGAAGTCCCTATCAAGCAGGACATGGCATTGGAAGTTTCCTTGGTGGCTTATTTCGTTCAGTGTTACCACTTGTGAAGCAAGGCGCTAAAACTGTGGGAAAAGAATTATTAAAATCAGGTGCCAATATGATTAATGATGTTGTGATCTCGAATCAACCGCTGGAAGAATCGTTTCATCAACGTATGCAAGAGGCAAAATCAAATTTACAAGAAAAAGCTAAAAACAAGTTGAAAACTATGCTGGGAAGTGGATATCATAAACGAAAATGGGATGACTGCTCTCAGTTTGAGGTTGACCTTCCAACGATCAACAACACCATCAATCCTACAAAGAGACGTAAATTATCACATAAGAAGAAGAAGAAATCATTGGCATCGTCACCAGATATTTTTGATTAATTCAACGATGGCTTTCTTACATCATCAATCCTGTGAATGTGTAAAAAGTGAATTGGACATTTTTTCAACGTTGCCCACGCAAACCAGTGTTCTGGACAATCGTATTATAGGCTACAAACCAATTAGTTCAATAGCTGAAAATTCACCAATAGAATTTGTAGTGAGTGGTAGCAGTGATGAATATATTGATTTGCCACAAACCTTATTATACATCCAAGCACAAATTGTGAAACCAGATGGTTCCTCCTTCATCAATACGGATAAAGCAATTGCACCTGTCAATGATTTTCTAAATGCTATGTTTAGTGAAGTACAAATCTACTTGAACAATAAACTGATTTCATTTCCGTCACATAATCATCCATATCGTTCGTACATGGAAAAACTACTCAATTATAGTGATGGAGCTAAAAATACACATTTACAAACAGCAATGTGGTTTCAAGATACGGCTGGTCATATGAACGCAACCACAAGTGAGAACAAAGGATTTCAACAACGCTATGAACTGACAAAACAAAGTATGAAATTCGATATGATTGGACATCTTCATTGTGACATTTTTAATCAAGATAAATTTTTAATTCATGGAGTGGAATTACGTGTGAAACTTATTCCTGCAAAGCCAAACTTTTGTCTCATGGCCGGTGAAAGTGGTGTCAATGCAAAAATCAATATTCTAGATGCATCGTTGCAGGTGAAAAAAGTCAGCATCAGCCCTAGTGTTAAATTGGCACACAATAAAATTTTACAATCTACACCGGCAAAGTATCCTCTGACAAGGGTTCAAATGAAATCATTTACCATCCCGAAGGATATACAATCCAAAACTATTGATAACCTGTTTATGGGAACATTGCCAAATCGTATTATTGTAGGATTTACATCGAATGAAGCATCCAGTGGAACTATTACCACCAATCCATTTGAATTTCAACATCTAAACATTAATTTCTTTACACTGTACGTGGATGGAAAAGCTGTACCTTCAAAACCGTTGCAACCCAACTTTGAAGAAAATCTCTACATTTCATCGTACCACACATTGTTCTCAGGCTCTGGCATACATTTTACCAATACTGGAAATACAATTTCAAGAGCCGACTACAAGAATGGATATACACTGTTTGTATTTGACCTAACTCCCGATTCTTCTGCTGGAGATTGTCACTATTGGAATTTACAACGACATGGAGCCATCCGATTGGAAGTTCATTTCCAAGAGAAATTAGCAGCACCTGCAAACTGTATTGTGTATGGAGAGTTTTCCTCACTCCTAGAGATCGACCACCAGCGCAACATTATCCTGGACTTTTAAATTACAAGGTACGTATACGTTATGTATCATTTCCATTCACGATGTTGAATACATTACAATTAGCTAGTGCTTTAAACGGTAGTCCATTATTCAGAAATCATTTTACCGGGGTATTTGCAAGCGATGAGTTGCCCTCACGGATTTCTCTTCCTCTGGCAATGATTGTAAATACAGATCCATCCACAAAACTAGGAAGTCATTGGATTGCAATTTATATTGATCATCGCGGTGTTGGAGAATATTTTGACAGCTATGGCCTTCCTCCTTATGTACCACAACATGTTGCATTCTTAAAACTTCATTGTATATACTATAAATATAATAATAGCCAAATGCAAAGTCTTGGTTCATCCGTATGTGGCTATTATGCTTATTTTTATTTGTGCTGTAAAGCCCAAGGAAAATCTCTGCGTGAAATTCAATATTTGTTCACAACAGTACCCACGGTTAATGATCGTAGACTGTTGCAATATACCTTCCAGGTAATTTTATCATATTTATCATTGTAAGTGTATTTGTTTTATCATCATCTATTTCTATACTAATCATCTTTTTCCTCGTTCTTTTTTACAGAATTCACAATACGAAGCTTTGCAAACGGGTGCTATGCTGCAAAACATGGAAACAAATCATTACAATCAAGAAGAGGAGGCAGTCTAATGAAGAAACCCAGCTCAATATACAAACATTGTCAATAAGAAAAAAGAAGAAGAAACCAGAAAAATGAATAAAATACAATTTATGCTTATTTATGTGTTTTTATTGTCCATTCCATATACAATGTTATCAGATTCTCCTAAAGAACTGTGCGATATAAGACGAGAACCCTGTGCAAAGTTTCCACCTAATTCCTAGAGAACATTGACCAGGGACCTCGTCGCGCATTAAAACCAAATCATCGATCACGTGACTGTACTACACCCGAAGGGTCCTACCAAATTGAAAGGGGATACCCATCCATACCTTATAACCTTAATTGAGTCAGTAACCGAACACGTGGTTGTACTAAACAAATTTGGTAATAGGACTACCGAAACATATTGAGGTCCTGTACTATGCTTCAATTGGACAATTTCAGTGGACCCCCATTGCCAAAATTTAAGAAGGGTGCCCATGTCTTATGATAAGAAATGAACCCCTGTAATCATAGAATCTCATCAAGGGGATAAAATGAACCAAAAAACAAACACGTGGTACAACGTTTATATTTTGGCAATTTTTGTACCCCTAAAAGGGAACGATGTGGACCATCCAAATTTATCATGATACATATTGAGGTCCTGTACTATAATACCAAATGTTGAAATTGGGCAATTTCCAAAATTTAAGGGGTGGGCCAAGGTACCCCTCCCGGGGTGCACCAATGTACCCATGTCTTATAATAGATAATGGACCCCTATACATGACCATATAACCATATAAGGTAATAGGACCTCATCCAAGGGAATAAATTAAATCAAAAACCAAACACGTGGTTGTACCTAAATTTGGCAATTTCGTACCCATGAAAGGGAACGAGGTGGACCACCCAAATTTATAGTGATCCATATTAGCGTCCTATACTATAATACCAAATGTTTAAATTGGGCAATTTCTAAAAATGAAGGGGTGGGCCAAGGTACCCCTCCCAAATTTTTAAAGGGGTGCACCTATGTCTTATGAAAGGTAATGGACCCCTGTATACGCCCATATAACCATATAGGGTAATAACACCTCATCAAAAGGATAACTTAGGTCGAAACAAAACACGTGGTATAACGTATTGCTTACGTTTATATTTTGGCAATTTTGTACCCCTAAAAGGGAACGAGGTGGACCACCCAAATTTATAGTGATCCATATTAGCGTCCTATACTATAATACCAAATGTTTAAATTGGGCAATTTCTAAAAATGAAGGGGTGGGCCAAGGTACCCCTCCCAAATTTTTAAAGGGGTGCATTAATATTCCCATGTCTTATGATAGGTAATGGACCCCTGTATACGCCCATATAACCATATAGGGTAATAACACCTCATCAAAGGGGATAAAATCGACCAAAAACCAAACACGTGGTACAACGTATTGCTTACGTTTATATTTTGGCAATTTGGTACCCCTAAAAGGAAACGAGGTGGACCACCCAAATTTATCATAATACATATTAGGGTCCTGTACTATAATACCCAATGTTTAAATTGGGCAATTTCCAAAATTTAAGGGGTGGGCCAAGGTACCCCTCCCAAATTTCTCAAGGGGTGCATTAATATACCCATGTCTTATGAAAGGTAATGGACCCCTGTATACGCCCATATAACTATATAGGGTAATAATACCTCATCAAAGGGGATAAATTAGGTCAAAAACCCCCGAAATTTGAATTTTTGGCAATTTTTTACCCATAAAAGGGAACGACATAGACACCCAATACGGATAGAGGTACATACTGTGGTCCTAGGCTACCATACCAAATTTTTAGATTTGGCAATTTCCAAAATTTAAGGGGGGTGGTCCTATGTACCCCTGCCAAAATTTAAGGGGTGGGCCAAGGTACCCCTGCCAAAATTTAGAGGGGGTGGTCCTAGGTACCCCTAGGTCATTGACCCCTGGCCAAGGTCATTGACCTTTGACCTATGACGTCACAAAAATTTTTGCTGACTCGGCTGGCCATACGTCGACCAGTACTACTGTCCTGTACTATAATACCCAATGTTTAAATTGGTCAATTTCCAAAATTTAAGGGGTGGGCCAAGGTACCCCTCCCAAATTTATCAAGGGGTGCATTAATATACCCATGTCTTATAAAAGGGAATGGACCCCTGTATACGCCCATATAACCATATAGGGTAATAACACCTCATCAAAGGGGATAAATTAGGTCAAAAACCCCCGAAATTTGATTTTTTGGCAATTTTTTACCCATGAAAGGGAACGACATAGACACCCAATACTGATAGAGGTACATACTGTGGTCCTAGGCTACCATACCAAATTTTTAGATTTGGCAATTTCCAAAATTTAAGGGGGGTGGTCCTATGTACCCCTGCCAAAATTTAGAGGGGGTGGTCCTATGTACCCCTAGGTCATTGACCCCGGCCAGGGACCATGGGTCCTGAGGCAGGGACCCAGGGGCCAAAAAGTTTCCTCAGGTACCCCCATTACTACTATCATCTTAGTTCGCGATAATCGGCGTAGCAGTTATAAGTGATTTTTTTTTTTTACGTTTAGTGTAGCGTTGTGTTGCATTACGCGTACTAATTTTTGCTAACACTGATACGAAGAGGAAACCTCTACACATAGTGGGCCTTACACAGAGTCGTTTTGACGTATGTTGAGCGTAATACTAAAGGCTTGAAAAGTGCAGGAAACATATGTTAGTTGAAATCTTCAGTATGACACTAATCACTTTTCAGAACGACTCTGCATAAGGCCTAGTAGGTTTTATGCCGTGCCAGCGTTCGCAAAAATTGCAGATCGTAAAGCAACGCAAATAATAATAATAATAATAAAATGTAACTGCTAGGCCTATTGCAAACTAAAGCGGAAATTTTGTATTACCTTGACGCAAACCATTACAGAATATAGTCGTCCGCCTTCATGCATTAATTTCTTGAATAAAAGCAATTGAATAATGAAGAAAGAATTGAAATTTGATGTGAGTTTAGTAAGTGTTCTCGGGCTACCAGCCAGGTGAATATATTGACATCCGGCGTTCCAGACTCAATATGTCAATATCTTCAACCCGGCTGAGATATTTAGAACATTTAGAACCCTAGAACGTTTATTCCATTGAAATATTTCTACAATAAACAAATCGGAATTTTATTTCATATTTATAGAAATAAATCAAACAAGATAGACTGGAAGTGGAAAGTGCAGCAAAATAAACAACGTCTGTCAATATTATATTCACATTGTTTACATCGTATTTCCCTTCTACTGTGAATTATTACTACTGTGTTTCACTATACAGAATTTTTATTTGGCAACTATGAACTCGAAATGCCCGTCGACTATCGATATTTAGCGTTTTCCCGCGCGAACTTTTGGCGGAAAATAATAGTTGTTGTGGAGAGTGTCGTAATAATAATCACGAAGTATAATTAAACACGAGGGTTTAGGGGACTTAAATATTAATCTTACACTCCAGAAATGGCAGATGTAGAGATAGATCATCGTCTGAGAGACATCCAGAGAGAGTACTTGGATTTTTTGGATGATGAGGTAAGTTGTTCGAGCCTATTGTGTTTGCCTGTGGCCGATGCATAATAGTACAAAATTCAAGAACGAATTAACTTGTTTACCCATATAAATTAGGTTTAAACGCATCGCTCTCAATCACTCAAATATTTTTATTTATTTATTTACTAACATTTTCATCCCGTAGCAGATTTGCTCTAGGCCCTGTTAGGTATTTGTGAAGTTGCTTGCTAAACGCTTCACGATCACGATGCTTTAGAAGTTGTCTACTAAGCGGCTTTCCATTTTTACCAAGTATGCTTGCATGAAAACTTTTTGTAATAGCAGGAAGTAGAGGGAGCGGTAATAGTTAAGAACAGCTACTTCTCATCTCCCGTGCACGAGAATACATCTTACTGTTGCAGTACCTAAACACCCTAAGTACAAGGGCAAGAACTCAGTCTATTACCTACTTTTTAACATCCTAGATAGTCAATGAATAATGCCTGAAAGTATGGCGTTTCTCGTCCTTCCCTAAATGGGAAGTACGGCTCCTTAACTATAACCGAGGGGAGCAAACGAACGTAAATAGTACAGAAGATTAATGTGCAAAGGTCCTGAAGCGAATGTTACCCGAATTCGCGATTGTTGGTTTCGGCCAAACCAAAACTAGATTTACGAGTGATTTCGTTGGAACTTGTACTTTGTTTATATTGAGTCAAATTATGGGGTTATCAGCTTTGCCTGTGACATAAAGGCCCATTTTGTTAAAATTATAGATTGTAATTGCTCATATTGCTATTTATTGTGTCGGTTCCTATGAATGTTCTGCATAAAGTGTACTCTTACCGGTATTACTACCTATCGCCGGACCACACCAAAATCGAAGGAAAAAAGGACTATTATTTAGTTTCTTCCCCCAAAATACCAGGTTGTGACTCTGGCTCACTTGGTAGTGATTATTGATCAAAATACAGCGTTGACGTATGGCATGAAAACTATTTGATAAAACATGAAAGAACTTGTGCTAGGTGGCCACTATAAAGCATGAATGCTATCTAACCGAGTCAGGGCAGGAGCGCAGCAAAGGTCCGAGGGGTCGCGTTCACAAGGAACAAGCGCGCAGCAGCGGTGGGTATACGCGTAAATGGGGATAGTGGAAAAACACTTCCGGACTTAACAAAAGCACAATAAATACAGAAAATTAATGTGAAAATCTATTATCAACGTATCACATACAACAGAAAATACATCGATTAGTACGGAGTGATGTTGCTTTTACTTTTGAGAATCATTTGAATGCAGTTGGGCCTTTTACAACAATTTGATATTTCAGACTAATCCGGAAAGACGAACCAGTAAAAACAGAAGGGACGGTTGGACATGCAGTCAGGGAAATTAAGGAATTCCGTGCGGATATCCTGTGAAACGACATATTTGGAATAAATAGGGGAAAGAAGTTTCAAAGTCAAGCAATTCGATATTTTAAACTATTCCGGAAATACGAAGAGATTTTTATACTGCTTAATGTTTGTGGGATTCTTCTTAAATGAATGTTGCTTTCTTTTGCTTCTATAAAACTACAGCTATTGCTTTTGGTAGTTGTAATTACAAGTTGTCGCAATTACATAATTTTAAGAAGTGTTGAGAATTTTACCAATGCTTATTTTCTTTCCAGAATACTTTCAGATATCAAATTGCTGTAAACGGCGCTATGATCATTACATCTATTGAAAACTATGTACGTGATTGAAAATGGTAGATATCTAAAAGAATTTTTCAAAGTAAACCCTTTTAATGAAAGTTAAGTTGGGGCCGCGGTGGCTCAGTGGTAGAGCGTTCACCTCTGGTGCTTGGGGTTCGATCCCAGCCCCCGCCAAGTGAACTTTGTGGTGGACAAACACCGTGTACGTGGGTTTTCTCGGGGTTCTCCCACTTCCTTCCTTCCACCATTTCATTCATTACTCATCATCACCGTCTCCTTTAGCCTATCCGGCATAACCGTGGAACGTAAAACTCAAAGATTTCATTTGGAATGTAAGTTTTCAAACGCTTTTCACTTCGTTTCTGTTGTTCGAAAATCGTCGTATCATGATCATAGTACGACACAGTTACTTTGAATGTGCATTAACTAATCTATCTACTTGATGCTTTTACTATACTGTAAAAGTCTCCAAACTGTGTGATATTGTAGCATTCTTGAAGTTGTAACACTTAGTTTTCACATGTAGATTTGAAATATGTACTGATGTGACGTCGGTGGCTCAGTGGTATAGCGTTCACATCTTGTTGTATGGGGTCCCTGATTCGATCCCAGCTCGCGCCAATTGGACTTTATGGTGGACAAACAGCGTGTGCGTGGGTTTTCTGGGGTTCTCCCGTTTCCTCCCATTTTCTTCATTTCACCATTTCAGCCATTTCTCATTACCGTCTCCTTTAGTCCACACGGTATAAACGTAGAACGTAATGCTCAAAAAGATTTAATTTTATGGTATGACGTCGTGCCATTTGAAAACACGTTTGGCTGGCAGCACTGTTAATCTGATGGTATTGCAGAATATGTCAGTTTCCTCCTGTTGATACTTGTAGATTTTTGTAATATGTTAGTATAAAAGTTACATTGACTTAAAATAATCGGTACATCCGTTATGACAGCGTAGTATTCAACTAAAAGCAATATATTAACCTGTTAGTAACCAAAGTATGATAAATGAGTTCTCTAGTACCAGTTTAATAAGGTTTTATTAATAATAGTTCTTTGTATGTATTTGTAGGAAGATGACGGCATTTATTCCCAGAGAGTCAAAGATATGGTGGCAGAAAAGACAAGGAGATTGGTCGTCAATGTTAACGATTTGCGTAGGAAAAATCGCCAGCGTGCCATAAGGTAAGAATTTATTTTTGGATCTATTGAGTTTTTGAACATATTGTTGAATTATAAACTCAAAGAATTGATTTTGAAACAATGTATGGGTAAACTTGACAAGACACGCTCCAGGTGCGCATCGATAAGTAGGGCCCTTTTAAAAGTATAGTAGGGTAGGGTAGAGTAGGATAAGATATAAATAAGTAGGATAGGGGTTAGAAACGGGTTAGCTTAAGATGAAATAAATTTTGATCCATTTTCATAAAATTAGTAAAATTAGAAATTCATAAAATTTCTCGTTTCTGAGTGAGTATACCTGCTGGAGCGGGCGTTGTAAAGTTGACCCCAATATATTTTCCGTGAGAAACCCGCACTGAATTTGGACTAGGGAAACCTCGACAAACGTTGACATAATATCACTTCCGATGTACACGAAAGTTGAATCTCATAACTAAAGGGAGCCCATGTATGAAGAAAAAAAGTAAGAAACTATAAAAATCAAACCAGTCCATTTCATGCAACTTGGCACTGAAAAATGTGTTGGACTTAAGCTAAAGGAAATCCATATGGGCTTTGCGCGTGATTTAGTAACGAAAAGTAGGCTATAAACGCCAGACCTATATTGCTAGAGTGTAGCCCGAGGGACCACGAGTTGAATTCCCGGGATTTCATGTGATTCGAATTCCACGTTATTTTGTATGTCCATGTACCATATACCCTCGCTACTGAAAGAGGCGCTAAACTGAAATCAATCAACTCAATATGGCTAGTGTGTGCAGCCACGAGCAGGAGGAAGTCTTATTGTGATTGGGAGCCTGAGCTCTGTCCTTAGTAAGAACGCGCAAGTTAATGAGCGGGAGAACACGAATAGCGAGTCTGAACTCGAGCTTCAGCTACCATGGCTTCGACTGGGTGAAGTTCTTAAACGTAAGCGTCATTGAGAATAGTGTGCCTGAGACTGTACAAGCCTGAATGCAGGTATGGGTTAGCGATCAGTAGTCAACTAATGCCTCCGTCTTCTTTGGTTCCCTTCGTGTCTTTTCAGTTGTAATTGCAGAACACAAACACAGCGTACTCAGCTTGATCTCAGGTAACTGAAAAACTAAATATACGATATTAATGCAGTACATGATCTTCTGTTTTCTGTACGGGTAGGAATGTGCTTCACGACGAAACAGTGTTTTGTCGTAGAGAAAAATTATTACAAAGATGGTGAATGTGTGATAATGATGATCATTCCAGGGCTCATAGCGAGTCATTTTTTTTTTTTTTTTTTTAATTTGTCAGTAAAAGTTACTTTTTTTTGGTGAAGTAATGTGACTTTTTCGTGTGATTTACGTTTTGCATTGGCAGTTTTCTAAGAAAAATACAAAAATAAATTGAAAAAGGCAGAAACTTGTTACTCGTTACTCTTCTGAAAGCTTCAGTACTTGCTCCCACATGTGAAACAGTCAGCTTTATTCTCACTTCAGCTTTTATTCTTTCTAAAGCACAGTGGATGGTTGGTGGACGCTTAAGCTCTTAGGTTGGGGTTGAGAATCCTTCTCTATTTTTTCTTCTATCATAATAGTCTTTTAGTTTTCTCTCGTAATAGTTAACGCTTCGCTCAACGTTGTGTGTGTGTGTGGTTCATCATGTTCGTCTTATGTTATGCTTCTTGTATGTTCTTCTTCAGAGTAGGTGATGAATTTGAATATTTCATGGCTTTGAGAATTCTGAATGCTAAATTAAATATAATGTCCGGGATGAAGAAATTCGAAAATAGGCCAGAACTGGTTCCACTTACTGAGAAGCTTCTTACATCTGCTAAGTCTACTTACCGTAACTACAAAGCAGAGTTGGCAAAAACCATGTTTTTTATTTTAAAAAAAACAAAAAAAAAGTTTTTTTTATTTAAACCAGGTTTTTTTGGTTTAAACCACGTTTTTATGGTTTAAATTGCTCTATATATTCATATCATATATGGACAGAAATAAGTTTGTTTTGCCTTGATGTTATTATGCAACAACCGGGTTATGCTGGAAGGGTCACATAAGCTTAAAGCGGAATAAAAACCGCTTTTCGAGTTACATCCGAGAGAAATTGTCCTCCATTTGAACTCGGAACCAGGACTAATTGGCCACAAATGCGATACGTCTGCCGACTTACTCACGAAGGAATCCTGATGAAAATACGTTGTACTGATCTTTACATGCTTTTTAATGACTGTCAAGAGTCATTTCAGAAGGACAAAAAGATAAACATTTGCACAAGTGACACCATTACACAGAATTAAATTTGAACAATTTCAAAGTACTACGGAGTACAGAAGAACTAATTTAGTTCAAGTTAGTTAACGACTTTTATTGGTCCAAATTAAAGAAAGACACCGACTTAATCTGCATATCAATAAGAAAAGTGAATAAAGATACGAATTATTTGAGTCCACTTTGGCTCACTCATTTATACATAATAGATACCAAAGATACTTATTTCACTAAATGCCTCTCGTGAGGTCTGTATGACCCCCCCCCCTACCACCCACACACAAAAGTACGGCATCTTCGATGTATTTTATCAATAGTAAACATTGAAACGAAACAATATTTAGAATTTTTCTTCGATTGCAATTACATAACAATAATGACAACTACAAAAAATCAGAAAATAAACATTTATAAACTTATAAAAAAAAGTTTCTTTTGTAGTATAATCTTTTTGAGTAATGAATGGGGAATTTAGGTCTGAATATAATACGAATAATATACGGGAGTGAAACGTGATAACCCACAAATGTGTGTTCATCAAGATTTTACAAACACTTACACTTTTACGAACATTTTTTTGTTTTTTGTTTTAAACCAGTTGGTTTTTTTTGAACAAGGTGGTTTAAACCAGCCAATCCTGCTACAAAGCATACTTAGAAAACCTAAGAAAGGAGGAAGCTCAAAAAGAAGAAAAGATGAAACAAAACAGAGAGGTGATGGAGAAATTGACAAAGGAAAAAAGGGACATGATGAGAGTTTGGCCACTTTTTCGTGTGCTTTTGGTCATTTTTTTGGTCACTCTTTCCTGTGCTTTTGGTCACTTTTCAACTATTTACAAGAGACCAGACGACTAAGCCCTACCATTCGCTATTCAGCGCTCCGTGACTACTAACCACGAAGGCAACAGATGAAAATCGTGTACCGTTCAGTGCTGTCAACTTATTAAAACAGGAATGGCAGGCATTTTTAAAGTTCGCTATCTTTATGGGATACTCTGTAGTTTGACATAGGTGTTGATCAGTCAGGTCATCATCTTTTGTAAACAGAGGTAAAGGTTTTATATTGCAACAATTTACTAACGGAAGGGATTTTTTTTTTTTTTTTTTTCCAGAAAGCTAAGAGATTAATAAATATCTACTACTAGCAAAATAACCTGTTCTTCGCACGGGGAGAATACGTTTCATTTTGGACATAAAGAGATGAATGTGCATTTAAATGGCATAGGAAGTGTCATGTCAACGACCCCGAAAACTATGGATTCGACACTAATATCGGTCATTTTAGACTATTTTTAAATATTTTCCCCCATCATGTGGCAAATTTGATCGAGATCAGTCTCGTGGTTCAAGAGTTTATGAATTGATTTTCTCCTCCTTTCCCTCCTCTACGTTGTACCGTCAAAGTAAAATCGTAAAAACCATCTCAGGCCTGAACCTCGTCTATGTTGAAAATTTGATCGAGATTGGTCGGGTGGGTTCAAGAGGTATAGTCACTTTCATTTATATATATATATATATATATGTATAATGTAGATGCGTTTCGTTAGGGGAAAAATTTTTTAAATTTTTATAAAGCGTATATTTTATAATTTGCTGATTATTGATATTTTTCTCGATATGTAGCTTGTTGAACAATGCTTTTGAAGAACAGCTAGCATTCCAAAGAGCATTGAAGGAATATATTGGCAGCATAGATCCAACGTACGCCAAAGAATATGAAGAGTTCTTTGTTGCGTTTGAAGGGAGTTTTGGAAATAAACACGTCACACCACGAACGCTTACCTCACGATTCCTGGGTAATCTTGTCTGTGTAGAAGGAATTGTCACAAGATGTAAGTAGTTAGCGTATATGAACTTTATTAACTTCCTAATGTATATTTTATTTTTAATTTTTGCTTACTTCATAATTTCAGTAACTTTACCCTCTGCTACTTCCATTAGAATATAGTAAAATCCCTATTTAACGAATTGCTTGGTTCTTTATTTCTTTCTTCTAAAGGCGGGTTAATGTTCAAGTAGTACGTATCATAAAAAAATATTTTCAAAAAAAAAAAAATCCCAAATTCAACCAGTAAATCTAAATTATTTTGGTAATCTCTCAAGCATTATTTTAAAAGATTAGAAAATCAACATTCTATATTTAGATAAACAGAAACATCTTGCTTCAAACAGTCTGTTATACCCTGGCCGGCGAACGATGATTTCTGACAGCTCAGCTCGCGAGGACGACTGAGGAGTGCGGTGTTGCCATGTGCTTCTCGAGGGCGATGTTACCTTATGCTCGGCATAACGTAACATGGCCCGGTGCTTTTGGGCACCTTGTATATTGAAAGGGAATTTTAATTTTATTTAGAATGTCAGAAAAACATGTTTTATTTTGTAGTAGGAAACTGTAGGTCGCAAATTTTGCGTAATTTCAGTTAAGTAAATCGTTTCAACGAGTATTAAATGAAGAATATATGATTAGTAATTATATTTGGTATATTTTTACGTATTTAGCCAAAAATATAACATTATTTTAGAAAATAAGTTTATATTTTAGCTTTTTTAATGGTTTTCAGTTTATTTTTATAGATATTTCGGCATAGGGAATCTTCACAAGAAAACTAAAATTTTAATTTCGTAAATTTTCTTCAAAATTCCAAATTAAGAAAGTCAGCCATAATTTCTTCTTGGTGCATCTCTTTGTTTTCGGAGTAAATTATTTGATTGGATCATCCGCAATCACAACTGTGGCAGAGATTTTCGGCTTTCTTTGATCTCAGCACCGAAGCCTATCATCCTATAGTTACGTCACAATTATCTTCCAATTAGGGATCATCTTCTCATTGTTCTTTGTCTTACATCTTCAGCCATTACAGGAGACAGGCGTGCAGTGATCGTCGTCTATAACAAAATTGTGAAATTAACTAATATTTCTAAAACTGTGAATTGTTCTTCGTTTTGTATCAGTTAGTACTTGTATGGAATGGTGCTTCCAGTAAGTTTTACGTTCTTCAACAGCGAGGAATTGCAGTAAAGACGGTGGCAAAGACTCTTGTCTTGATTTTGGTGAGTGGTGACGAGAAGAAGAGGTGAGTTTAGTAAGCCAGATCTGCAGAAGGAGAATTCGTTTGGATATCTCGCAGCTATGTCAATTTTTGAAACCACCGTAAATGATTCTTTCTAGAATCAGGTGGAAAGATATTGTGGTAAAATACTATGGTTTATCAGTTTTCGGCTCATCGTTGGATAATCAAGTAAGTGTAACTAGGAAAGTCAAAAGGAAATCGTTTAGGAACTCCAACCTCGAAATCAATGTTTTGTGGCATAACATTAGTAGTGTGGTTTCTTGTGCTTGTGTAAAATATTAACATGATGTGGTAAATGCATTAAGTTTTCCCCAACACCTCTCACATGCGGGTCTGGACAATGTGACATCGTGAATTCATTCAATGGGGGGGGGGGGAGAAAGCTAGATTTGTCTCAACGCAGAGCGATTGTCAAAACAACAAGAAAATGTGTGTACCACACACACATTTTCCCCCAGTGAAAGAGATGTTTAGATTCCCTGAAACCTCGAAATTATTCATTTTCGGTAGTACTGCTCGAAATTAATTTGTATAATTTGGCATGTTTTCTTTGGTTTTAAAATAATCCTAAACGTAATAATAATAATTTTGGAAGTAAGTGTCAGAAATCACGGCTGAAGTCAAGTGCAAGGGTACATGAATTTTGCGTACCGGTAACAGGAAACTATCGTCAATAGGTTAAATCTCAGTGATTTTATTCTGATACCCATCGAGTTTTAAAAATTACAGTTCTAATGATTACTAGTAGAAATATTTTAGTTTTTTTAGAAAACTCAGAATTTCAGAGCGACACTAAAGTAAATAGCCACTGCGTCTTTGGTTATAATGTGGTAGCAGAATAAAATATAAATGCATAAATGAGAATGGTGCTTCATAAATATGTGTATGACTTTTTTTTCTTGCTTAGGTTAAGTTAGTATAGTGTAGCTAGGTTAGGATAGGGATTTTAGGTTTAAGTTGTGTCAATATGTTATATGAGTGTCTACCTGTGCTAGGTTGTCCAGTGGGTCCGAG
The DNA here is from genome assembly GCF_964235325.1 of Thermobia domestica. Lineage (NCBI taxonomy): Eukaryota > Metazoa > Arthropoda > Insecta > Zygentoma > Lepismatidae > Thermobia > Thermobia domestica. The sequence continues at coordinate 285,140,432 of NC_137457.1, forward strand.
CTTTAAGAGAGGTAGCGAAAAGCGTAAATCCTCTATGCCGGCCACAATCTCAATGCGCAGAGGATTTTGAGCACCAAAGAATAGAGAAAGAAAGTAAAATGTAGTTAACCACAACCATATGTAGTGAAGTTTTTTTTTTCTTTTAATAATGTAGTGTATTTATATTGTGTTATTTTCATTTGTTTGTGTCGATCTAGTGTGAATGTTTTGAAAAGTCGAGAATATTAATGAATATGAATATTTCAGGAATATCTGTGGAAAATTAAATAATGTTTAGGCTCTGAAAGTTAGAAAATCGATAATGTTAGTTTCTCAGATGGGTATGTCAGTATGAGCAAGTGTAAAGTTTTCTTTTATCAAATTTCTTGTCCAATCCTCTTTTCATGAATATTGTCAAATAAAATTTACTAGCCGTGGAGAACATCTTTCTTTTCAAGTACAGAATATAATTCTCTTGTAGTTTTAAGTAATAGAAATCTTGAGTTAGTTATGTTTTGGTATGTAAATGAAGCATGATCAAAGTAAAGAGCAGTACGTACAGACTAATTTTACTGGGGAAAATGAAATAGCTGTGAATCAAGGGAAGAGACTTTTCCTTAGTGTGACCGGGGTTGGAAACAACCGAATCTGTAGAAATTTTCTTTATTTCATCAGTTTTAAATCAAAATCTCAGTTTGGATTTTTTTTTTTTTTTTAAGTTGCACGACAAAATTCTGTTTTGGGATTTGTAAGATTTTTTTTTTTTTTTTGTATTTATTTAGATAGGGTTTTTACAGACAACATTAAGATCTTCATTGTGCTCATTGCCAGCTCCACTCGTAGGTCGATGTCCTGTGTATGTAGTCGTGGTTCACAACCTATTTCCGGATGGGATGTGGATAATGAACTGCAGGCCTGGATACCGGACTATGAGTTGAGATGGAAGAGACTTTGGAATCTTTACATTTTCGGGGAAAATTTGAGTTCTATTTTCCGTAGATGATTGGCTTGGTGAGTGTATCAGTGATTGTTGATGACGAGCCCATACGGGCCCAGTAGGTTCGGTGTCACTAGTCAGTGATACATTCAGCATAGCCTGTAGTCTCAAGGAAAGGGAACATCATACAAACACAATCGTATCAGCATAATTATTTTTATTTTATTTTTTTAAAGTAAAAACGAGAAGGGGGGAGTGAAAGTTTGGCAATGTGCGGTGGTTACCATGGAGACGCGACAGGTTCTGAGCCTAATGTTGGTTGACCTGCTGTCTTCAGCTCGCTCGCTGTGGCCTTGTGCAAAGCTGTCAAAAATCATCGTTCACCGACCAGGGTATAAATGGCCAACCGGAATGAATGTAACGTACTATTTTTAAAAATTGTACACTATCAGTACCTTTCACCTTACTGAGACTGAAAGGTACAGTAATGAAATCCGAAACAAAAGTGATCAAAGTTGGGACTGGCAGTTTCAATCACGTTATTCTAATCGCTTGGTAACTCTGTAATTATATCACAACCTAGAGGCAACAGTTACAGAACTTGCGTTTCAAAATTAACTGGAAACGTGTTTTTTTTTCAGAGTTTCGTATAGTATACTCATGTCAAATTATTGTTGCATGTCCATAAATATGCTGGGGAATATAATTTGGTAACGAATTCGCCCGGTTTTTCTTATAATGTTAGCATGAGTATAATCCGCAAAGACATGTATGTGGCAAGTTTCATGTCAGAAGAATAGTAAATAAGGACAATAAAACTTGTCCATTTAGCAACATTTTGTTTTACTCATTCTAATTTTCGTATTTATAATTCTTTTCCTATGCAATTTGCTACAAATATAAATGTAATCAATACTTTATATATATATTTCTTCCACATTCGTTTTTTTTTTTTTGGGGGGGGGGGAAATTTACTAATATGGTGTTTTTTAAATCAGGAGTGTGCTCAGAGCACTAAATGGCGTCGCGAGCCTCACTGTAGGTATATCATTTTTACGACAATTGAATAGTATAGTATTAAATGATGGAACATGTTCATCGTAATTTATATCACAATAACACAAAACAACTGTTATACTGATAACCAAAATACGGTATTTACTCACTAAAGAGGAGCAGAATAATGTATTTAGAACTTTGTCGGTATATCTAGCAATCCTTATACCGAGGGAAATTTCCCCCAAGTACCCGCGCTTGCCAAGTGCTTGTCTTGAGGGCGTTACCACGTTTCGCACTGTGTGATCGATGGAAATTTTCCAGTTCACTCTTAACAGGTTTTGTGAAAAAGAAAAATAATTATTGTTTTCAATAACTGACCAACGGGCCGGAAGTTAGGGTTAGGCGGGCCGGCTGTTGCACACGGCTGCCTTAAATAAATAGTGATATATTTAACTATTTCCGGTTTCAGTGTTGCATCCTCATAATTGAAAAAAACTTAAGGGGTAGCGAGAAATATTTCTTTGATATGGAATTATGCGTCCCAAGAACAGGTTCAATCATCACCCTTATCTCTCTATTGAAACTGGAAGTAGTAGATCCGTCATGTCCGGTATTAATTTTGATAACTATAGTTTGAAAGTTTCCATAATTTTTTTTACAATGTGAACCAGATCTCACCTGTCAGCAGTTTTTGAAGTTAAGACACCGGATAATGTCGTTTACTGTCTGTACCTGACATTTGACAATGGATGGGGTTATATCGTTCAGCAGATTCCCGCTTCAGCCGTAGTATATTTACGTAACATGAAAAGGAATTCTCTCTATATACTACTGAAGTCTCGCTGTTCATAATCAATATTTTAAAGTTTAGTACTAGTTTAACTGCTTGAATTGAAGATACTAGAAGCAATAGGACACTATCTATCCGTATTTAGTTCTGAGGTGAAATTGCCTTAATGCTCTTATTGACTTACAGATTATTACAAATTTGTTTGCTTTGTTACAGCAAAAAATGGTCATATTTGAAATATACTCAATTATGTCTTACTGATGTGCAAATCGTTTTTTGTGCAAACCTTGGACAACAAGTTTTGTGAGCATGGTAATAATTTATATGTAAGTTCAATATGCTTGTCCTTTTTAACCATGTATAACATTAGCATTATCTTTTGTGTCTTGATAGGTTCTCTGGTGCGACCGAAAGTTGTTCGTAGTGTGCATTATTGTCCTGCCACGAAGAAAGTTCTAGAACGCCGGTACACAGATCTCACATCATTTGATGCTTTCCCATCTAGTGCAGTGTATCCAACCACGGTAAGTTTCTAAGTTTTTTAACATAGGATTGGCAATCGGTAGAGATTTACACGGATGTGGTTATGGCGACTTTTAAGATGGCATACATGATGCGCAATATACCTATTCCGAAGATCTTCACACTCGATACTCCTCTCACCTCACCTCAAATTTGATCTCAATTCCTCCACTCGTTTCAAAATTACATAATGTTGATATGCACTTTCTGCGTCCTGTATTCGTATTTTGGACCCCTTTATCTCCGGCCCTGTTTCTGGTCTGCCGCTAGAAACTTGTTTTTCTCGGTTTCTGTGGGTGCTGCGTCCGATGATAGCAAACATTACAGACATCGATCGTGGATTAGCTCATTTTCATTTATTCTTATATATTATCTCTTCGCGCGTTTTTTTCGTGTTTTCATGAAATCTGATGATAAACGAGGCCTTTATTTGTGAATGTTAGTTGCATTGTATGCATCTCAATCTACCCACACGTTAGAGCCTGTGTTGTACCACATCAGAAGAAGATGAAAAGGATATCTTGAAATGTTAAATGAGAAACAGAGGCTTAATCTTAAATTCCTCTTGTAACAATAGTCTGCAGACGAGAGCTAGTTCTGAGTTAAACATACAAAAGAGATAGAATATGAAAGATTTTTGTGCAATTTCTGTAGATCAATATATTAGTTTTCATATTTTTGTTTTCTTTTTATATAAGTGGTTAATTTTAAAAAAATGGTGATTTAAATGTTAATTTTTTATTACAGGATGAAGATGGAAACTTACTGGAAACTGAATATGGGTTATCAACATACAAAGATCACCAGACAATTTCAATTCAAGAAATGCCAGAGAAGGCACCTGCTGGTAAGTCTTTCCCTCTGCCTTATGCTATTGTTGATTATAGAAAAAGAATAAACGGAAAACTGTTAGGATGGCAACTTCCATTTTACACTTACGCTGAGGGTATCATCTATTGAAAGAGAGTAAACGGAAGACCGTTTGGGATGACCAGTTTCCTTTTACACTTTCTCTGATATTTCATCAGAAATTAAGCGAAAGAAGTAGAAAGTAAAGGAAAAAGAAAATACTTAATAGGGTGAAATCTTCCGAATAACTTACAGCAGCGGGAAATGATTATTTTTTCCATAAATGAGAAGTGTCCGTTACACAGATTACACAAATTTATATGACATAAACTCATCTTGTAATTATGTGCATCATGCAATAAATAAATTAGTTCTAAATGTAAGTATAAGCTAATATGTAAATACTGTATACAGTGTTCGAATAACTGGGGGAGAAATCTTCCTCTAAATAAACAAAGTATTGCTGAGAAATGTCTCTATATCGACATGTACTGCAAAATTTAATGCTTGTGTTGTGTTTTCTACACCTACTCTGGGATTTCTTCGCTCCAACTATTATATACACACGCGTGGTTAGAACAGAAAAAAATCTAATTGTAAGAATAGTTATCTCAATATGCATACAACTTTTAGTATTATCGGCTGTAAAATTTCAGCGAATGATTTTATCTAGTATTTTTTCTTTTATATATACACACTCATTTCCAGAATGATTGTCGCATATCTATAACTGTCTTCTTGTAAGAATATAATTTGATAATGATTTTGCAGGGTACTTTTAATACTGATACTATGTGTATAATCAGAAAGTGTATATTTGTGGTAAATTTTATAGGAAAAGAATTATAAATACGAAAATTAGAAAGAGTAAAACAAAATATTGCTAAATGCTAAGTATGTTCTTATTTACTGCTCTTCTGACATGAAATTTGCCATATACATGTCTTTGCCAATTATACACATACTAACATCATAAGAAATACCGGGTGAATTCGTTATCAACCTACAACAACATATTTATAGGCATGCGACAATAATTTTGGACATGAGTATACAAATACAAATTCCAAGATGAGATATTGAAAGCAAAGTGGCTTTAAATAGTTCATTTCATATGTTATGTTGCTTATAATTATCATCCTGTAAGTGCAGTGTTGATTTCCATATGCCTATGTTGGTACTTCTTTGCTTCTAAATATATACCTGGGACACACAGTCAAACTTCGTTTAAGTAAAAGAAAAATAAATTGGATAGTTCGAATTCATTTATGAGGGAATTAATATTCTTCCACTTCCCAGCTAAATAAACCCTGCGGGTTTAGTGGGTAGCGCACATGCTTTTGGAGCACAAGATTCAGGGTTCGATTCCCATATGGAGGGCATCGAACACTTTACAGTGATTCAAATCCGGCTTCAAATTTACGATCGTATTCTCTGTAATTTCTCTGCTGACAAGGAATATAAATACTTAACCAATCAATACAAAATGAAATACAGAAATACAGAGTATGCTGCATTTTTGAATGCTGAAGACTCTTTAAAAGTTACTTTTTTTTTTTAATAAGGTGCAACTACATTGATGAAAAGTATACGTTCAGTTATAAGACGGAACCTTGTCAAACGTGGAATCGGAGTCACATATCATATATATTCTCATCTGGGATCGAGCTGGGAGCACACAAGAGAAAACATTCATTATGTATATGTTGTTTGACTGACTGTAGTATTTGTAATTCTGGACAGAAAGATTCGATATGGCAACACAGTTGTAGCCTGAGAGTTGGGATAACGGTCACTAGATGGAGCACCGCCACACTATTCCATACCAGTGCGAGAGTGGCTGAACGAAACATTCCCGAACCGCTGGATCTGTGGAATGGTCAGCTCGATTTGATACCACCTGACTTTTTCTTATGGGGGGTTTTAAAAGACAAAGTGTATCAACATCACATACGCAATTTGGCCAAACTACGGGTAGCTATCATATAACAGTTACACAGGGTACCGGTACGGGTCTGTCAGGCTGCTTGCGACAACGTTGCTCTTCTACTCTAGGTATGTATGGAATTAGATGGTGCATTGGTGGACCATGCCGTGTTTATGTTCAAGTTATCTTGCTAGTTTCTTTACTGTAATCTTTGAAACAGCATATACATAAGTATGGGCCGAGTATATATATTCGGCCGTTGGAGAGTCCTGAATTTGGTCGACAAAATATGTATGTTACATACTATGATAGAGGTTTTTGATGTCCGTGAGATGTTCAAGAGAGTAGTGTTTGTGTATTCTTGATGATAATGAAATCAAGACGTGAACTTTACTTTGTTTTAGGTCAGTTACCTCGCTCTGTGGATGTAGTCTGTGATAATGATCTGGTAGATGTTTGTAAACCCGGTGATCGTGTACAGATAATTGGAAATTACAGATGCTTACCTGGGAAACAGGGAAGTTTCACAACGGGAAGCTTCAGGTAAGATTAAAACTTCGTACCGACGAGGAATGTGTATTTTTACATCTAGAAATGAGCGGCTCGGGTGAACCTAATGGTGAGAGCAATTTTTGGTGAAATTGAATTATTAGGTGGAAGGGTTGGAATAGAACCATAGAACAGTATGTAGGTAGTTTAATTTCGTTAATGTAACTGCAGATGGCAGGGGAAGCTTCTTTGGTATGTATCATTGCATTGAATTTCATGGGAATGTTGAATCTTACTCGAAAGTTAAAAATGTGACATACCATTGTTTCCTCCCAAGTCGCTCAAATGTGCACGAAATGTGTGGATAATGTTGCACTTGTTACTGAATGGATTAAAGCTGTTGAAAAATTGAGGTATTAATCTCTATAGTATAGATTTACCTGTGATTTATTCTCAGTGTATGTAGCTGCTAATTTCGGTGTGACTTTTGTGTTCTGTAACTTGTTTCATCAAATGTTAGTAATTTACACACTTAAAGGTACGCGGAAAACATCCGTTTCGTTACAGAGGAAAAGAAAATTCTTTGACATGAAAAGGTGGATGCCCAGTTTTGTTTTGAACATAATTCTGCCTGGATTGAATTGTTCTTTCTGCTAATTTAGTGTGAAAAAATTGATATCAATTGAAGATACTTAAGTAACAGCCTGTGAGAATAAGAAAAATGCTCTTTTGGTATGCTGAGCACTACAGTTTGTATATTCAAAGAATTTGATATATAATCTCCTGTTCCCTCTTATTTCCCATACAAATATGTCTCACCTGAAGTTTTTGTTCTTTGATGTATTTTTTATTTCCTGTCTGATGAAGCATTTTATTGAAACTTTAAAAATTAACGTTTTTGTGTGATTTAAGTCATAGTTATTCATAAATTGTTGGGTTGTGTAACCACAAATGATACCAGTTATGGTACAGTCCGTGGATATGAGTTGGTTGAACATTGTCTTCAAGTGTGATATGTGATCTTGGGAAATTAGTAATCAACGCAGCGGGATTGGTAATCCTGAATCCCGGATTCGATCACAGGCCCAGTTTCATATTTTCAATCTTTAAATTTCAGTATATTATTTTTAATGTGCTTTTGTATTAATTACCATTCGTCTGATTTTCTTATTTTGATATCTAAAAATCTAATTGTTGAAAGGTAGCTAACGTTCTTACCTTACATACACCAAGGGCCTATAGTTTTTCTAGTCATTCAGTCTTTGTCAGTCACTGTTTAAGAAAAACAATCCTACTTCTCAGTAATAACTACTTTTTTTGCTTTCCTTTCAATGAACATTGAATGAAATTAAAATAGTTTCAGTAAGCAGCAGTTTTCTCTTTTACAGCCAACTATACACTGTAAAATATTCAGGAATCCTACGTAATATACATACAAAGAGTGGAAAATGCATGATTAGACCGAGATTCGAACCAGGGCTTCGGCTTTTCGTGTTAAATAGGGATGGCCAATTCCGGAATTTTTACTTTCCGGAATCCGGAAAGTAAAATCGGAAAATTCCGGAATTCGGAAAAAATCCGGAATTCGGAAAAATTCCGGATTTCGGAAAAATTCCGGAATTCGGAAAAAATCCGGAATTTAGAAAAAATCCGGAATTCGGAAAAATTCCGGAATTTAGAAAAAATCCGGAATTCGGAAAAATTCCGGAATTTAGAAAAATTCCGGATTTCGGAAAAATTCCGGAATTCGGAAAAAATCCGGAAATCGGAAAAATTCCGGAATTCGGAAAAATTCCGGAATTTAGAAAAATTCCGGAATTTAGAAAAATTCCGGAATTCGGAAAAAATCCGGATTTCGGAAAAATTCCGGAATTCGGAAAAAATCCGGATTTCGGAAAAATTCCGGAATTCGGAAAAAATCCGGATTTCGGAAAAATTCCGGAATTCGGAAAAAAATTTTTTTCTTTATGTAATCCTAAGAATTTTGTTCAAACGCAAACGAACAAATTTCCTTTTTGTAATCCTAAGAATGTATGATGCAAGTTAAGCTGAAACTTACATCCTAAAGTATACACTACTCAATCTTCCCATGGTTAATGAGATGTAGTCCAAAAGTACGATGTACTTCTAATATTTAATTTTTGTTTTACTGTGATATTGTCTAGAGGTAAGACATATATCACACTGAGATAAACAACTTGACATAATGAAGATGTTATACGTAGTTTTCCAGAAAATCGTGAGAAACTAATTTTTGTGAAGTTAAAATATCCGTCGCTTGTTGCCAGTGGGATGCAATTGATAACTTTTATGCTGGAATAGTATTATTATTATTATTATTATTATTATTATTATTATTATTATTATTATTATTATTATTATTAATCGTTTATGTACTGTAAAAGAAAAATGTGAACTGTTAAGTAGTAGATTTTATCTGTTGTTTTTTGATATCTTCTAACAGTAATGACAAACTGCTTGTAAATACGCAATGATTATCAAGTACAATGGCATATTAATGTAAGGACTACTCTGCAGACTAGCAATAAACAATAACAGATAAACAATAGTTGCAAAAAAAAAGAAAAAAGTAACTAACTTGGGCACGTCAGAATGTTCGCGAGAATATAGGGACGCATTGAGACTAGCAAAGAGCGTGCTATTATCATTACTCAAAGGGCCGTACGATGGAGGCATTAATGTTAATGGCACTAATGAGCACTTACTTGCTCTAACGGTTAACCTCATTTTTGAGATGATTCTTAGAAGTGGGCGTGTTGGCATGCAGTTAGAAGACCTATATCCATTATTTAAAAAGCACACGTTATCTGTGAAGTACTAACGATTTGCGTCACTATCGAACACTAACGTAGCACTAGCGACGTTTAAAGTCGAAATGGAGTCTGACATAAGTGGCTTGTCAACTTCACGGACATTATATTTTCCTTGAATGAGAGAATTTTGCGCCCAGGAAATTTGCGCCCTACCACAAAAATAGGAAAAAATGCGCTCGCAATATATTTGCACTGGGATGTTTGCGCCCTACCCCAAAAAGAGGGGAAAATGCGCCGGCTATATATTTGCACTGGGATGTTAGCGCCCTACAATTCAACTTATTTTTGTATTGTGTAAAGTAACTTCCACTCACACTTGAACTAGGCTTGCCTATCATCGTCTCAGTGAGTTACTCCATCCGTTATAATATTCCGAACAAATGAAAAAAATACAATTTTCGTTCACTAAAGGGCAATTCATACAAATACAATTTTTCATTATACTACAAAATTTACAAAAAAGTATAAATGACTGATATATAATTATTAATATAATCAAAGAGTATAATTTAATCTACAAAAGGCTGTTTGGCTCTACCCAGATATCTCTGTTCACAATCCTTGCGAGTTGTTTGGCTTTTCAGGACACAAAATATAGAAAAGAAAATGTAAAGTGAATGTAAAATCAGTTCAGTAATATTATCAAGAAAACTATGTACAGTGTGTTTACTTGCTGGAATTCAAACACACAATTGCGTTCAGTCGTTCTTTCAGAAAAACATTTTCCGGGGGGCACACTTAGTATTCCGGAGGGGGGTCACTGCTGGTACTATTCTATTTATTATTATATTATAGACGTATTATTTTGGTCTCCTCCGAGGGGGCACTCTGAGAGCTCTGGGGAGGCCAGTGTTCCCCCAAAATCATCTCTGGAAGAAGCAGTGATTGCGTTGATCCGTTGTGTTCTTTTGGCTTATATTGAAGTTTATTCTCCCCTTATATAGCCACAATGAAAATAAATCACAAATGGCATGGTTGTGGGGGGAGGATTGTTTATGCTGTAATGTCAGCCCCTCCGAGCAAATGCGTAAGCTCCAATAGGTTCTTTTATTTCGCAGGGCTCAACTTCCCGGTGGAGGTACATCGCAGGCGCAATTTTCCCTGTTCTTGAGGTAGGGCGCAAATTTCCCAGACGCAAAATTCTCGACACCGTTCGAATTACCTCGGAAAACTATATCTTTTTCAATACTTTTTTATATTCTTTTACTAGAGATTTCTTCATAGCTTCTTATTAAAATACTTACTAATATATCCTCATTTTATTGTCCTAACCAATCAATATGGGTATGTTGTCAGTAAAATATTTAGATTGATCGAGCCTCTGGTGTGTAACCACAGTATTTCATATCATCCCCCCATTAGAAATCTTGGCTAAACGAACCAATATATGTTGCCAATGGAATAGTTTAGAATGATTGAGCCCCTGGTAAATAACCACAGTATTTCGTGACAGACCCCCCCCCCCCCTTCCTATTACCATATTCTAGCTACATGCCTGACTCAGCTAATTCTCTACATTCTTTACCAAGCACACATTTTCTAAAGTGGAAAATGCTCTCTAAATACCTAAGCTCATTATTTTCAGCACATGCACAAATTGGGTAACATTCTATCTACATGAATGTTATATATATGTCGATTACTGGAAACCGCTTCTCGCTATCTATTACCATATTTACTATATAATGATTAACGTTAAAACCGGAAATGGTTGATTTGTACCGCTTCCGGTTTGAATATTACATTTATCAGGGAACTCGATTCTTAACTATTGACTCTGTACATCATGGCCAAAATTGATTGGTAATCCATCAGATAGTTCTTGAGACTGTTTGCTTCACTGACGGACAGAATGAATATATGGCTATAGAGTTTTGATAAACTAAATTCGTTAATGAGTGATGATGGAACAAATATAAGAAAGGTAGGCCTTCCACCGGGAAAATTTTCGAACACAAAATTAGCCATCGAAAACCCACATGTCCTGGGTTAGAATACCATAGATGAAAACTCTACCACTGAGTCATCAATCACCCGCTTATTAGTTTTATTAATTATTATATTAATATAAATTAATGAATGCCTGCTTATGTTAATTATTGAACAATTACATTGTACACTTCGTAAAGTCAAAAATTATAAATTTGTATTTACTGTACATACAGTGAGCGCAGAAAGTGTTCGTACACCTATGCTATTGAAACGAGAATGCCTGCGAAAAAGAAACAGAAAATTTAAGAAGTGTAATAACACACACAATATGAATAATGAAAACTAAGCTTTATGAATATATCAATAAAGAACCACAAAGACAAATTTAATGGTCAGAAAGTAAATAAATTCCGTAGAAAGTGTATAGAGTAGACGCAAAATGTGATCGTACACCTGACGTACGAATACGAAACAAAGATACCACAACTGGGGTTCACTAGTATTCACCTGGGTATACACCTCTGTATAGCATGACGAGTAACAGAATGAGTTTAGTTGTGAATAGAAGTGAAAAAAACTGCACGGTGGGCTGTCAAAGTGGGAAGCAACCGAACAGAAACAAATGAGGAGACAAGAAAAGTAATTATTAAATTGCATAAGAAGGGTAAGTCTTTGAGAAAGATAGCAAACCTTGCAGACAGGCCTCGTTCAACAGTACAAACAATAATTGCGATGTATAATGTTTCTATCACTGTGTGAAAAAAAAAAAAAAAACTGGAAGACCAAGAGTGTTGAGTGAACAAGATAAACGTTACATTATTAGGGAAAGAAAAAAGGTTCCAAAAAATAGTGCTGTGCAATTGGCAACGGATCTGGAAACACGCGGTGTTAAAGTATCAGCCAGTACAGTGCGGAATATTTGCAAGGTATCATGGTCGGATAGCCAGGAAAATGTTCTGGGTGAACAAGACAAATCGTATAAAGAGACTAAAGTTTGAAAAAGAGTATAAAGATAAGGGATCAGGCTTCTTTCTGGAATAGGGTCATATTTTCGGACGAAAGTAAATTTAACTTTATCGAGTCCAATGGGAGGCGTATTGTATGGCGCAAGGTGAATACAGAGATGAATCCTCAAAATCTCGTCCCTAAAGTAAGACACGGAGGAGGGTCCGTGCTCGTCTGGGGTTGTATGAGTGCCTCAGGAGTGGGTCGTCTCCACCTTATCGATGGAGTGATGATCCACAAAGTGTATATTAACATATTAAAGGAAAATCTCCATACTAGTGCGCAGAAGATGGTTCTTGAAAACAATTTATTGTTCAGCAAGACAACGACTTCAAACATACAGCGGAAAATACTCGATTGTGGCTACTCTATAATACCTTGAAACAGCTTCGCACACCTCCCCAATCCCCAGATATGAACCCCATAGAACATCTATGGTCTGTTCTGGAGACAACAATCAGAAGGCACAGCTTCTCTACTCAGGGCCGGCGCTAGCAATTTTGCCGCCTTGGGCGGTGCTTTCACATGCCGCCCCTTTAATCCGCAAACCTTATTTTGACAGATAACGTTCAAGTGTCATTTAAAAACATGTATAAAATGGAAAAGTAAACAAACAAACAAAAAAAAAAAAAAAAAAAAAGAACTACCTTTCTGGAATGTTCACGTAATATTTAAACGACTCTATACTGACACAATATTCAGTATGCTCGATTTCGCTGTATATCTGTAATATAGAGCAGCGCATACAGAAAATAAAATTTTAAAAATATACTTTAATCATGACTAAGAATTTTAATTTTTAGGCTTATTTTATATCAAAAGGCGTTTTCAACAAAGTATGGAGCAAGAAGATAATACAGTAAATCAGATAATTATGGTAAATGTAAGTGATTAGCTTAAGCCTTATAATGTACTAAAACACAATAGACATACATAAATTTAACATACCTTAATTGAAAGAAACTTTTCTTGCTTTGATATGAGCAAATTCCTTTATCACATCACGTAGTCCAATGTTTTAACCAATTTGTGTTCTATTGATATCGTCGCTAGACCACTCAAGCGTGTTTCAGACATAGAAGAGTGTAGATAGTTTCTAATAAACTTAAGTTTCCAAAAACTTCTTTCTCCACTTGCCACTGTTACAGGCAAGATTAACAAAATTCTACGTGCAATACTAACATTGGGAGCAAAGTCATGTTCCTAAATTATTATTATTATTATTATTATTTGTGAACTTTCACAGGCTTAATTATAGTGGATAACACTTTCAGTTTGTCTTTCAAATCACTGGGGTTAATATCTTTCAATTCTTCGTGTGTTAAAATGATGGTAAGTTTAGTACACTTTTCAGACAAAAAGTTCAGGTGGTAGGCTATATCTTTACGATTACTTATATCGCAAAGAAAATTGAAATACTCGCTGTGATGTTTAAGTTGCTCAAATCTTTCTCTTAAAAGCTAACACAATCACTTCTAGAACTTTGTAATAAAAATCGATCTTGTATCTTGTTTGTGGATGTTTTCAGTAGCTTCATCCTCTGCCTCGTACTGAAACTGTCTCTTCTTTCGACTTCGAGCTTGCACTGTATTACGTATCAGTGGATCACCCGTATCTAATGCTGATGCCAAGTCCATCGTATCAACTAAGTAAGATTTAAACTTTGCATAATTTCTGCTCCTCTCAAAGTACCCAGATATATTTTCAAGAAATCCTACTGCATCCAACACATGATAATCAATGCTTTAAAGTCATATCAGACAACGAGTGAGTAAAGGAAAGAAAAGTAACTCAGCTGGTTTGCTATACACAGAGCATCGTGGACGACCATTCTATCGGTTCTATTGTCATTACTTATTTGAAGTAAGGCATCATAAACTTCCTATATTTGATAACTGCGTCAGAGCATCAATTCGGCTCTCCCACCTTCTGGTGGATTATGATTTTAAAGTGAGACTACTAATATGTTTCTTTAGTATGGCCTAACGTTGAACTGACGCAGAAAAAAAAGTCATAAACTTTTTTTAGCTATACAAAAAATGAGACATTTCTCAAGAAATAATACGCTGTACGATTTACTATATTCGGAATGAACAATTTGTAAATTGGTCAAAAACTCGCTATTAGAACCTAAATGTCTCTAGATGCTACCAGGGGCGGATCCAGGGGGGGCGATCGGGCGATTGCCCCCCCAGAAGAGGAAACTTTTTTATTTTATATATAAATAAATTATATAGTTTATTTTTTGAAGCTCTTAAAAGTAGCTCTAAGTAGCAGTATTACAACCCACCGCCCCCCCAGTAGTTCGTCCTGAATTCGCCCCTGGATGCTACAGGCTAGAACGGCCTATCTCAAGTGGGAGTGTACCTTTTGCATACTTGGAGCGGAGCGTTAGAACATTATTGAATAGAAAAAAATATAAAAAGACACCGTGATAATCTTATGCACTCTAGCTCAAAATCCTATCTACACTGCTACAAGGGAAATATTGAACGAGATACCTGTGGCTAGTAGTTTGATAATTGAAAACGAGGAGGAATGCTCTGAATTTCCTGAGAGAGTATTTTCTTGAATGTGAGTAAAGTAAGTTCAATTACATTCTCAGGTTAACACAATCTTATTTTTCCATGTGAGCCTATTACGAAGCATTATATTTTGATAGTATTCTTTTCTTTTTCAAATTTTGCCGCCCATTAGACTTGCCGCTCTGGGCGGTGGCACGGCTCGACCCTCTCTCGCGCCGGCCCTGTCTCTACTAAAGAAGGCCTAAGAAAAGCTATTCAAGAAGAATGGGACATAATCAGTCCCGAAGCTACAGAACTACGAACTACTACAGGTGAAATCAATGCCACGAAGACTACAGACAATCATTAACGCACAGGGTAATCCCACAAAATATCAAATAACGTAATATACTTTATAAGCACTAATTCAAGCATAAGTGTACGGTGACATTTTGCGTTTACAAAAAAGGAAATCTCTCTTTTCTTCTGAACAAAACAGTGATTGTGTTTGTTTGGCCTTTCTCTTGTATATAGAAATAAAATGTATGAATGTGTAGTCTTAATTCTGGTTATATATATATTTTCCACCTCCCGTTCTCATGCTAGCTGTTTTCAATATAAAGTATGCACGGTGTACGAACACTTTCTGCGCTCACTGTAGGTATGTTGACAATAAGCGAATGTTATTAGAATATTTGTTGAGATTTCTTTTCCTCCACTGCCTTTCGTCTGGTTATAAAGTAGTTTGCAGTGCTTTGGAGCAGCTGCAGGTGGGAACGCGATAATGTTTGAGACATACCGGCGACTTTTTTGTGTGTGAAAATAAGCCCTTCCTTATAAAACAGTAAATAACTGCAGTAGCAATTGTCTACGTAAGTGATAAAGACATATCCAACTACAAGAAACTAATACAGTATATATATTCATTATTGTGTTTCTCTTTTAACAGCTACTAGCTAGGGATGGCCAATTCCAGAATTTTTACTTTCCGGAATCCGGAAAGTAAAATCGGAAAAATTCCGATTTTTTCTAAATTCCGGATTTTTTCCGAATGTCGGAATTTTTCCGAAATCCGGAATTTTTCCGAATTCCGGATTTTTTCTGAATTCCGGAATTTTTCCGAATTCCGGAATTTTTCTGGATTCCGGAATTTTTCCGAAATCCGGAATTTTTCCGAATTCCGGAAAGTAAATTTTCCGATTCCGGAAAACAAAATTTCCGGAATCCGGATTCCGGAAAATTTTGGCCATCCCTAGTGTTAAACCATTAACTGATATGCCACCTAGTCCACTTCCTAAACAATCATACATTCTATCGCTCTTGAAGTGTGTGCTCAACTATTCAAGACTAAATACCCTGTTGAATTTATTCGCACATGTAGATGATGTAGTGTGATACTAAACTGGTCATTTCCTGTACTTACATTTGATCAGTTCAACCATCAGAGTTGTTCTGTAATGTAGACACAGAAATGTTCATGCACAACATGTATTTGGTATAGTCCATGTGGCTTGAATAGCTGAGCACTGAATTGGAGTGGGTAGCATGTGTGGCTATTTAGGAAGTGGACTGTGTAGCGTATCGGTTGACGCCTTGGTACGCTACGTCGAATATTCAGCTTTGAATTCGTCTACTGACTCGTGCATTTTTTCAATCTCTTGTTAGATCATTATGATATAAAATTGGTTATTTTCTCTTACCATAAATAATACTAAATAAGTGTTACAGTTAGCAAGTGCTTTATCTTCCACGATGCAAAGTCAGTGTTTTTAATCGGAATCGAACTTAAGATCACCACGCTAACCACTTGTATACAATAAATAATTACATGGCGATTTCAAATCAAATAAAATAGACAAAAAGTAGGAAAACGAATTGTTAATACTTCAAATCTTCAAAATTTTCAATTGTTAATTTTCAAAATTTTATTTATTTCAGAACTGTAGTAATTGCGAATCATATTTCGTTGTTTACAAAAGAAGCATCACCTCAAGTGACCAGGGATGACATTAAAAAGTGCAAGAAGCTCTCAAAGATGCCAGATATATTTGACATTTTGGCGCGATCTTTGGCACCTTCTATTCATGGACATGAATACATTAAGAAAGCTATTCTGTGTTTGTTACTAGGAGGAGTTGAGAAGGTTCTTCCGAATGGCACAAGGCTCAGAGGGTGAGTAAATGTATATAGCATAGTTTCTCAAAACTTTTGAGACCACGGTACAGTATTTTGCAGAAGCAGTCCTCGGAATACAATTAGACTTAGAAAAGATATCATCTTTGTGTTTACGCAAGTGATCGATGATTCTTATGAAAGAAGTTTCTAGAGTCTTAATTAAACCTCGAATAGATCTGATTTGCAGTATCTTGTGGAATGCATGTTTCTTGTCAATGTAGAGTGCAAGTGCAAAGATATTGCATGGGGTATGTGGGGACTTGTCACTCATTGATGAAAATGTTTAGATACCTGATGTTCATGCCAGGGAGCTGATTCCAATGTACGATCTGCACTAATGTTGTTTGCGAATAATAGTTGCAAACCAGTTAACTACTTGAAGAGGTCTAGTTGAAATTAGTTTTCCGTACTTGAGATATACGTGGGTGTGTATATATAATTGTAAACCAAGGTCTAAATTCAAAATTGATTCCAGAAATTTAATATACATCGTCCACTTTTTTTTTTTTTTTTTTTTTTTTTTTTTTTTTTTTTTTTTCAATTTCTGGCCTATGAATGACTGTTCTTTCGTTAGTAGGGTATTGAAGAAATGCTTTTAAGACATCATTTGTGTGCTAAAAATCTATTTGAATATATTTTTCTTGTTATATAGCGCTCCCACTAGCTCTAATGTGATGAAATTAATTGTTATATACTCATACGACTACAACAGTGATTTCATGTTTATATGCATATATATTGACTAATTTACCTGTGTATTCTTACCAGTAAGTCGAAAAGTTCCTTTTCCATATGGGAAAGTCTGGCCATCTATATCGCCATTTACACTAACTTCTAAAATTGTTCCTTTTCTCTTCTTTCTGTGAGGTATTGCATTTTTCCGTTCTTTGTCTTTTTTTCTACCGTGAGACTTTCTGTAATTGTATTTCATTTTCATTTTGTATTTTATTTTTATTTTCCTCATACTTTCTTGTAATGCAAATTATTAAGTCCTCTGCCTTTTGGCAGGTCCTGGGACTAACGATTCCCCCCCCCCCCCCTTCTTAATTTTCAGTTTGGGCATTTCGTAATTTTGGAAATGTTTCTTCCATGTTTCTCGATTTTCAGCTTCCTCTTTTAACTTACAATATTTTCTTCTATTTTTCAAATCATCGATCACCTATGTTCTTCTTCCTGTTCCTCTCTTTCCTTCCATCTGTCTTTCTATGGCGGTATGAAGAAGACAATTTCTGCGCAAGATGTGCCCAATCCAATTGGCCTTTCTACGAAGGATGGTGGCTAGAAGTTTCCTCTTCTCCCCTATCCGTTTTAAGAAGTCTTCGTTTGTTACTCTTTCTGTCCATTTTATGTTCTCCATCTTCCTCCAACACCACATTTCGAAGCTCTCTAAATATTTGTTTAACTTACGTAAACAGTCACGCCAAGTCAAGCCATTCAACAAGAAAAGGTCACTCTTAACTAGCAGCCGTAATATTGGACTAAGGAAGAAATTGGTCAAGTGCTATGTATGGGGCATTGGACGGTAATGCAAATACACAATTAAATTGTGGTTTAGTACTCCAATATTTACTACTAATGTACCGTATTTTTATGAATGAGAACCCTGTCCTTTAATTTTATGTACTGAATTTCGCAGTTAATTTACATTGAAAAGTAATGTGCTTGATGTCACTAGCTGCCTCAATACAGTAACATAGCGGGTATCTCTTAAATTAATTTTGTAGAGCGTTGACGGAGACAATTCTGTATGAAGTCTCAATCTTAGGAATTATATAATATTTTTCTTCTTTTGTAATTTTTTTTTTTTTTTTTTTTCTCAGTGGCTGGAACCTGCAATGCCAGAAATGTCCCGGTAAAATTTTCCTGCTATTAAATCAACAAAACTATAATCACAATTGTCTTCTGTTCCCGCTATTTCTGTTAGTGTGATATATCTGATGACTTCTGACTACTCTAATCTACTGCGTATACGTTATACTTGTGGGAGCGCTTTTTTTTTTTCTTCTTTCTTTCTTAAGGCTTTTTTAAATTTAAATTCAGTCAATTTTCTGTTGAAAAATATTGATTGAACCAACTATACCAGTTGCGTTGCTTGGATATTCTGAGTATGGTGTGTTCGTATTTTTTCAGAGATATTAACGTGTTGTTGATAGGAGATCCTAGTGTTGCCAAGTCTCAGCTGTTGAGGTATGTATTGTGTACAGCACCAAGAGCAATTCCAACAACTGGCAGAGGATCTTCAGGTGTCGGTTTAACAGCTGCAGTCACCACTGATCAAGAAACAGGGGAAAGAAGGTAATAGTAAGATTTGGCTTTTTGTGTGTGTTAAAATACAGTAATAGAAAAACTTGGTATTCTTCTTAACACGGTAACTAATCTGATTTTTCAAGGGATGTTCCTTCGTCTGTCGCTCTTTGAAAGATTAATACAGATGTCGAAGAACGCACTTCGTTATTTGTCCTTTTATAATATTTCACTATGACATGGGCTATTATATCTTTAAAATAATAAAAAGCATACTAAATCTGTTCGTACAATTTATAGAGAAACGAGCAGAACACATTGACAGAGCACTTCATGAATATACATGTTGGAAAGTATTGCTAATTCCCATACCCCCAAAGAACTAGTTGCTTCTTTGTAGAGATTTTAAGTAAAAACGGGAGAGAAATGCTAGACAGAATTGACGTCAATGAGGCCCAAATTTTTAAATGTAACTTGATGACACAATCCATAAGCAGAGAACTGCAAAATCTTGATCCGTGGCGTCTCTTGTATTCTTTATTCTGGATCGACAGAATTCGGGTGGCGTTTTGAGGCTTTTCCTCGAAAGATCGTGCGTGCCACATGTACCAAATTCCAGATAGGCTTCGAGGCAGTTATGGATGCCTTTTTTGAGTGATATTTTTCTTTTATTGTTACTTTGTCACTCTTCCATATTTCCGATGTGTATCATTTTGTCTAAATATTCCCTGTTGTCTTTCAATAGCGGATGTCAGATTTAGCCCGCACATCCAGTATTTAGCACTATTTACAACAATGTACCAATTACATTTTAAGTTCTCGTATTTTCACTAAAGACATCTCAAAGCACAAACGAAGAAAAATATCTCCGACACAAAGAAAGCAGAACAGATGTTTGTCAGGTATGTTTTGATAATGAACTTAATGTTATGTATGCGTTTTGGAATTCTAAACGTAAATAACGTTTCGACCAAAATGATGCAACCCCCTGATCAATATAAAATAATACACTTGAAACTCTCTTTATAGAAGCCTTTCTTTATGAGACTGCTGTTAACTTTCTACTTCTGATAACTTTTATCACCAGACTTAGTCTTCGTTATAACTTCACTTTATTTCTGTTTGACAACACAATTATTGTACGAATCTACACAGAAAAAAAAAAAAAAAAAAATGTGATAATCATAGCAGAAGAGAATATACCATCTGCAATCTGTATAATAGGATGCCTTATCAATCAACAATCAATAATAAGGATCACATTACAGGCTCATCGCAACAATTATTTATCTCTGAAGGCTTGTTACAATGATTCAACACGTTCTGCCTTTTCTTCATCCTAATACCGAATTATGTTGCTCCAATCCTTAGTACAGATTTTCTTATTGCGTATTTAGTTCCACTGTATTTTTTAATTCGTAATTTTTATTTTATTATTTTTATTTATTTATTTATTTGCCCTAATGTAAAAAGCTTCGGTCTTGAAAGGACTCTTTCTATAGGTGAAGACTACCTTGTAAAATTTAGAACTTCCTGAATGTTGTATTCGGAAGTGTGTAGGTGTCTTGATAGTAGTCCTGAACATAAACAACTTATTGCCTTTATATTCTGGGTTAAAAAAAGGGTTAATAACTGGTGTTATTCAAAATATTTAGTGGAAAGTTTTTTTTTTTTTTTTTTTTTTTTTTTTTTTTTTTTTTTTTTTTTTTATAGTTAAAAGGAACATGATGGTAAAAATAAACTAATTTTATTAAATGTTGCTTTCATTCAGTAATTATATACAGAACATGTCTACGCGTCACATGTCCATGAAATAAAGGTTATTAGATTACAGCGGGAAAAGTGTATTAGTTTTCATTCTGATATAAACCGCTTGAGTATAAAAGTTTAAGAGCATTGTGTTCCATTTTTAGGCTAGAAGCTGGTGCTATGGTTCTAGCTGATCGTGGTGTAGTTTGCATTGATGAATTCGACAAGATGTCTGATATGGATAGAACAGCAATTCACGAAGTAATGGAACAGGGAAGAGTTACCATTGCCAAAGCTGGTATTCATGCAAGACTAAATGCCCGGTGCTCAGTTTTAGCTGCTGCCAACCCAGTGTATGGAAGAGTAAGTATACATTCGAAGATATTACCTCTTTCTAGTTACTTGCTTTCATGAATCGATTAAAAAATAAAAACTATCTTACCTGGATTGCAGAAGATTCATCGTTAATATTGTAGTTGGCATTCCGTGAAGCTTTCGTGTGTAAAACATATGTTCATTTACAATAAAATGGTTTTATACAGGGTGTCTATCGGACACTAAAGTCGCGAAAAAAAAGAAATTTAGCTTTTGGGTCACGATTTTTTTTTTATTTGTTTATTGTACAAATAAAAGTACGGACTGGAAAATTTTGTTCTATAAAACGTCAAAATTCTAGACCAAAAATGTCAATGGCTGGCTTTAGACGCTACCAAATCGCAAGCAAAGCATGCTTCTATCGCATGCATGAAAAGTCGGCCTAATTCGCACCCAAATTCGCTCTTCAGAATGTTACTAAATTTTATGGTTTGGTAAAGAAAGGGGCACGAAAAAGTCAGACGAAATTTCATTTTGGAATTTCAGTAGACACCCTATTATATTGAAATATTGCGGATTCTTTTCTCAGTAATGTATTAATTTATTTGTAATTAATCTATGAAAATGTATGTACAGTTAATTGTATTAATATGAATCTTATAGTTTCAGACATTTGCTTTGACGTTCATCTGGGTGAATTCTTTGAAAAAGGCATATCTTATGTTTAAACTGAGAATTTGTGAACAAAACGTATTAAATTATGCAATAAATTACGCAATACGAAACAAGGAATGTATACAATTGCGAAACAATTTTGACAAATTAATCGCACCCAAACACATGAACAAAAATTATAAACAAACTTGGGTACAAAAATATATAATGTCGGAGCTATACCTGCCCAAAATTGGTCAGAACAATAGAACAAATGATAATAACTTGGATGCTGGATCAAGGCCAGGTAGAAGAACGTAGTAATAATTTTCAGTCTATATTCCATTAATGTACCAGTGAATATGGAAAGTGTCAAGATACCAGTACCTGAGCTATCATTTTTCGTTGGTAGAAAATATGAATTTCCTTCTATTCGTCGTAGCTAACCATATTGCCGCCGGTGATGGATTAATAGAATCTAGCCTCAAAATAATCTCTTCAATACTTTTGTCCAACATTTCGTTTTCGAGTTGAACCCTTTATTTTATTTTTCCGACCACTTTCCGGCCGGTTATGACTCTTAAGTAACGCATTTATGCTTTTTTTTTTTTTTTTTTTTTTTTGTGTGTGTGTGTGTGTAAGAACACATTTTCCCGTTTTTGTTTCCGAACACACGTATTAAATCGTATATCAGGGTGTCTATCGGTCACGAATGTCATGAAAGTCACTAAATTTAGCTTTTGGGTCACGATTTTTTTAAACTACAAATGTAAGTACAGATTGGAAAATGTCATTCTATAAAACGTCAAAATTCACCACCAAAAATGTGACGCTACCAAATCGCAAGCAAAGTACGTTTCTATCGCATGGATGAAAATTCAGCCTAATTTGCACCCATATTTGCTCTTCAAAATGTTAGGAAATTTTATGATTTGGTGTGACAATTACGCTCACACACTCAATTAATTGTTCTTATATTCAAATTAAAACATATTTATATGTAAATTCAACTTATTTTAAAAGTCAAGGAAAATTTTATTTTGTTTCATTTAGCAGCCAAGCGAACCTCTTTCATTTGTCCCAGGTAAAGAAGTTTCTCTGCTTTTCAAAAAAAAAAAAAAAACATAAGACGGTAACCGCACTAATTGACCACCCACTTTTCTACCTCGCCAGTAAACGGTAATGGAATTTGCTATTGTTACTCCAGCCATGCTGTCGCACTACCTAAGTACCTCGATATCGCAAATATCACGTCACAGACACACAGGAACCAAAATTTTTTATCTACAATCTTCGCAAGTGCTTATGAAACTCTTTAACATCACGTACTAGCCCAGAAGAGACGCTAGAAAACCAAGCCAAATTATCAACCGATTTTTGGGAAATGGTGTCACGAACTTAAAGCGGCGAATCAGAATCCGAAATTCAAAATTCACAAAGAGAAGAATGAAGCGTCTATTTTTTTACAAAAAAAATAAAGAAAGCTGGGAGAACGCCTACACGGAAGAGAGGTTACTCTAAGTCGACACTTCATCGTGAAAACATCACCAACACGCGATTCATAAGCACACGTCAATTCATATATACATATATATATATATATATATAGATATATATATATATATATTTAAGTGTTTAAATTTCAGAAAAATGGCTAGCTAAAGACCCGTTAGCAGCCAGCTACTTAAACCCACGCGTTATCCACAGCAACTTCGTCGTTACAAGATTATTTATACAAATATTTAAAACATCGACACATAGACATAATTTTTATCATCTTATGGTGACGCTACGTAATTTGTGATTTTGAACTGAGTCTGTGATTGATCTATATACGTGGACTTCCTGTATTCAGAGAGGAAAAGTAGTGCGATGGATGGCGGATATATATAAACTGTGCGAGTGAAATTTAAGTGCAGATGGATGTGATAAGTGACGCATCGTTGCATTTCAACAACATGGAGATGAAGGACGGAGACACGGGTTCGATCCCCGATACTTGGAACAGATGCCTTGCCACACGAAGACCCAGACGCTTCAGACAAACGTGGACCTCTTCTCCGGGAGTTGAATCCAGAGGACAGCGGGGTCTGAGAAGGGACATTAGGAAGCATTGTGACGGTCAGTTAAGTACAGTGCAGTTTTCTTCTGAAGTGTGGAAATATAAGCGGAAGGACTTATTAAGGTAGGACAAAGTATTCTGTTATTTTCTTTATTGAAGAAGGACTATGGCCAATATTTTCGTGATTCGTGATCTCCATACTCACCTTTTCCTAGAAACTTCGGGACATTGTTTATTCATACGGAACTGTCCGTAAACATTTAGAGCATTTTTTTTCTTTCTTTTTAAAAGAAGTAAACAAATAGCCTAATGCCTTGGTTGCATTTCCAAAATTAATTCACTGATATAGGAACTGTTAATTTCATTCTTGAATAAGTACCATAAAATTTTTGATTATTTTACTAGTGAAATTTGTATACATTGATTTGATCTTCAATCATGCATTTATTTGTAATCGTAATGTGTCAATATTTAGATCCTTGAAGCCGTCATTATAATTATTTATATGCAATCCAATATTTATTTATATCAAGTATGGATTATTTCTCTTTTAAACATAAATCGCGTTTAAGATGTGTGAATGTAATATAATTTCTGTGTTGAGTAAACCATGATTTAGCGTCAAAGTCTAGTTGTTCCAAGTTTTAACGTTTGTATAAGTTGTGTTAGGGAAATATGTGTCAGAGCGGTAAACAGTCTTAATACCATTTTATTGTAACTTGTCAATTTTTATTATAATCATTCTTAAAAGAAACAATCAATATAAAGCTTCCAAAGACGTGCTATGTTGAGTAAGTTTCAGACAAATAAGTGTAAATATTCTTATCCCGTAATATCGTTACAGTCTCGTAAATAAGGTAAACAAACTTAAGATACTCGAGTAAATCCCTTCGGAGGTACCTATCTGAGCAACGAACGCAGATAGGGTCCATAGCTATGGAGAAACGTTTATTCGCAAAATAAGGAATCAGTGAGAAAATCAAAAAGTGTCGACAATATAATTATTTTGATCAATTGGCCAAACTATAATAATGGTAGTACTATATATATATTTCTGTGTAGTGTATTTGAATATGAAATATTTGTGTAGTTAGTGTTGTGTAACGATTTTTATTGTGAATTGAATTATTTTCCAACTGATATAGTATGTGTACAAAGCTATGTTTTGTTTATGCAAATCTTTTAATATTAAAAATTCAGTAGAGTTCATTAGAAACAGTGCACTAAATTTTCTCAAAAAGCATACTATCGCTTCTAAACTATTCCTCCAGTAAGTCTTGCAAGCAACCTAAACCATTAATTCTTTCATTCCACAATCCGATTCTTAAACTTATTTCCATTTCTTTTATTAATAAAAAAAAGAGGTAGTAACTGTGGGCGAATTACTTAATAGTCGGTTATGTCTAGGGGGAAAACAATAAATCATTTTGCTAATTAATATTCAGTTTAATAGAAATTTTTGTTTGTATAACTACGTCATAGTAATTATAAAGAATCGAATATTGTCAGTTTAGTCGAGTAGAGATAGATTGTTGTTAAATTTTACAGTCAAGATTAAATAATTTGAATATTACGTTGTACAGTGAAGAATGTGTTAAAAGAAATCATATTATTTGGTCAAAAACAGTTAAAAGTCTGATTCATTTTCAGTAAAGTCAATTAATTCATTTTTTGTAAATCCAAATTAACTTTCTTGTTGATTTTTGTAAATATAACCTTCTTTCTCGTTAAACTTATTAAAAGTCTATTTGACGTTAGAACCAAAACATTTATGTGGTTATTATTTCAAAGATATGCCTATTTCTTTAACTGATATTAGCATACCTAGAAGTTATTTCAAATTACCCTGAACAGAAAAAGTTGAAGCACGGTTACATTGACCATCAGAAATTTTTTTTATCTAAATTAACTCATTTTTTTTAAACTTTAAATTAAACTTTCCTTGTTTGTTGCTTTAAACTATTTTTGCTGTCTCCACACACTTCGATGACAAGATGATAGTCAGTGTAGCCAACTGAACAAGCCATTAGCGAAAAATCTTTCTTTCAGCTTTGCAGCTTGTGAGATTTTTGCTCCGCATATTTAAATCACTTCATTATTAACTACGCACCTGTTTTCCTAGCGCCTTGGAGACACCGTTATGGGGAAAACAGGATCGATTAGACATTAGGTCATCTTTCGTTATATATATATATATATATATATATATATATATATATATATATATATATATATATCAATTTTTTTTATTCCAAACCATCTTAGCAAAACTGTATCTTTACCTTGGAGAACTGAAGTTCGAGCCCCGTGGAGTCAACTTCAATTCTCCAAACTCTCATTCATTTTTTTTTATTTATGTAATAGGCAGATGAGTTGCCGCTCATCAATACCATTCACTTTTCAAGTACAAGGTCAGGTATTCATTTTTCTGATGCATATTAGGCTCATCCGTGAGTGCCTTAATTATTCATTCTAGTGCAGATTAAATATGCAAATTAGAGATAAGGAATCGAATTCCGAAAACAACACGTTTCATATTCCTCGTCGCCCGAATACGTAAGATCTGCTTATTCGTAATATCACGCAGTAATTCTATTTGGCAGCCCGAGCAGAAATTTTCCTTTAATTATTAGTAATTTTCTATCGTTGCAAAACTTAGTGCCCGAAACCATAACATTATCATTACAAACCTTGGCTTCCAATACAGGAACCACAGTGTGACAAGAAATGGCGCCCGGACAGGGACCCGAATGCGTAGTTAATCTTATTTGAGGGACCCGAATGCGTAGTTAATCTTATTTGAGGGACCCGAATGCGTAGTTAATCTTATTTGAGGAACCCGAATGCGTAGTTAATCTCATTTGAAGGACCAACATGCGTAGTTAATTTTATTTCAGGACCGAAAAGCGTAGTAAGCGTTTAAAAAAAAAAAAGTAGGAAATCTAGTTTGGAGAAGCATACATAGTAAATTTCGAACAGCGAACGAAAGCAGTAATCAATTCTATTCCACAATAGTAAACTTAAGAATGGGAAGCGTGATATGAAATTAGGTAACTTTGTATTCAAAGAATCATTATTTCGAGATTACCCGTAGGGAACGATTAAGCGTTCTACTCCCCCTCGCATCCAATTTTATTCCATTTCAGCACATGCGTAAGAAAAAATAATAATAATAATAATAATAATTGTTCTTACCTCATGTTTGTTTGTTGGTTTGTTTGATTGGAAGAGAAAGGAGATACACCGTTTTGTTTGTTTAAAAAAAAGAGAAGAAAAGAAGGAAAGAAGAAAACAAAAAGGTAATGCACCAGGTAAGCGACTAATATAAGTGAACATGCAAGTTCTTGGCATATTGATGCATAAATTTAGCTAAGTGTGTTTCTAGTGAATAACATTAGTATTAACATAATTATATATTCATATATAGATATAGGTTTAGAATAGGTCAGATTTAATACTTTTATTTACACATGCATTTTATTACTTACATATTATTGTGTTTTAGACATGTTATCTGTTAATTAATACACTATTTGTATATACACATAAATATACATGTGAGTATATTAAAAAAAAAAATAAAAAAAATAGAATGAACTAAGTTGTTGTGGAAAACGTGTGGTGATAAAGTAGCTTGGCATGCTACATTGATGAAATAGTAATATTTTTGCGTATTAAGGTGAACTTAGAGTACGAAATTTAGAGTGATTGACAGCATAGGTCAGATAATTAGAATTAATTTTAGACAAATTTTAATAAGAATCATTCTGACAATCCAGTTATTTAAGTCTACTTGCAGATGCCACAGTTGAGGCCATCTACCTTGAGGCAACGACCAAGAAACAGGATGTCTGCAATGGAAGAAGCACAACGTTGTCGCACGTGTGGACGTGACCTATGGGAACAGGATTTGGATCCCACGGATGAGGCTCGAAATTGTCCCGAATGTGGTGACCAGAGGGATGCAAGTCCAGTCACGGAAAATGATGTCACTCAAGGAAGTAGAGACAACATGCAACAGCATCATGGGCCGAACAGCACTAATGTTGATTTTCAGGAATCTCTTTTATCAATGATACAAAAGTGGCTTGCAGAACGGGACCGGAAAGAGGAGGAATTTAGAGAACAACAGGAGAAGAAAAGAGAAGAACAAGATAGAAAACTTGACAAGCTCATGGAAAAACAAGACCATTTGGCAAAAGACCGAGAAGAACAAGATAGAAAACTTGACAAGCTCATGGAAAAACAAGACCATTTGGCAAAAGACCGAGAAGAACAAGATAGAAAACTTGACAAGCTCATGGAAAAACAAGACCATTTGGCAGAAGACCTCTCGAGGAAACTACAGGAGCAAGCTAGGAGGCTGGACGAACACGAGAAGTCAAACACCGAAGCGCTGGAGGACTTCAAGCGCACCATCTCCCAAAATCTGGAAGAACAGAGAGAGCGGCAGCACAGACAGTTACAGGAGACAGAAGAACGTCTCACGGCACAAGCTGGCCAAATGGAAGAGAGGATGGTCAGGCAAATGGAAGAAAGGCAGGGACAGGTCCTAGAAGATATGCAGCGCATGCGGATGGACTTGGAGACGCAGACCCAAGCACAAAGGATAGAGCTGCAGACAAGGATGGAGAATGTTGAACACTCTATGACTGTACGACAAGAGGAGCTAATAGAGAGCCTGAATAATCAGAGCACCAGGATTGAGGAACTCCGGCAAATCCAAGATGTCGAACGGGAGAAAGCAGGAGCTATTCAGCAGACGGTGGACCAACTGACAGCATCCCTAACGGAGAAGATGTCCGAGTTGGTAGAAAGGAGAGTTGGGGAAGCAGTAAGAAACATACCTCAACCCGCTTTCTCAGGAATGGAACCACCTCGAAGGACTCCGACGCCTCCGGTTTCAAATCCAATTTTAGAAGACCTCAGTCAAGGGAATCAGGAGAGTGGAAGATCTGTGGACTCTCACGCTAGCTGCAGAAGTTTTCTTCGAGCTCCTAAAATAGATGAATTGCCATCGTTTGACCCGGACACGGATGTGGGACTGCCATCAACCTTCCTTGAGCGGTTGTTGGATGATTGCAGGCTATACGGAATAGCGCAGGAAGAACTTCTCCACATAATTCCACGTATCCTACGTGGAGCAGCAAAGATGTGGATAGACAATCACATCCAACAGTTCAGAACATTTGAAGACTTCCGTCGTGCTTTTCTGAGGAATTTCCAAAGCGAAGCCATTATTCAGCGAAAGCTCACTCGCCTCAGAAACACACGCTATAGGGCTGATTCACGTAAGTCCCTGCGTGAATTCTTTTGGGAGCAAGTCAAGGCGTTCCGAGAACTAAGTCCTTCTATGTCGGAAGCGGAAGTTCTCTCAAACGTGAAGAATATGTTACCGTTACGTATCCAAAGGCAGCTCATCGGAGTTCAGCTGGAGGACACGGAACAACTGTCAATGATCCGGGACAGCGAGGAGCTGGACAGGATAGAGAGTTTCCAGAGAGACCGAAATGCCCAAAGGAATAACAGTGGTACGACAGGCCAACGGAGAGTACAGCATGTACGTAGGCAGTCAACGGAGGAAACCGTATATAGGGACTCCGGAAATAGAAGACAACGGCACCATCCTTATCGAAGAGAGGACAATCGGTTGCGCAACACTCACCAGCCATCACAGCGGACTGATGAAGACAGTTCCGGCAGCGAGAGAAGTACAGGAGCACCGACAAGAGGTCACGCGCAGCGCCGTTTCCGCCGCAATCAAAGAAACAGAGGAGACAGGCCAAGAACTGAAGAGAGACAAGTCCGACAAGTGACCACGCATCGAGGAAACAGCTCGGAGCGAAGAGGTCACACCAGAGGAAACAATCGTGGGTCACGAGGGAGAGGTAGCAGTACACCAGACAGCATCAATGCTACCAACCCACTGGTCCTGCAGGCAGAGCAGCAGCAGGAAAACTAAAAATTGACCTCCAACGGTCCAGGTTCGAGTCGAGGTTACGTGACAGCTTGCTGGAAAACAGACTAAGATACACAATGGCATGAAAACTAATGGAAGCACAGAAATACAATGATTGTAGGCAAGAAGTAAAGAAAAATTGCAAGAAGGTACTGCAAGAAAAGTATAAGTCAAGAATAAAGTACTAGCGCGAAGAAAGAAAACTTAGCAGGAAACTGATGAAAGAAATATAAGAGAATTTTATCTATGGCACAACTCAGTTGAATGTACCTGCATCTCTTATCCAAGCGGCTAACCCTAGAAGTTAAACATAAAGAATAAGAATATGTACTATATGGAAGCATAATGCCCAGAAATGAATTTGTTTACCAGCATTTGTTTTAACTTTATTTCAGATACCGGATGTGAGGCAATCAAAATTACAGAGGAAGATTGGAAAAAGATGTTCACCAATGTGCGCAACCCAGCATTGAAACCGGCCCAGGAGATGTAATTTTTGTTATGCACGAAGAAGTGCCTGTATACGGAGCAATCGGTAGAGATGGATTCCCGATTTGAGCTCTCTGAAGTGGAGTTTTGCGTTTAGAGCAGAGACTCAACGCACCCCTTCTCCTTGGTGAGGATACCTGCGAAAACGCGCCGAGCCTAAGAATAGTGAGCTACGAGCTGCGAGCAGATGACAAATCCACCAAGATGTTTGCAAGTTCCCACAAGTGGATGTTCGCGACTTGGAACTTTGCCTTAATCATTTTACTCTCCTTATATTTTAAAGTTATGTTACTGAAGAAGAATCATGGCCGAAGAATAAAAGCAGAAGTGCGAGCAGTGGCTTTGCCCTCGCACATGGAGGAATTGAAGCTCCATGCCACCCTCTGTAACCAATGCTCTCTTTCCCGATGATACAAGACGCTGAAGATTATATGATGATGTTTTGTTACCTAGGGCAGCCAGCACTTTGGAAGAAATATAAGAAGTCGTATCCCGCGCAGAGAAAATAAAGAACAACTCCAAGAGACAATTAAGAATAAGGTCATATTATTTAAAACATGCCTCATAAGCTTGTGTCCAGCAGCTTGAACTGATCACCAACTCAATACCTGAGACCTCTCATCTAGGTTGAGATTATCTCTCTCAGCTTGCACGAAATTTTACCATTAGGGTTCGGATTTTTGGTGAATTTATAAATTTTCTTCTTCAACATAGATTAGGGTTAGGATTTTCATGTATTTGTACTTTTTGTCAGAATTTGAACCTTTATATTTATCAAATGTTACTTCTCCTTAGATGCAGCCGTGCTTCACTTTGTTGCAGCACTTGCTACATCTTGGGAGGGGGGTATTGTGACAATTACGCTCACACACTCAATTAATTGTTCTTATATTCAAATTAAAACATATTTATATGTAAATTCAACTTATTTTAAAAGTCAAGGAAAATTTTATTTTGTTTCATTTAGCAGCCAAGCGAACCTCTTTCATTTGTCCCAGGTAAAGAAGTTTCTCTGCTTTTCAAAAAAAAAAAAAAAAAACATAAGACGGTAACCGCACTAATTGACCACCCACTTTTCTACCTCGCCAGTAAACGGTAATGGAATTTGCTATTGTTACTCCAGCCATGCTGTCGCACTACCTAAGTACCTCGATATCGCAAATATCACGTCACAGACACACAGGAACCAAAATTTTTTATCTACAATCTTCGCAAGTGCTTATGAAACTCTTTAACATCACGTACTAGCCCAGAAGAGACGCTAGAAAACCAAGCCAAATTATCAACCGATTTTTGGGAAATGGTGTCACGAACTTAAAGCGGCGAATCAGAATCCGAAATTCAAAATTCACAAAGAGAAGAATGAAGCGTCTATTTTTAAAAAAAAAAAAAAAATAAAGAAAGCTGGGAGAACGCCTACACGGAAGAGAGGTTACTCTAAGTCGACACTTCATCGTGAAAACATCACCAACACGCGATTCATAAGCACACGTCAATTCATATATACATATATATATATATTTAAGTGTTTAAATTTCAGAAAAATGGCTAGCTAAAGACCCGTTAGCAGCCAGCTACTTAAAACCACGCGTTATCCACAGCAACTTCGTCGTTACAAGATTATTTATACAAATATTTAAAACATCGACACATAGACATAATTTTTATCATCTTATGGTGACGCTACGTAATTTGTGATTTTGAACTGAGTCTGTGATTGATCTATATACGTGGACTTCCTGTATTCAGAGAGGAAAAGTAGTGCGATGGATGGCGGATAGTAGTGCGAGTGAAATTTAAGTGCAGATGGATGTGATAAGTGACGCATCGTTGCATTTCAACAACATGGAGATGAAGGACGGAGACACGGGTTCGATCCCCGATACTTGGAACAGATGCCTTGCCACACGAAGACCCAGACGCTTCAGACAAACGTGGACCTCTTCTCCGGGAGTTGAATCCAGAGGACAGCGGGGTCTGAGAAGGGACATTAGGAAGCATTGTGACGGTCAGTTAAGTACAGTGCAGTTTTCTTCTGAAGTGTGGAAATATAAGCGGAAGGACTTATTAAGGTAGGACAAAGTATTCTGTTATTTTCTTTATTGAAGAAGGACTATGGCCAATATTTTCGTGATTCGTGATCTCCATACTCACCTTTTCCTAGAAACTTCGGGACATTGTTTATTCATACGGAACTGTCCGTAAACATTTAGAGCATTTTTTTTTCTTTCTTTTTAAAAGAAGTAAACAAATAGCCTAATGCCTTGGTTGCATTTCCAAAATTAATTCACTGATATAGGAACTGTTAATTTCATTCTTGAATAAGTACCATAAAATTTTTGATTATTTTACTAGTGAAATTTGTATACATTGATTTGATCTTCAATCATGCATTTATTTGTAATCGTAATGTGTCAATATTTAGATCCTTGAAGCCGTCATTATAATTATTTATATGCAATCCAATATTTATTTATATCAAGTATGGATTATTTCTCTTTTAAACATAAATCGCGTTTAAGATGTGTGAATGTAATATAATTTCTGTGTTGAGTAAACCATGATTTAGCGTCAAAGTCTAGTTGTTCAAGTTTTAACGTTTGTATAAGTTGTGTTAGGGAAATATGTGTCAGAGCGGTAAACAGTCTTAATACCATTTTATTGTAACTTGTCAATTTTTATTATAATCATTCTTAAAAGAAACAATCAATATAAAGCTTCCAAAGACGTGCTATGTTGAGTAAGTTTCAGACAAATAAGTGTAAATATTCTTATCCCGTAATATCGTTACAGTCTCGTAAATAAGGTAAACAAACTTAAGATACTCGAGTAAATCCCTTCGGAGGTACCTATCTGAGCAACGAACGCAGATAGGGTCCATAGCTATGGAGAAACGTTTATTCGCAAAATAAGGAATCAGTGAGAAAATCAAAAAGTGTCGACAATATAATTATTTTGATCAATTGGCCAAACTATAATAATGGTAGTACTATATATATATTTCTGTGTAGTGTATTTGAATATGAAATATTTGTGTAGTTAGTGTTGTGTAACGATTTTTATTGTGAATTGAATTATTTTCCAACTGATATAGTATGTGTACAAAGCTATGTTTTGTTTATGCAAATCTTTTAATATTAAAAATTCAGTAGAGTTCATTAGAAACAGTGCACTAAATTTTCTCAAAAAGCATACTATCGCTTCTAAACTATTCCTCCAGTAAGTCTTGCAAGCAACCTAAACCATTAATTCTTTCATTCCACAATCCGATTCTTAAACTTATTTCCATTTCTTTTATTAATAAAAAAAAAAAGAGGTAGTAACTGTGGGCGAATTACTTAATAGTCGGTTATGTCTAGGGGGAAAACAATAAATCATTTTGCTAATTAATATACAGTTTAATAGAAATTTTTGTTTGTATAACTACGTCATAGTAATTATAAAGAATCGAATATTGTCAGTTTAGTCGAGTAGAGATAGATTGTTGTTAAATTTTACAGTCAAGATTAAATAATTTGAATATTACGTTGTACAGTGAAGAATGTGTTAAAAGAAATCATATTATTTGGTCAAAAACAGTTAAAAGTCTGATTCATTTTCAGTAAAGTCAATTAATTCATTTTTTGTAAATCCAAATTAACTTTCTTGTTGATTTTTGTAAATATAACCTTCTTTCTCGTTAAACTTATTAAAAGTCTATTTGACGTTAGAACCAAAACATTTATGTGGTTATTATTTCAAAGATATGCCTATTTCTTTAACTGATATTAGCATACCTAGAAGTTATTTCAAATTACCCTGAACAGAAAAAGTTGAAGCACGGTTACATTGACCATCAGAAATTTTTTTTATCTAAATTAACTCATTTTTTTTAAACTTTAAATTAAACTTTCCTTGTTTGTTGCTTTTAAACTATTTTTGCTATCTCCACACACTTCGATGACAAGATGATAGTCAGTGTAGCCAACTGAACAAGCCATTAGCGAAAAATCTTTCTTTCAGCTTTGCAGCTTGTGAGATTTTTGCTCCGCATATTTAAATCACTTCATTATTAACTACGCACCTGTTTTCCTAGCGCCTTGGAGACACCGTTATGGGGAAAACAGGATCGATTAGACATTAGGTCATCTTTCGTTATATATATATATATATATATATATCAATTTTTTTTATTCCAAACCATCTTAGCAAAACTGTATCTTTACCTTGGAGAACTGAAGTTCGAGCCCCGTGGAGTCAACTTCAATTCTCCAAACTCTCATTCATTTTTTTTTATTTATGTAATAGGCAGATGAGTTGCCGCTCATCAATACCATTCACTTTTCAAGTACAAGGTCAGGTATTCATTTTTCTGATGCATATTAGGCTCATCCGTGAGTGCCTTAATTATTCATTCTAGTGCAGATTAAATATGCAAATTAGAGATAAGGAATCGAATTCCGAAAACAACACGTTTCATATTCCTCGTCGCCCGAATACGTAAGATCTGCTTATTCGTAATATCACGCAGTAATTCTATTTGGCAGCCCGAGCAGAAATTTTCCTTTAATTATTAGTAATTTTCTATCGTTGCAAAACTTAGTGCCCGAAACCATAACATTATCATTACAAACCTTGGCTTCCAATACAGGAACCACAGTGTGACATTGGTGAAGGAAAGGTCACGAAATTTCATTTTGGAATTTTAGTAGACACCCTGTATATGCTTCCTTCTGTGCGTAGGATAGCCGCATATTAACTAAAGGACAGGATAGCCAAGCTGAGTCAGTGAGTCAGAGGGAGCCAATGATGTGGAGAGAGACACCGGAATGAATAAATCGATGTGTCTCATTCACAGTGTAGGAGAGTCATTTTTCTAACACGTGTTCAGATGAATGTTGAATACGAGGCTTTGTTCCATTGTTCAGTTTCCTACCTGTAGTTCGTCTCGACTTGGCTGTCCTGTCCTGTGGTCAAAATGCAGCTAGCGTTATTCTGTGAGAGGAAACTAAGGATGGTAGAACAAAGACAAAAATTGTTAATTATCGTATTGTTCAATTTTATTGTTTTTCAGTACGACCAGTACAAAACGCCAATGGAAAATATTGGTCTTCAGGATTCACTTTTGTCTCGGTTTGATCTTTTATTCGTGATGCTTGATTTGGTGGATCCAGAGCAAGATCGTACGATTTCTGACCATGTTGTTCGGATGCATAGATACAGGTATTGTATTCAGTTTATTATTATTATTATTATTGGTTTATGTACTTTCTTATCTCGCTCTAACTAGTGTTTTGTTCAATTTTTCTTCGTTGAGTACTTGAAAATAAGTATGATTGTCACTGGAGTATGGAGTTGCACTTTTAAACTGAGACCTTTACTTCTTGGGTAAATTCTCTCTCTTTCATGTCAAAATTTGAAGCAATATAATAGTGGGTCCTATTCATAACCTCGATTCTATAGGATATAAAACTTAAGCTCAAACTGCATATTTGGAATAACTTATGCAACAAATTCTTCGGCACTGGAGTTTACGAAGATGAATTTGGCAGGAACTCATTATATCGAATCAAGTAAGCTTTGTATTGTTTCATATTGAGTACTCCACGTCGTAGATTTTCTGAATATGTGTATGCTTTGGAAGTTGTGAAGCTCGTATTATTGGAGAAAAGTTCAGTGTTTAAGTATCGCATATTTATGACGTCATAGCGTAGATTAGTTTCACAATAAACTGTATCTGGGAAAGGTAGAGGAAAACAGTTCCTTAGTAGTAGAGCATTCACCTGTGATGCGAAGAGGCCTGATGATTCCATGGCCCTTCTTTAAAAGCATTCGTTGGACTAGTTGTTCCTTTATTTAAAAAAAAAAAAAAAAAAAAAAAAAAAAAAAAAAAAAAAAAAAACTTGATAGATTTTTGTATTAAGAATATTATTATAATGCCACTGGAGGCATTGACTGGTACAGTCTGTCTAAAAATTGATTTTAACTAATTTAATTATAAGCGAAAAGAGAACATTCCACAAGAATTTACTTACTTTTGGAAAACGAAAAACAGTATCATTTGCCGGAAATACCGTTGCGTATACAAAAATGTTCGTATGGAACATTTGTAGCGTATGGAGGCACTCTTACTCAGTGGTAGAGCGCTTACCTCTGGTGCGTGAGGTCCCTGGTTTGATCTCCGTCCAAGTAAGTTTGTGATTGGCAATATCGTGTCCGTTGGTTTTCTCAGGATACGCCTATTTCCTCCCGCATTCTCACCCCACCATTTCTTCCATCATTCACTTGGCTTAATCGTCGTTTTCCTAAGCCTAAAGGGCATAATCGTGGGACGTTAAACTGAAAGATTTCATTTCATTTGTTGCGTATGTTGAGACATTTAATTTCTCGAAATACGAAAACGAGTAATGAGATTGAATATTTAGTTGTACAGAAGTTGCTATCGTAGAATATTTTTATTTTTTCCATTCACCGATTCAAGTATGATATTTGTTAAATCTTCATAACTTAAATTCTAAATTTTCGCTACACATGTTAGGAACCACTGTATTAAACTTTAAACTACTTTTTATTTTATTTTATTTATTTAATTTATTTATTTACGTATTTTCTCATAACATTGTAATACAGCATTTCTCAAACTAAGGTTGAGCTCTTTGGTGACTAAATTGTTAGCGTATGCGCTTTTTCGCTTGGGGAAACCCGGGTTCGATTCCCGGCTAGAGCTTATGTGGTTCAGATTCCACGTTAATCCGTAAGTTCACGTCTCATATAGCCTTGCTGCTGAGAGGGACGCTACACTCAAAATTAACTCAAACTGTGGTCCTCGAGGTCCTAGAGAGCTTATGTGGTTCAGATTCCACGTTAATCCGTAAGTTCACGTCTCATATAGCCTTGCTGCTGAAAGGGACGCTACACTCAAAATTAACTCAAACTGTGGTCCTCGAGGTCCTGTGAGAGATTTAACATTAGTCCAAAAGACAGAAATAAAATAAAATTAAATTCAATTGTGTATCATACCCTATGATTTAGAAACTCAAAACGTATAGTTTATACAAGTAAAAATTATTCAAGTAAATAAGTGAAGATTATGAAAATGGGAGCACAATGGCTCACCTCTGATTTGAGGTGTCTAGTTCGATCCCAGGCCAAATAAGTTTGTAGTGGACAACACCGGGTCCGTGAGTTTACTCGAGGTTCTCTCAGTTCGCCAATTATTTTATATCATTCACTTTCGTGAATCACTCGTCTCCGTTAGCCTAAAGGCCATCGGAAAACCAGAAATTAATTTCAATTTATGTATATAGCGGGGGCAGATCCAAGACCGACTTCTGGGAGGGGGGGGTTGTAATACTGCTACTTAGAGCTACTTTCAAGAGCTCCAAACTCTGGGATGAATTTAATTTATATATCAAAATAAAAGTTTCCTCTTCTAGGGGGGCGATCGGGGATCTGCCACTGGTATATAGAAGTATTATAAAACATTTTTGATAACCTTCAATTATTTAGAAAATCTTGTATTTGTTTTTTCTATTAATACCAATACAAAATAAAGAAATTTCAATTAGTGCTGTTTAAAAATAAAAGTATACTGGTACTTTTTAACATGTGTTCAAAACAAAAAACAAAAAAGTTTTCTATAGGGACAAGAGAAGATGGGCTCGTAGAACATTGACCAATAAATGTAGTTCTCCACTTGATTTGAGAAACGCTGCTATAGTATAGAAATCTGTAGATGTGAAGCCATTTTAAAATTTTGTTCGTTAGCTTTTATTATTGTATTATTTCCTATGGTATTCATTTTTTTAAATTTCTGTTTGAAGGAAACCAGGAGAACAAGATGGCGAAGTGCTTCCCATGGGTTCTACTGTGGACGTTCTTAGCACAAGAAATCCTGATATCAACGAAGAGGAGGAGCAATCTGTTCCAGTATTCGAGAAATATGATGCTTTGTTGCATGGACAGCTCAGGTCTAAAAAGTAAGTTACTATTTCATTTTATGTAAGGCATATAATCATAATTTAAGAATTGTGGTGTTCAGTCATTTAGGAAATCATGCAATTACATAAATGAGGTAGATTCGGAAATATCTGAGGCTTACCCGATCTTTTGGGTACCTGGACCAATCTTGAGAAAGTAAAGGAGGTCGGAACTGGAAGATTGACTGTATCATCTCCATGAGTACTAAAATCAATAAAAACTGCGGAACCTCCCCCCCCACACAAGGGCACCCATCAGGGGGGCAAGGGGGGCTCTTGCCCCCCGTTCTTAGAGGAAATTGTAGTTCAGAATATCGAAAATCCAATAGAATTTTTACATTAGTTACAGCAAAATTTCAAACTATTTTTGAAACGTCGCTTATACTGCCCCCCGTTGGAAACCATAACATGGGCGCCCTTGCCCACACACAACCCTTGGGCTATCATGACGTATCCCAAAAGAAGTCAATCTTTACTTTACAGTCGTATTTAAAAAAATCCCACCTCCCGTTTAACAGCGACAGTGACTTCCCTTTCAAAAACAAAATGTCCACCTCGTACTTGACCTGTAGTTATATATGTTTGTAAGGAAGTAATTATATTGACAAAATAAGCTCTCTTCTTGATATATGGTTTCACATATACACCTTTGATGCGGGACACCTGGATTTGATTCCCGGTGGGAGCTCATGTCCGGGTTTCACGTTAAATCGTAATCCTTGTCTCACATTTCCTCGATGCTGAAAGGGACGTTAAACTCTAAAGCAATCTCTTTATTTGCTGTAATCGTATTATCATTAAAGGTGTAAAGCTTCTGAGAAAGTTATTTATTTTTGTCTTTATTTATTTGCTGTAATTGTATCCATGGTTGTGAGTGTGAAGCTTCTGAGAAGGTTACTCATTTATTTGCAGCAACCTTACGTGCGATGAAAGGTGTAAACCTTCTGAGAAAGTTCCTAGTTTTGGGCCCATAATATGATCTCACTCCTACCGACCAGAATTTCTTTAAAATTCGCATGCGTGTCTATCTGATGGCAGCGTAGCATTAGATATAATTGAGGCGTAAGTAAGAAAAATAAATGAAATGCATTCAGCTTTGCAAAATTATCGAACTTGGCTGAGATAATCACCCTAGCTATCTACAGAGAAAAAAAATGCTTAGGATATGGGTTGCAGATAGCTACCGTTAAGTTACAATTAATTATCCGTTAATCTGTAACGGATTGCTCTATCAACAAACTCAGTTAAGATAAAATCGCTCTAGGTATCTATTGTAGATAAACAGAATTCAAAAATTTGCATGCATGTATGAGGTATTGAATATAGATAGCCACCTTTGTCACAGTTATTCATTACATTGTTAACAGACTGACTCCGTTATCGAACTCGGCCGAGGTATTTCCTCTAGCTATCTATTGCAAGAAACAGAATTTTAAAATTCGTATTCGTTCAAGTTATCGCGCGGAGTAACGGACGTATTAATCATATAAGACCCATTGCGCGATTCTAATGAAATTACTCTGGCGGTTTTTTCGGCTATATTTTTGATTTGAAATAAACTACTCGCAAAATTAGTAACAATAGTACTTTTTAATTGAAGTGATCGTAATTTAATTTAAGTGTAGTTTTACTTAACGCTTGTAATTTGGTGTAATGTTTACTATCATCAATAAGATTCTGCGATCTGTGGTGCTTGCTTACTAATTTATAGTATTCTAAGTATCAAAAGAGACTAACAATGACTCCGCGTTTATTTTTATGTAGTAGCTTCTTATGTGCTATAAATAACTGCGCGGAAACAAGTGTATTATCGATATTTAAAATAATTTACCATTCTTAAGTGATGCCTTCCTTAACGATCACTTCCGTAATACGGATTTTTTTTTTTTTTTTTTTTAATCCTTTATTTGTCCTGGTAAAACTGTATTACAGGATGGACAGTCTGTCTTCACATTCATCATTTTTAGAAACTTCATCATAACGGACGGGAATTATTTTTAGTTTATATGTATTTACTACCTCTAGTGCATGGGGGTTTTTGGTTCGATCCCCGGCCAAGTAAGTTTGTGGTGGACAATGTGTTCGTGGTTTTTCTCGCCTCCCACATTCTCACTCCACCGATTCTTCTCCCACCATTTACTTGCCTTAATCATGCCGTCTCCTTTAGCCTAAAGGATATAATTGTGCAATTGTGCGACGTTAAACTGAAAGAAAGATTTCATATCTATTTAACACACACACACAAAATGCAATTTAAAATAAATTAGCGATACAGTACGGTAGACGAAAGTTCTTCCATAAGCATCATGATTGATGAAATCTATCTACACTTTTCAAACTTAACTCTTTAGAGGTGGACGTGGCTTATAAACACGGCCGATCATTACCTTGCGGACGGGTTTGTTAATAAATCTCCTCCTTTGCGTTTTTAATTATAAAGACGCATATAATATAAAAATTTTTACAGCGCACTATTGTTAATTGTAACAACTATATGAAGACGTACACTCATGTCCAAAATGATTGTCGCATATCTATAACTGTATTGTAAGAATATAATTTGATAATGATTTTGCAGGGTACTTTTAATACTGATACTATGTGCAGAGGTGGACTGGCAATGTAAAAAGGGCGCGGTCACATACTCTGGGAGGGCGCCGTCCATCCGAGGCTTTCGCTTGTATGGAATACCCCCTCCTAATAAAAGGAAGTCCCGGGGGGCTTCCCCCGGAAAATTAGTACACAAAAAACAACAAAAGATTAAGTAGCTATTGCAGTTAATCACGATAGAATTATAGAAATTAAATATTTTCATAAACAAACAAAGAGACTTTGAGTACTAAATATATTAGACCTATATAAATCTGCACACTTTAACTGAAACTACAAAAATCACACCAGTTGTTTAAATTCTTCGGCTACATTTGTTAACAGCCTAATTATAACTGAAGATTTGAGTTAAGTTTGGGGCTTATGCTATTTTTCATACTTCCGTCCTTTTAAAGCTATGTTCATCATAACATTCTTATTTTTCATCTATTTTTAAAGCCGTTGATAAAAAGTATGCACGAAACATTTACTA
The DNA here is from genome assembly GCF_964235325.1 of Thermobia domestica. Classification (NCBI taxonomy): domain Eukaryota; kingdom Metazoa; phylum Arthropoda; class Insecta; order Zygentoma; family Lepismatidae; genus Thermobia; species Thermobia domestica. The sequence goes on from NC_137457.1 coordinate 285,181,886, forward strand.
CAAACTAACAGAAGTAAATTTAGAATTATATACCTACTTAGTGAAAAAAGAAATTCAAAAACAAAACTGGGAAATGAAAGTAGTCACTGCTTTATGCTTGAAGGAGCCTTCGCATCTCCTTACTTTTCTCACACATTTTGTCAATAATAAGATTGTGGTCTATTTTGGTCAGAATGTCTCTTTCTGAGTTCATCAAGACAATGATTCCAGATGTTCATCTGTAAGTCTTGAACGGAGTCTTGTTTTTATGTATCTGAGCTTTGAAAATGCTCGCTCACAGGACACTTGTGTTGCCGGTAATGTAAGGAGATACTTATAAACTTTGAATAATTCTGTGCAGAGTCTTGAGTACATATTGTACTGCAGAATCACATCGAAGGCGCACTTAAAGCAAGAATTGCACTTCACTCCATCACATTTTATAGACCTGAAATCCACAATATCGTCAGTTGGCCCCAAATATTCCTCCTCATCCTCCATGAAATATTCAGAAAACTTGTCCTCTTCAATCAAATCTTCAATCGTACGAACCTCAACAGCTTCTTGATTCTTTTCTTGGATCTCATAAGGGGATTTTGAAAACTCTTCCCACATTGATGAAAACGAAAGAAGCTCTTCTTTAAGTTTTCTCTCTTCACAATCAGGAATTAATTCAGTGATTCTTTTCAGTGACAACGAAGCCAGACTTAAACTCTTGAACTTCTTAGGATCAAAACACTCTAAATCTAAGTATAAGCTTTGATTTTCAGCAAATCGTTCCTGCATACTGTTAGGAATTTGGTCTAGAACACAGTTGAAAACGGTTACGTCAAATCCGTATATACTGTCTTCAATTACTTCTTCAGAAGCTGATTCCCCTGCCATTTTCTTTCTTTTTCTACATCTTACCTCAGGCAATTCTGTTTCTATAATAACTTGTTCTAGACTAGGAACATCTGTAATGAGTCCTTCAATACTATTTGACATTTCTGTTGCAAAGTGTTCTGCTGCTTTCTAGACTTTGTCAAACTGGTCCCTAGCTTCTTTCAACTTATTTTGAGTTGAGGATATCAGGCGCCATGCTTGGACATAGTCTAAGTTTTCTGTTTGCAAGTAGTCTGATAAAGGTGTGGTATGCTGAAAAATCAATAAAAACATCATAGCCACAATGATAGTCTCAAAGGAGCACAACTTTTGAATGAGAGACATTGCATCATTTCTGACTTTGGAATTGAATTCTTGTGAGTTGCCAATCACACTTAAAGCTGCTACGAGTTCCACATATACTGGTTTTGATTTTCTTGGTCTGGCATACTTTGAGTTGGGTGCCCAGTAATGAAAGTGTCCAAATATTTTTACAGCAGCGTTGTTTTTACTTCTCCATCGAGTTATCCCAATAGCCTCAAGACGGACGCTTGAGTTTTGTTCCAAGTACACCTCAAGTCGTTTTTGGAATTCTTTCAAAAATATCTGAATTTCCTGGAGAAGCCCAAAGAAAGATATATAAACACCCAAACTCGGCCAAAGGCAAGGCCGTAGGCCGAGTAAAGACTGGATCTGGGGGCGGAGCAGTGGATGTGGTAGGGTTGATATATAAAAATCATTCAAAATAATCGATATTAGAGTCAAATCTATAAATTCCATGGTCCCTAAGATCATTATAATGATTCCCAAAGCCAAAAACAGAAAGAGCGAGGCCGCAGGCCGAGCAAATACCGGAGTCTGGGGTGGAGCCCTAGCTGGCCAAAGGCTAGCGAATTTATAAAATAATTATGTAGCTTTTTTTTAATGTGTTCAGAGAGGAAACTCTGCGCCTTCCCGAGGCTAAGACGGGTATTAGCCCCTCCCGAGGAGGGCGCAAAGGCACTGATGTGAGGAGGGCGCAGCGGCCATCGGGCCGGCACTTGATTATGGCCAGTCCACCCCTGACTATGTGTATAATCGGGAAATGTATATTTGTGGTAAATTTCATAGAAAAAGAATTATAAATACGAAAATTAGAATCAGTAAAAAAAAAAAAAAAAAAATGTTGCTAAATGGACAAGTTAGTTTTATTTTCGTTTCATTGTTCTTATTTACTACTCTTTTGACATGAAATTTGCATCATATATGTCTTTGCCCATTATACACATACTAACATTATAAGAAATACTGAGCGAATTCATTATAGAATTATATTCCTACAACGACATATTTATAGACATGCGACAATAATTTTGGACATGACTGTACATAGGAAAAGAATGTAAGCCTTTTTCCCTGAGAAAGATTGACTAATATAGTTTAGTTGAAATATCTTAAAAAAAAAAAAAAAAAAAAAACATACTGAAGTAACATTACAGGGGAATCAGTATACTATTATTATTCCAATGTGTTCCATATGCTTAGTAAGTGATTATTATTTTAATCTTTACAATGTTCTTTCCGTAATCACAGCAGAAAGGAAAAAAAATACATTTGAACAAAGGCTTCATTTTTTTTGGGGAAAGAAAGCTCTACTTTCTTACTCTTGGGAGATATAAGTTATTGTAGATATCCAGATGTGCCATAGTCGCACTCTTTTTGTGGAATAATTGTGTAACAAACTTATTATATGTTATTTTAATGTTTTTGATAACTCCTTATTTTAAAGCTCTAGAATGTAATCTACTTGCTCTTCTTTATTTCATTATGAATTAATTCAAAACAAATATTATTCTCGAATTTTCGATCTTTATGCTCTCAGTATTGTTAAGAAGTAGGAAAAAAAAAGAAAGAAAAGAGATTTAGTAATGAGAGAATGGATGGAAATTAGCACAGGCAGTAGCTATGTTCATCAAATTAACACTTGAATAAACACAAACTTCTTGATGCTGCCAATGTGGGTTTCCGGATATAAATGCCTTAAACTATTGTTCTTATTTTGTGAAAGTACCGTGTTTCTTCGCAAGGCCGGGAGAGCGGCGAGTAAGTATCGGTAAATTACGACAGTTGGCTGTCAATAATACTAATGAAAAGTCTGTATCAATAGTTAGAAAGTAAATAAAGAGTGTAGCATTATTGCTTTTCTTAATCTAATAACATTTTAAACTTCAAACCGGGGTACATAAATAGTTCTAATTATCACGTCTATAATTAAATTGAATAGAAACCAGAATTCTTATTTTCTTCTCGCTGTTAGCCGAGAGCTGCGCAGTTATTATAGACAAGTGCTGTATGTAACTCGTGAAAATGCGAAGGAAGTTAATATAGGGAGCTAGCTTGTTTACCAGCGGGGACTGAGGTAAAGGGGGAAAAATTTCAACAATCTTTCTGCCTGACTCTTGCAATACTCCCTTACCCTCCTTCTATATGTCAGCGTTGCCAGGGTTAAAAAATTGTCACATGAATGTCATTCTGAAGAGTTAGTGTGAGTTGGTTATTTGTTGTGTGCTGTTATGGTTGCGGTTTTGTTGCTTATTATTCATTTGACAATGGCTTCACAGCGTAAGAGAGGGTAAACTATACACAGCGAAGCTAGAGAAGTAATAAGGAAGGCCATAGTGCAGTGCGACGAAGAAGCGAGGGAGAAAAAACTGGAGCATTTGTTATCACAGCCTAATTTGCGTGTGTCCACGTATACAGAGATCTTCGATAGGGATTGCATAATTGCATAAATTCTTTGAATTAAGTGAGTATTAGCTGAATTTTTTCACAACGCACTGGCAACCCTGCCCAGGACCGTCGAATGATCGTTTCTTGGCGACGGGGTGGGAAACTTGCCAGTCAACTCTGAATTCCTCAGCCTCGCATTAAAGCTAGCTCCCTATAATACATTCCTATCGCCTGACCGAAGTACGCAATGTAAAATAGGAATCATTTCTCAGGTGATTCAAATGTCTGTTTTCTCGAATGTAAGTGCACTGAAACCCTAGCAGATATATGTTTATAAAACTTATCGTTATTGTTTTTCCTCTGATGTCCGTCTGCAAACTGGCATAGTTGTGATTTTTTTTTTTTCTCATAGCATAGCTTAGGATCCTAAACAAGCAGATCTCTTTTGAAACATGTTCTGTTATTTATTTATCTTATTTTTGTTTTATTTACAGAGAAAAGATTGTGAGCATTAAGTTCATGAGGAAATACATCCATATAGCGAAATGTTTATCTCCTACGTTGACTCCTGAAGCTTCTGAAGCCATATCTGAAGAATATTCACGACTGCGCTCACAAGATATGATTGATACTGATGTAGCCAGGGTAAGTACAGATAGTATTTTTAATGTATATTTTTAAAGAATGTATTGTTTCAATTTTGTACAGTCACTATTCAGTATGGAAGCTAAACTGACCTACACTGTTATAACAGTTGTTTACCGAACTACCTAAAGAATTTCCCAGTGTTTATCAGTTACGAAACTTCAGTCAGGTTTTCAATTATAAGTGATAAAATCTCCTATGCAGCACTGTGACACATGTGCTGATTTCTTCAATATTCGAGTTACCGTTGCCCCAGCTTCTTTGCTTATATGAGCTCCCTTGGGGGCAGGTGGCTCACCTCTGGTGCTAGGGGTCCGGTAGTTTAACCCCAGGCCAAGTAATTTTTGGTGAACAACGTGTCGGTGAGTTTTTCTGAAACACTTCTGTTTTATCATACATTCCATTAATTCTTTCGGAATGATCCATTTTCATTAATGATCCGTTTCCTTTGGCCTAAAGGGCATAACTGTTGTACTAATATAATTTGATAACGAATTCGCCCGGTATTTCTTATAATGTTAGTATGTGTATAATCGGCAAAGACATGCATGTGGCAAATTTCATGTCAAAAGGGTAGTAAATAAGAACAATAAAACGAAAATAAATCTTTCTTGTCCATTTAGCAACATTTTGTTTTACTCATTCTAATTTTCGAATTAATAATTCTTTTCCTATGAAATTTACCACAAATATACATTTCCCGATTATATACATAGTATCAGTATTAAAAGTACCCTGCAAAATCATTTTCCAATTATATTCTTACAAGAAGGCAGTTATAGATATGCGACAATCATTTTGGACATGAGTGTACATGCCTTTGGCGAAACCTAGGTTCGATATCTGGTGAGAGTTCATGTGGTTCGAATTCCATGTTAAGCTGAAGGTCCATGCCATGCAGCATAATAGCCTCTGTGTTGAAATGGATGCTAAAACTCTAATCTGACCAATCTTATTTCTGTATAATTTGAGACTGATATTTCTAAAAGAAAGGATTTCGATCCGATGTTTACTATATCGTATAAGCGAATGCTTTTACCACAACCAAATACAATTGCTATCCAAGCATGTGTAAATAAATTAGTGCCTCCATGCTTGCGATCTGCGAATTCCGAAAACGGACGGAAGAAAAGATGTAAATATGAGCGATCCGTACATGTTCGAATTGTTTTTTCTAAATTCTTGCTAATAGAATGTAATCTGCAATGGCGTCGAGATATAGCTTCCAGCGCAGAATGCCCATAGAAGCAGTCAAAATATATGTAAGTCGATTGGAAATATAAATTTTAGAAAGCACAATGAGTAATCGAGACCATTATGTATCTTACTAATCTAGTTGGTCAAAAATTGTTTCACTGAATTCAATACTACCCATGACAAGGCAGGCATGCCTCCTCTGAAGATGAAACCGTGAGTACGCATATGTGCTAAACCATTTTTGTATGTTTGTTTGTTTATATTTTGCCGGAACCGATGACATAGTCCTTACTCGGCTCTCTTGAAGACGAGGTAATGTATGATTTCTCAACCTGGGGGTCGCGAAGATAAGCGGAGGAGATAAATATAATTAGAATCCAATACGGGAAAATATTTTTAAATATTATTTTGAATTTTGTTTTGATAGGCATATTTTTATTTTCATATATACTGTTAAGAACAACAAAAAATTAGGTCTACTAATCATTTTTAACAGGTGCAGAGTTGTTTAAAAATCAATTTATATGAAAGAGGTACGATATGAAACTAATGAGAACTGCATGCTGAAATACCAGAAAAGTACAAATGCAACAAAACCTGCATATTGAAATACAATTAAAATTGGAAGTTAATGAGATACGTGAGGATGGTGTGATTTCACTAGCGCGGCAATACCCGGTTCAATCTTCGTGACGCACGTTATCAAATCATTTAAAATACTCAACCTTTTAAACAACTGTTCAAGTTTTTAAAACCAAAATTAGAAATCACTTTATATATACAGTGGAGTCTCTTTAATTCGAAGTCCAAGGGGACAAGAAAAAACTTCGAATTATCCAAAATTCGAATTAACCAAAAACTCTCATTTTAAAGTAAAATCAAGAGAACAAAATAACTGTACTGTATATGGAAAACTAATTAACATGCAATGCACCATACCTATAAAGCACCACATTTTCGTAAGGAATTAGAATAGGCGCCGCGATTCGACATTGTGCATAATGCACGCCAATAGATCACAAACGAATCTGATTACCTTTTTGGCACTGTTTTAGTTCAGTTAAAAAGAATTGCACAAATATCTCGTTCTTGCAAGTCATTTGCTAGTGGAGGACAGGGTTCAAGGTCATTGAAATTTCTACAGAAGGGATGGACACTTCTAGGTTATTGAGGAGGTGGAGAGATGCGTACCAACCATCTTCTGCCGGATTCTCTATAACGGGAGACAGTCTAGTTGAGGTGGTATCAAAAAAAATTCTCTTCTCCATGGTCGCTTCTGGATAAGATAACAGATAAATAAAAACCAGTTGAAATTACGTTGTTCTATTTGCAACTTGTCGAACACTGCAAATTTTTCCACTGTAAATACTTCGAATTATCCAAACAGGAGGTTCAAATGTTCGATTTACCCACGATTTTTTACCATTGTTTATAATCCAGTTTTCAAGGGGAATAAGCTTTGGTTCGAATTATCCAAGTTCGAATTAAAAAGAGTCCGCTGTGTATATATATGAATATCATGAGATCTCCGCAATAGGTATATTAAAACTCCCACACAAGCTTATTACAAACCAGGAATTATAACGGGGTCGATGGCAAGAGAATGTGGGGTCGTGATAGACATTAGGTTGGAAACCACTGTTTGTACTATGAAAGTTGATCGTGCGTGATGGCCTGTCTGTGCACCCGTTAACTCTATCGTATTTAAGACCTGGTCGTAGTTTGGAGCCTCCGTTAATAATACTCCCTGCTCTTCATAACCTTGGTGTTCCATAAGAACGTGTGTATGTGTGTGTGTGTGTGTACACACTCTCTCTCTCTCTCTCTCTCTCTCACACACACTCTTACTTTTTGTATTATATTAATTTTCAAAACACCTGAGGCATATTGTGTGAACAGTGGAGTCTCCATACCTATCTATAAGGGGCTTAATCATCTTCAAAAAAAAATAATGTTCCTTAATCGGTAGCAAAATTTTATTCATACACAGTATAGCAGTATAACAGAATGGAAAAAATGATTTCTTTCTGATAAATGAAAAATGTAAATATATATTGTTTTCTCCTCAAGAACTGGATAGAAATTTTTAAATTTTACATTGAATCTTTATAGAAAAGAACATTGATTTAATTCTCACTCGAATCCAGTGAAGGCGCTGCCTAATACTTTCATCTTTTAATTCAAAATTTTTCTCACGTGTGCGTACTCTGTATCCACAGTTATTTTGATGTTAAACCAAATTAATGTATTTAAAATCAAGAAAGTATTGTGTGATAAAAATTGTTTGAAAGCTTAAAGTTTATCTTTCAGGCTAAACACAGAGTAGCGTGTGCCAGATCGGTGTCAAACCCTGTGTATTATCATATATATTTTACGATGGAACATCACATATTACATTCACGCAGATAGATTGTCACTGGATCATTAGCTCGATACGTAGTTGCCTTGTGATTTTGATTTTGAGTGGACATGTTATTCAACATCTAAAAGTAGTAGAGTCTTCGAAATAAATTGATTAGTTTGAATCGGGTTTCCGTAATGTATTAAGGGATTACGTTGCTTTTGCCAAGAAAAGCACTTTTAATTTTATAGCTTTTAGACATTGCGAGAAGAAAATATTAAGTATTGACATCATTGTGAATATTGCCATTATTAGCAGGTCAATATTCCTCTTTTCCATGCACTATGATTCTCCGTTAAATTTTGTTTTAGCGTAGGAATCGCCCTCTTCAAAATTTAGCTTCCCCGCGCCTCTCTAACCTTCTCATTGTACTTTTACCACATCTCTTGTCCATGATTTGATAGTCTTTGTTACTACTATTCTCAGTGAGACTTTCTCTAGCTCAGTCTCGCATCCTTTTCACTTTTTTTCCAGAGAAAAATATAGACTTCCAGTTACTCAAATGCTGCTTCAGCACTAATGATACGAGTTATGATTCGCATTTTTTTTCTTTAATAGAATGAAATACTTTCAAATCATAAAATAATTCGGAAAATTTTCCGTTTGGAAAATTTTTGCTTCCTCTGGAACGGCCCCGGCTAAGAGTACAAGAACATACAGATGGTGATCAGAAAAATCGAAACACCTGAACGAAATTGCAACTTACCAGATTAATATGGTGTCGGGCCACCTTTCGCCTTCAGAACAGCCTTAATGCGACGTGGGATGGAGGCATAGAGGTCGTGTATGGTAGCAAGTGGAATTTTACACCATTCCTCGTGCAGGGCATCGGCCAGTTCTGTGAGAGAGGGTGGAAGTGGAAATCGTAGCCGGAGTCGTGTTTCCAAGACGGATCACAGATGTTCAATTATGTTGAGATCTGGGGATTGGGCGGGCCAGGGGAGGTATTGAACTTCATCCCGATGTTCCTGAAACCACGCTGCAATAACGCCAGCTGTGTGAATGGGTGCATTATCATCCTGGAAGATGGCGTCATTGTCTGGGAACAACATCCGGACGATAGGATGCAAGTGGTTTCCTAAAATTGCGACATAATTGTTGGCAGTGATTCGTTCGCTAAGTGTGACCACAGGACCCAATGAAAACCATGATATGGCGGCCCACAGCATCACCGAGCCGCCGCTATGTTTCACAGTTGGGCGGAGACACTGCAGATCATAAGCTTCTTTGGGCGTTCTCCACACATAAACACGGCCCGTGGTTGGGAATAGGGTGAAGGATGACTCATCCGACCATATCACACGTTTCCAGTCCTCAACGGTCCAAGTTGCATGGTCGCGGCACCATTTGCGGCGTGCGAAAGCGTTATGGTCCCTGATGAGCGGTTTGGCCGTGCAACACGACCCCGTAAGTTAATGTCATGTAATTCGCGGCGGACTGTGATTGTCGAAACAGGGTGGGGGAGGTGCTGATTGAGTTCCTCAGTCACTTGCTCCGCAGTGGCACGACGGTTCTGCGTGACAATGCGCTTTAATACCCGGCGTGACCTGTCACTCATGATTTGTTTCCGCCCACTGTTCCGCTTCCCCGATGTGGTTTTACCGTGTGTTGTGTAGGCCGTCATCACCTTCGACACTGTCCCACGCGACACACCTAGTACAGTAGCCACTGCCGTTACACTCACTCCACATAACCGCGCACCAACAATTTGCCCTCTTTGAAAATCTGAGAGGTCTCCCATTTTACACTACCTCCGTCTGCTGCAGCCACTGGACACTGCTGTTCCACTGCGCCTGACGTAGCATGGAGACCGACCTAACACACCACCACCAGCGGTCCGGCGCTGCAGGTGCCACGACACCACTGCCAACCCATACATTTGACGTGTTGCCAACTACAGGCGTTTCCATTTTTCTGATCACCATCTGTATGTACTTTGAAAAGTACTACGGAGTATAGGTAATATGTGTGTATGTGAAAGAAATTTCATTGTGATACTTTCAGTAGGGTGGGAAAAGAACCCCTTAATTGCTTTAGAAGATACGCTCGTAGCAAATCGAACCCAAAAACAGTCTTCTTATTTTTCTGGTATTACGACCGACGCAAGGTGTTAACAATAACCCATATAGTTACCTTTCACTTAAATAACAAACCAGCACCAGCTTCTCGAAAACTCTGATCAAGCAAAAGCAACTCACGCGGAACAAAAGCCTGGAATGTAGGGACGAAAGAGGAAGAGAGGGGGAAGGTATAAGGTTCATTATTCAGTAATTGTGCATGAACTGTACAGCTCCAATATCGATAACGGTGATGAAAAACTATTTTCCCCCTTTCTGTTACCAAGCAAAAGAACAAAATATTGCCACTCTGACAACATAAAACACAAGACCGGTGTTTCAAGGCTAAACTTCAAGCTTCGTTATCACCTCATATTTTTGTTCCCGACTTGCAACAGTGCATTTCCTGTTGACTGATATTCCCAAGAAATGAGAGGGGCGGGGAGCTTAACTTTTAATCAAGCGTATATTTTCTAGAGCATTTTAATAAATGACATAAATACGTGTATCAGCATATGACACTCGGTAAAAGGGTTCGCTAGTATCAGTGACGCTCTCTCTCACTCGTATCCATGCTCACTTGCCTTATCGGGGTTCAGGCTCGCGAGTTTGAACATATACGTCTGACTAGTATAATATTGCAAAGTATTTAAATTATTTTTGAAGTGAAAATAATTCAAATTGTTTTTACAGACGCAACCAGTAACAGCTCGAACATTGGAAACTTTGATTCGTCTTTCCACGGCACACGCAAAGGCAAGACTTTCCCGAACAATCGATTTGGAAGATGCCCAAGCAGCGATTGAGCTTGTGCAGTATGCGTATTTCAAAAAGGTAACGTATGTTAGTTATTCTTATTTGATCAGTTACGGTAAAGGGAATTTCAGTTGTTATACATAAAATTGATAAGGCAATACTCAGCTTTTTATAAAAATTAGTTATGTGACATGGTGAATTAGGAATAAGTTTTCTTTTTAATCTTTTGTCGTTATTTCATTAATTGAACCTTATATGTCGTCCATCTACTTTGATGGGGGCATCTCTGGAGGCTTCGACTTGTTTTTACAGGTAAATGCGGTTTCTACGTATTCATTTCAGTTACAACGCAGGCAAACAGATGGACGTAAAGAAACGCCACAGGAAAATGGATGAACGTGATATAGGACTCAATCGAAGAAGTAATGCAACATTAAAAAAAAAAAATCCGTTTCATTATATGGACAAGTTACGTATAATTGAAATGTAACATTGGCAATTTTGATGACTATTGTGACACTGTCATGACCATCAGGCACAGTCGTCTAAATTCAAAGCTTGTCACCTATTTTTTAATACTGAAAGATACGCACGCATGCACTTAGTCAAAGAACTAACACTTTCCTAGGACAACTGTTAATTGGGAAGGACATGGTACATTGAATTTGCTGTCTTAGGAATTTTCTGAGTATCTCGTTAGATTTTCAAGTTACATGAAACTTGGTATATAAACACCTTATTAAAAGTAAGTTTACACATGTTTAGACATTTTCGAAAATTACGCATCTAAAGGGGGAGGGGAGACAGTTTCTTTATATGTATATATTTAAAAAAAAAAATTGTGTTCCAATAATAGCAAAAATAATGAAACAGTTAAATCGTTTAAAGCAGTTTTTACGATAATTAGTACTTGAGTGGACCTAGTTTTATGTCACTTTACTTTGATTGAAATGCGTATCTTAAGGGGAAGAATAGGGTTTACATTTTTCATAAAGAATAACAGCTGGACCGCTTGAAATTGACTTTTGAACATATCTAGCGCTTGAATCATGCTGAGTTTTTGTTTTTTGGATTTAAATACCTTTCAGATAAGGAGGGTTCAGATATTTTTCGCAAACCTATGCTTTCTTTGCAAGGGCTGAGTACTTCGGCTAGTGATAATAATCATTTCAATAAGTGGTTTTCACTGAATACTAGTTGTTGCGCCTGGACTTTCGGTCTGCTGTTCACCACATTAGATAACTTGCTAATTAAAAGATCTACTCAGTAATTCTTTACATGTATAAATATATATTATTATTATTTAGTTTTCTCTCCAAGCAACATGCACAAATCTAAATATGCCTATCTATTACGACCCTTGTTTTCATAATATATAGCAAAACATGTTCACTATCATCACTATCCATTTTGAAATAGTTTAACAGGAACAATTATATTTAATTGCAATTAAATCGGCACAAAATATTACTGTAGAAATACACAAATATTAATGCTTAAATCTAAATATGGTTTATATGGGCGTTGTTCTGTTTTTAAATATCTTAAATTGAAACAATGCAGTTTTTAGTTTGCAACTAAATCATTACAATAGCTTTAAATTGGAGAATTCCTTGACTATTAGCAACATCTATTGGCGTTAGGCAGCGCAGATAGCGACAGCTGTTAGCGTGACGCATGCACAGAGTGAAGGACTAAGAAGCCAACCTTTTATGAGTATTTAATCATTTATTTTTTTTAAAAAAATATTCAAGTTGTGTTTCAGCATTTAACTAATTCGTTGGTGTAAATGATTGTAGGTTCTTGAAAAGGAGAAGAAAAAGAAACGGCGACGTGATTCTGGATCTGAAGGTGGTGACGACGATGATGGTGATGATAAAAAGAAGAAGAGGAAGGTAAGCAAATAGGATAGTACATTTACTAGATAATTTTTTAAAAAAGTGAAAAAAAGAAACTTTGTTAAAACCCTCACTGAAGCTTCTGTTTAGTGCAAATGGTCGGTTTCAGCGACAATTTGCATCAAACGGGTGCTTAAGGTGAGTCTTATTAGCTATTTAGAATGCTGTCTGTTGCATTATTAAGCAATTTGTTGAAAAAGTAATTGGCTATATGACGATAGAGTAACAAAGAAAAAAAAATGTTAGCTGAAGTGAGCGTTCGACAACCGGTGGACTTGAGTTAGTCGCCGTCAGTACAACTGTCAGATATTTCTGTTATTATTGTTCAGGGTGTCTGTCGGTCACGAATGTCACGAAATCAGAAAACGGTCATGAAAGTCACGAAATTTAGCTTTTGGGTCACGGTTTTTTTTTTTAACTGTACAAATGTAAGTACAGATTGGAAAATTTCGTTCTATAAAACATCAAAATTCACCAAAAATGTCTATGGTCGGCTTTAGACGCTACCAAATCGCAAGCAAAGTACGTTTCTATCGCATGGATGGAAATTCGGCCTAATTCGCACTCAAATTTGCTCTTGAAAATGTTAGGAAATTTTATGATTTCGTGAAGAAAAGGTCACGAAATTTCATTTTGGAATTTTAGTAGACACCCTGTTGTTCTTTACCGGGTTGGTTGTTGTGTGCATCATGTAATTAAAATAGTTATTAGATACTATATCTTGAAAAGCAGAAGAGAGAAAGTTTTACTTATTGCAAGAGTTTCTGAAAATATTTCTTTAAAATCTGTTGTGAATTTCTTGTCGCGATCAAAAATATTGTAATCTCCATGTATTTTTCAATTAAGTCTTATTTAGTACCTACGGTTAGCGTAGGCGCCTTTGGCGTGAGAGACCAGGGTTCGATTCCCGGCCGAAGCTCATGTGGTTAGGATTCCACGTTAATCAGTAGGTTCTATCTCGTATAGCCTCGCTGCTGAAAGGGACATTAAACTCAAAATCAACTCAGTTATTTAGTAGCTAGCTATAAAAACTTGAAATTAATGGCTTATAATAGTGTTGAAACCGTCTGGGGATCTTGAAATTTCAGGTAGTTCCAAACCCCTAAGGATGTCCAACCATTAAGATTAAAGAGAATAAATTTAAAAAGAAAATCCATATCACATATTGAAAGGAATTTGTTTGAATCTTCTGATATAAAAATGATGAAATCCAAGCTAAATTTGGATTAAGATAACTTTGACGAGAATTGGGGTCTATATTCTCAATGGTTTTAATCAGAAATCAGTTTTCATCAAGCTTAACTTCCGTATTAATCTACATTAGGCATTAACTACGGGGACGTGATTTGGGAACAGTTATATAAAGTGATAAATTCTATTGTGGCTATAGTCTGTGAAGTGATGTTTTGATAGTAAACTTTGTAAGTTTTGAGTTTCGTTTAATTTTTTGAGTTTTTGGGAGACTTAGAGTAGTAGGAGTGTTTGTTGGCCAGTGTATCATGATTTTAAGTTTCATTTAATGTTATTCGTTTACCAAACAGTCGATTTTTGTACTTAAAGCTTCCTTGGATTAGAGTGGGTTAGATATCTAAAAATAATTTTAGCGTATTAAATCATACGCCTTATCAAGTTACATGTACCATTTAGTTGAACACCTTACGTATAATGTAATACCGTTGAGGAATGTGTGAGATTATGGGAGAGTTCTCGACAAGTAAGGATTTAAATATTTCTGAACGTGACTGTTCTTGAATTTATGTATTCAGTGTGAGAGGAGACTTTGTTCAATTTTCCAATGTTCTGTATTGTGCTCGCGTCATTTTTTTCAAATTATTGATCAGAATATTCATAATTCTCTTTTCATATTACTTTTTCAAATATAAATACAGAGTAATTTTTTCAGTGTTAGATCTAAGAAAATGCAAATACTTCAGTAAGTTATGAACGTATCATTATGGAATTTGCTACAAAGAAACGTAGGAGGGCATTCGTGTCGTCGAGACAGCGACTGGCACCATGTCGTAGTTCTGTGTACCTTGTTATTGTGTTGTGCAGTAGTAAAGAATAATGGTGTACACAGGAAGAGTATGTATTTATCGTTTGGAACTATAGGATGACACCTTCATTTAAGGTGTTAATACGCATTTTTCACGAAACATGACGATAGAAAGGCACCAGCAAAATGCTGCGATTAGTAAGGACGTAGTCTTCTAAGCATTCTCACATATGTGGAGCGTCACGTTCGCGTCTGCCTGGACACTAAAAGCAGATGTAGTCGTATATATATATATATATATATATATATATATATATATATATATATAAGGAATAGTTTTTATGGGCAGAGATGTTCGTTAAAATTCAGTAAAATCTTTATATAGTTAAAACCTAGGCGAATTTACACTCGAAATGCCTATGTTTTAGGCATAGAAAATTTAATTTTTAGAGCATAAATTTTCATATTGTGCTTACCGGATATTGTTTTTTATGTAGAAGCGTCAGCCACGCAAGAAGCCTGGAGAGGAAGGCTATGATCCTTATGAATACGATGAGACATTTGAGGACGATGAAGAAGAGGGTGAGGATGAATCTCAAGAACAGACAGCAGGAGGAGATAATACCGCTTCAACTACCGAGTCAGAAGCTACCATCAGTGAGGACAGGTAATATAATTTTATTTAACACTTTTACTCTAAAATGTCAACAATTATGATACAAGTTTTAACTTACCGTATGCGATGTTAGCAAGTTTTACTGAAGAAAAGCGAATTAGTTTTATTAACTTTCGCAACATAAAATGTCTTGAAATATCTTTTAGAATAACACAGAACTCATGGTAAAGACAATATCCAATTATAATGTTCATTTCATTTCACCTGAGGTGGAGGTCAAAATAAGCATTTTTCTGTCCGCTTCCTCATTTAATCTGCTGGACGTGAAGTTTTGTTTCTCGTACCACCACCAGCCTCCTAGAACTGAACTTCAGAATGTACAAAAAAAAAAAAAAAAAAAAAAAAAAAAAAAAAAAAAAAACCATATGAAAAGAATTACCGTATTTACCGGTGTATAAGACGTACCGCGGAAAAACGCCCTAGAAGTTTTTGTGGGTTGTCGAAAAGTGCTGTGTGTTTGACTTTGCAGTGAGAACGGCCGTTGTGTGTATGTATGAGTGGTCATATGACTCCGACTATTGCGGCCTTTTGGAAAGGTTCATTTAACCCTTTCTGACATTAGCTACTGCCAAGTAAGTAAACAGTATATGATAAAAAGGTTATCATGTATCAAAGAAAGGAATTAGCACGGTGTTGAATCGCAACAAGACTGACATCCCCTGCTGTAGCTGGCTTGGGCATACCCCCGATGTGGTGCAAAAATTGCGTTCCTTGGTGCGAGGCGAGAACCCACTCTCAAAGAACAGTAGCAAGGATTGTACAAAGTTTTGTTGCAACCATAAGATTTATATGTTTTTTTTTTTTTTAAGGTGGGGGGTGGAAAGAAAGACGAACAATCCGAAAATGTACGAATGCTATCTTGTAGGATTGAATTGAAAGTTTGTAGTGACTGAATGAAATGTGGATGTGTCTGTCTAAATATGATAAAAAGAGGATCTTTTTCTGTCGTCATGAATGTGTAGAGTTTTCTTCACGATACTATAGTCGTTGGTAGTTTGTGCTATAGTGGCAAATTTATGCTACACAGAGTGGACAAAAATTCTAAAATCAATTCAGCTTATCAGACTAGCATTTTGGAGTCACTATACCGCTATATTACCGTCCTTATATGGCAGAAACACATCTTGCGTTGTCATTCACTTGGACTCCTTTCTTGGATTTATACCTAAATGAATTATTATAATAAAAGCCGCAGAACAAATAACATTTGTTCTTCTCACGTGGCGTGCAGTCATACGACGAAGCCAAATGTGACGTACATGGAGCGGATGGTACGTGAAACTGGAATTCATGCAATCCCTTTTACAGACATTTCTGTGAAATCCTTCGTGGAATTTTTGTTTACGTTCTTGAAACGAGGTTGGGCCGTCGACGGTCGTGAGAAAGGTTGTCAAGAAGAATAAAACAGATTTGACCAAACTGCTTCAACGCAGTCTTCTTCAGTCCAAACTGAGATGCAGGGCTATAGATAACATATGGCTTGCAATGGAGCGCAACTGCTGGTGACGTCACGGTATTTCGTAAACTGGTAAGGGTGCCAAATTCGTTACTGTAAACATGAAACTACTTCTATTGCATTTTATTTCATGTGAGAAAACAGGCTATATTAAACTTTCAGTATTGGGATTGCTCCAATTGCTAGTGTGTTTCGTCATTTTAGTGCTAAAATGAATAAGTACATTCCACTCTCAGATTTCCTGCCAAAAGATAAATTTTATATGTATCTGTGTCTGGGCATTACCGACATCTACGGCCTTAAACGCGTGACGTATGAGGGATGGCGTCTCTCGGCGAGCACACTACCTGGAAAAAAAAAAAAAAAAAAAAAGATTGGGGAAGGGTTGAAGGAAGAAGGTACCCTGGGATCTGTATGGTCGGTACCATTCTGGCATTTGCCTGATGTGGATAAGGAAATCTCACTCAGGATGACTGATCTGAAAAAGCTGTTACATCTCGACCGAGTGTTCCCATGGAAATCGAATCCAGAACTACTCGCACCAGAGAGAGTGTTAGTGACAACGCTACGTGGTAAGACTTAAATTTCATATTACATGAGGAATATTTAATTGGACTTCTGCGTTGTTTCCGTAATACTATTTCATAGTAGGATTAAACATTTTTTTTTTCTTTTCTGAAGTTACCCAAAGGTATGTGAATGAATTTCTTTTCTCGCATTGCTTGGCATTTTGTCAAATGTATAAATTCGTGTTTCTGTGATTAGTAAACAGTACCAGATAATAACATAACGAATACAAAGTAGCTGTTACAAATGCATGATCTGGCTTTTGTGATACCATTTATTTCCCAAACCTTTGTCGCTTTTTAAATAACTGTTATTGACTTTTAAATGACTGGAAGTGAATCAAGCAGCGTGCACTTGACAAGCAAGGTACTGGGATTCAGTTCATTGCTTGCCGAAAAACGAGATATTCCATATTTTTGAATTATCAATTTAAGAAGTAAAACTTTTGTCTACATCGTACTTACAGGCTGATAAAATTATATAAGAACATAAAATAAAGCTTATTAACTTTACAGTGGGTGGTTGTTTTTGTTCTGATATTTCGAACTCGATTGATCCTAAGGTCTTTTCGAGGGAGCGTTTTTGCGAAGAAAAACTTGAACTGTCAGTACTGATTGGCTAATAAAATGCTAATGAATAAACTGATAAATTAATATAAATCACTTCCTTTAATATTCATGAAGAACGTGCACCACGTGAATCTGCACTAGAATATTCTTATTCTGCAGCGTTAACCAATTCCCAAGACTGACTGACAACATTATTCTACTTGTGGATTTTAGTTGAAAATTCTAAGTTAAATCTTGCAAAAAAAAAAATTCGAATTTCTATTGTGTATTATTATGTCAAAAGATTTTCCTGTATCCAATGGTTAACAATATTATTCTGTTGCTCATCCAGGGTGTCCCCCTTTCCGGTTTAAGTTCCTTAGTTCTAATGTAATAGTGAAGAAGTCTTATAAAGGATTTTTAAGTTCTTGACGGTGTGTCTGGCTTCTCTTAAATGTTTTGGTAATCCTGAAACACCTAATTCATTACCTTTATAATCCGTAATTTTATTTTGTATTCCTTTATGACATCCCGGTGTATTAATTGGCAGTCGCAGCTTCCTAAATTCTTGGATGTATTTTTTGATCTACATAGTAACTTTAGCAGCCTATTAAAAACTTTTTCGAGATCCATGAGTGATTTTTAAGGATACTTTAAAACCGTATTTCGTTTGTAGCCGTTTGTAATCTGATGAAAGTCTGAGCTGTAGCGTTTAAAGCCATCCCTTGATTCAACTTTTTAAAATAAGATTTGAACTATTTTTATAAATTGTAAATGTTTATTTTATTTATCCAACTTTGTAAACGGAATAAGAACTTATGATTTTATAAAATGGTTTGTTGTTTTTTATGTAAATGTTCCTGTAAATTGATGAATTATAACAACATTTACAAACATTGTGTTCTCTTTGTCCAGGTTGAATGCTTTCAAATCCAGTTTGATCAGGCTATTCAGAGAAGAGCATGCTCAGACAGTGCCAATGGATCGAGTGAGAGAATTTCTTCGTCAGCATCACAGTGCTCAACCATTTAGCCAATCAGAAATCACGGCTGCAATTAATAAGATGGAGGACGCTAATCAAGTGATGTTAGCCGACGAAGTTCTTATTCTTATCTAATTATCTGCAGTAGCTAATCGGCTTAAATATATTCCATTGTTTCAAGGAAATTAATAATGGAAGAATAGCACAATTTGTACAGATCCATATTTTTTATATGTAAACTTTTTTATAGTAAAACTTTTAATTGAATCAATATATGTAATATACACAATAAAGTGTTATTTAAAAGTTATTTTATTATGATGAGTTGAACCTGCGCTCTCTACACAGCACATCATTCACATACGAGACGAATCTCCTTGTCAATCCTTGCAACATGTACATTCATGTCCAAAATTATTGTCGCATATCTATAACTCTTCTTGTAAGAATATAATTTGATAATTATTTTGCAGGGTATTTTTAATACTGATACTTTGTGTATAATCGGGAAATATATATTTGTGGTAAATTTCTTAGGAAAAGAATTATACATACGAAAATTAGAATGAGTAAAATAAAATGTTGCTAAATGGACGAGAAAATTTTATTTTCGTTTTATTGTACTTATTTACTGCTTTTTTGACATGAAATATGCCACATACATGTCTTTGCCGATTATACACATACTAAAATTATAAGAAATACCGGGCGAATTCGGTATCAAATTATACTCCTACACCAACATATTTATAGACATGCGCCAGTAATTTTGGACACGAGTGTACATGATCCTTTACAGACACAAGTGAAATATCTTGATAAAAATCTGCAAGGGTACCATAAAGGGGAGATTTTTTTTAATATATCGCACCGTTTGCAAGATTGAGCATATTTCCGGTTGGAGTTTCTAATTCATGTATGATCAGTTTTCTTTCTTCTTGCATGCAGTACGCAATAAGCAAATACGTTATACACAATTATAATGTCACTGATATATGAAATTCATTGGGCAAAACATTCCAAACAAAGATTCATTTTAGCCTGGAGAATTGGTTATCCTTCATTTGTCATTATCATTTGACCATGAAACAAACGCTGGAGAGATATACAACTCCTGTATGCAACTGTGTTGTATAACTCATAGGGTATGATGCTTTTTTTTTTTTTTTTTAATTTAATTTCAACACTACCAGTGTACTCCTAAAAACTGTAATAAAGAAATAACTGCCACGGTTTTTAAATATTCAATTAGAACTGGACAATCTACACAAAATTTGGAATCGACCTGCGAAAACTGCACGTTTCTAGCACATATGGTTTTCGAGATCTCATTGTCGAAAGGATTGGAGACAAACATATAAACCTAGCATTTTAATATAGACTAGCTGAACGTGCGCTCTCTACACAGCGCATCATTCGCATATGAGCATAAATCTCCTCATTCCTCACAACATACGTACATGTCCCTTTACAGACAAGTGAAAGACGTCTTGATTAAAAAGAAATCGGCAAGGGGTATCATAAAGGGGAGATTTTTTCGATTATTTTTTCTCAATATCGCACCGTTTGCAAGATTTGAGCCTCCTTCCGGTTGGAGTTTCTAATTCATGTATGACCAGTGTTTACTTTCTTCTTGCATGCAGTATGTAATAAGCAAATACATTACATATACAATTAATTATAATGTCAGTTATATATGGTGTTCATTGGGCAAAACACTCAAAAAATAGATTTATCTTAAGACTCGAGAAATGGTTATCCTTCCTTTTTCACTATTATTTGGCCATGGAACAAACGCTTGAGACATATACAACCCCAATATACAACAATGTGGTGTTGGAATGTATAACGCATAGGATATGATGCTTTAGTTTTTTTTTTTTTTTTTTTAATTTCAACGCTTCCAGCGTAGCCTAAAAAATGTAACAAAGAAATAATGGCCATGTTTTTTAAATATTCAATTAGAACTGGAAAATTACGCAAAATTTCCAATCGATCAGTGAAAACGTCATCTTTCTAGAGCCTGTAGTTTCCGAGATCTCATTGTCGAAAGGATTGACCACAAACATAAACATAGTTTAAAAGAACTCGGAAGATGGAAGCACAACTCACATGGATTGATTTTAGAGAAGGCTTATTAAAATACAAAGGCTTTGAACAATAATTTTATATCATAAACTTTAAAAGATATAATTAACTAATTTAGACTATTTAAAGTACAAATACGTAAAATGTTCGTCTCTGTTAAACGTGAAATCACACACAACCGTAAATGAAAGATTTGAAAGCTAAAGTTATAGGTTGGAGCTCAGGCGCTTTTAATTGCTATTGTATCGTTTTAATAGATAGATAATTATTATTAGCGAACCCAAAAGCATAACACTAGACTAGTTCCCAACCTTGTTTACCTGACACAACTTCATGAACCCTCCCCTTTCCTTCGCTGCTTGTTGGTTTGACTTCTTTTAAACTTTCAGATGCAGCATTGAATTTTCAAATCTTCGGTAATAATAATAAATGTATATTCATTTCTAGCAGAACCTTTCCATACCATTGTAGTGCAGCATTATTTTTTACCAACTTTGTTAGTAATGAAACCACAATTCTTACTCAACAGTTATTTTGTTTTATCCAGTACTTACGGTAAAATAACGCTTCTTTGTTACAGCGTTCGTAAACAATTACAGTATTCGTAATTATCAATGTGCTTTATTTCTGCCAGTAGCTTGCATTCCCTGTGCTCGCTTTTCCTCCTCTTCTTCTCAGGTTTAGAATCGTAGCTTTAGCACACATGGGACTTTATGCAGAGTCGTTTTGACGTGTGATTAGCGTCATACTAAAGGCTTGACTACTGCAGGAAAAATGTTAGTCGAAATCTAGTATGGCACTAATCACGCTCCAGAACGACTCTGCATAAGGCTCATAGTTGCTATCGTAAATATAATTTTCGATATCTAAGGGTCCAGATAAAACGGATTTTAGAAAATAAAGCATATAATTTTGTGACAATATTTTTCTGGTCAGAGTATGTACTTCTTTATTAAAATTAAAATATTTCGTAACAGTTTCCACAACGTAACGTTATCTTCCTCAGACGTTACATATTATAAATTTAAAATTATATAATAATTAAAATTGTAAATCAATAATTTAATATGATGTCTCTTACTATACTCTGACCGGCGAACGATGATTTCTGACAGCTTAGCTCGCGAGAACGACTGAGGAGTGCGGTGTTGCCGTGTGCTTCTCGCGCAAGGGGAGAATCGTCTGTTTCCTCGTTGAGGGTGAGTGAAAGTTTGGCAATGTGCGGTGGTTACCATGGAGACGCGACAGGTTCTGAGCCTAAGGTTGGTTGACCTGCTGTCTTCTGCTCGCTCGCCGTGGCCTTGTGCAAAGCTGTCAGAAATCATCGTTCACCGGCCAGGGTATATATTAATATGAACATGCATATGCCAATTAACGTCAGAGGGAGATAACGCTACGTTATGGAAATAGACGCGACAGGTTCTGAGCCTAAGGTTGGTTGACCTGCTGTCTTCTGCTCGCTCGCCGTGGCCTTGTGCAAAGCTGTCAGAAATCATCGTTCACCGGCCAGGGTATATATTAATATGAACATGCATATGCCAATTAACGTCAGAGGGAGATAACGCTACGTTATGGAAATTGTTACGAAATATTTTAATTTTTAATAAAGAATAATTTTATATTTGTGTTCTAGATTATGAAAATACTCTGTATTTAGTCTACATAAAGATACTAAATGTAGAATACTAATATAACCTAGAATACTAAAATCCAAAATGTTGGCCAGTATTTGTATCTCTCAATGACATTCTTGTTAGCCTCCGTATGTCTGTGTATTTTGTTGTGTACGTGTTAGCACTACATGTCCTGGAATAATAAAAAATCTAATAGAAGTAAATCACTTGAATAGTCCAGTTTGTGTAACTGAGTGTACCTCATTAGTACATGGTATGAAATGTAAAATTTTTATACGCATTTTTGTATATTATTATGTATGTTTTGTCATTTCCACTTTTTGTACTTGAAATAAATAAATATATATATATATACTAAAACAAGGGGCGGAGAGGGATGGCTATAGGGGAGATGGGAGACCATAAAAAATACATTGTATTTAACTATTGTTCTTTACAGGAATAAATAGGTACTTATTTTAGCGTTGCTCACATTTTTATAACAGCTGTTGCAAACAAGAGAATCAGATACTATAAAATTGCAAGTGTTTAGAGAGTAGAGGTTACTTAATTTCACTAAAATATAGTCTGAAAAACTTGGAAATGTCAGGGAATTTTATTTGAAATAGTAGATACCCTGATGGTTGGATTTGAGTTTAGCGTCCTTTCAACAACAGCGCGGTTATCTGAAATGAGATTCTATAGCTTGCTATGGGATCGAAACCACATGATCTGTTTTGTTTGAGAGAGAAAATCGGGAGAAATCGACCCGTTTTTTTTATATACATATATTCCCACTGGGTTGTCGAAGTACGGTATGTTCATAGTCTTGCCCCGTGAACTTTGAACTATTGTAACTCCTAAATGAAACGTGAGATATGAATGCGGGGTTACACATGAAGGTATGATTCTTCGGCATATATATACATATAGGGTGTTTCAAAACAATATTGAGAACGTTTGGTGGGTGATTCCTGACACCAAAATAAGACAAAAAGTATAGACAACCTGGGTGAAGAAATACGTCATTTCGGAGTTGTAGGCTGCCGAAAACATGAAAAAAATAACTTTAAAGGTCCATAGCTCCAATACTATAGGGCCTAAAGTAGTACCTAGGAACTATAGGGTTAAGACTTCACCTAGGAACTAGTATGTGCCTTACCCAAATATCCAAGTTTCAGAATCCTGAGGTACTCACGCAACAACTTTTATAGAAGGAGTTTGGCTACAGGCATATAATTTGAAGTACTCACCAACTACCTCTATAAAAATTGTGGAAGTACAGCAACATTCTAAAATATTGGAGATTATATATAATCTGAGGACTTGCGCAGTTTTGAGTAAAGTTCATTTATCTTTACAGCGCAATACTTTACGTCTTATAAGAATTCCAGTACATTTTGGACATCTACTAGCTTCAACTGTCAAATGACTTTAGGCCTAATGACTCATACCCTGAGAGTTGGAACACTAACGCCATCTCTTGCGCAAAAAGCTCAACATTTTTTTAGACAACTTGGTATAGGAGTTCGATACATTTGTGATATGCGTGATATAAAAACAGTTTCCTTATGAGGAATCACTGAATATTTTACTTAACAAACGAGGTGTCGCAGAAACCAATATTGCTATAACCAAGTTATATGGTAAGTTCTTTTTAGTTTGGCATCAATTGTTCCCTCCTCGTCATGAAAGAAAAATCCATAGAATTGAGCATCAAGAATGTTAACCAGGATATTAAATTTCATTAAAATCTCTTTTCAGAAAACTCGTGAGGTTTAGAATATCGTCTATCCAACTTTCTAATATCAGCTGATTAGTTCAATTAACTTGAATTGGGAATTACGAAGAATTCGAAACAAAATTTTATGTCATGTCATTCTTCGCTTTGACCTTCGCCACACTTCCCTTTATATCTACACACACATTGGCTTAAGTTTAGAGTTGCCCCTCCAGATTCAAATCTACAAAAAAGCAGTTAAAACATTAAAAATTGTTAGGTAGTTTTGGTCACCCGCTAAGACTTAAGTTAGACTAGAACAGTGACTAGACCCAGTTCTCATAGAAGCTTCAATTATCTCTTACATTCAGTAATCCGTGATTCTCATTAAAATTTAATTCATTGTCTTCATTATTCTTATATAATTCTGTAAAACTCAATGCGGAAATATCACATTCAACGCACCGATTTGTCACTCTATACGGCTACCATGTTGCTGAATCATCGAAACCTTCCGTGTCTTGCAAATAGTACCCACTTCTACATATCTTTCCTCGTGTTAAACATAACTTTATTGCCAAACTTACTCCCTAAACATCACATAAGAACCCCAGATCATCATTTCTGTAAATTTTCTCAATTTTTATAAAAAAACAGAGGGGCATCTTTAAACTTAACCCCACACAATATATATATATATATATATATATATATATATATATATATATAAAGGATTAAAGTTACTAGAACGGTGTGCAGACAACCTTGAATAAATGAAAATAAGTAATATACACTAGATGAAATTAATTTAAATTTTAATTAATTTTTTAAATATTATTTTACAAAAAAACAAATTTAATACATTTTAATTATCATATATACAATATATACAAAAACTTATGTACAATATATTAAAAAGTAAGTGGTACACGAGTCCAGTTCGACATTTTCATTAGGCATGGTATAAGTTAAGCTAAGTTTCCGTCTCTGGGATTCATCGGCAGCTATTCATAATCGAGAAAAAAGGTATAATGTAGCTTCTTTCATGTATGCTGCAAGGAATTTATGGGTAATTGATGCATGGACAGATTAACTTTGAAGGGTGATTTGAAAATTTGGCCATCTCCTTTTTTAAATTTATTTATTGTTAATTTTATCACACAATACACATTCTTAGCTAGGAAGGCTCAAAGGGGAGAAAAATTTGCTAAATCGCACCCACGAACGATAGTACAAGAATTTTCAAAGAGACGTCGTGAGTTTCTTGTGCACTTGACGAACAAACTGGTTATACATAAAGCCTATTATACATGGTCATAGTTTTCCATCAAATGTTGTATCAAACTTATCTTTGATAGTCATTTGGTAAAATAAGCAGGCTAAAACTTTGACAATCACTATAAACGATAAAATACAAAACTTAATTTTGTTGCTCATTTGTTTACATTTCTTCATTCAATTGTTATATTTGTTTTGTAACCGCACAGTGACTTTGGTTTGTTTTCTTTGTTTTACTTTAGAACAGTTGTATCAAATGCTGTAACCAACCCAAAAGTTGCATACAACTTGGTACACACGTTCAAATTCCACTTTGTTTTAACATTTGATATAGCATTTGATGGAATATTTGATGATGTATAACAATATTAAGCTACATATTCGTTTGTTAAAAACTTTGCGATAGTGGACTAATTTTCGTTCCTTAGATGTTTCGGGAAAAAATACAAGGATAATGTATATATTGTTTGTGTCATACT
Organism: Thermobia domestica; assembly: GCF_964235325.1. Classification (NCBI taxonomy): domain Eukaryota; kingdom Metazoa; phylum Arthropoda; class Insecta; order Zygentoma; family Lepismatidae; genus Thermobia; species Thermobia domestica. The sequence goes on from NC_137457.1 coordinate 285,207,795, forward strand.
TGATGAAACAATCCTTAAAGTTCTTCTGTATTTATTCCAAGTACACTGCTATGTCTTGGTCATGCTACCCAGTCTAGATTCCGCATTCTTTAGTATGCTGCTGAGTTCAATTGAAGGGCCCTCTTCAATAAGGAGGTAAGTGAAAAATGGAAGTTTTGAGTTAGAGTGCTTATAAACTTAAAGTACAATGTACAAGATTAAAATAATTTTTTTTTTCTCAGAACAGACGCTTCGTATAGGCACTAGAGGTGACGGGGAAGGAAAGTAAGTCCTCACGCCTTCTTTATCTACGTTTTACGAGGAATCGAGGTAACTCGACTTACCTTGTTATTGCAGAGAGCCCTTCAATTGTAGAAAACTACTGAATTGAAGCTAGGAAGTCACTCCTGAACAAAATCCAGAACACCAAGGCGCGGAAGACATTTTTATTTGAACCTTTGCTCTATCCCTGTTGTTAATAGTGAGAACCTTTTGATCCACTGATCAGCAGGAGAAACGGACGGCCAGACGTGACCAAGATGGGAAGTATATGTACTTCAAATATCTAGATAAGATATAACTTCCTAAGGTGAATAGTCGCATTTGCTATTAAAAGGGAAAATAAATCTATGTGGTGAAAATAAAGCCTAGGCATGATATTTTATTCAGGCACGTACTAGTTTATTGTCACATTCTCCAAGTTTCTACCTGTCGAAATATTCCCTGTTCTGATCCCAGATAAATGTGGTGATGCTGAGTATCATATGTGATCACCAGAATTCATCTGAACCTGACTTAACTTGCCAAGGAGGTAGACCTTGATTTCCTTAGTACACATATGAAATAATTTATGCGGATCCCAGTTGCATATAGCTTCGGGGCTGAAAAGGGACATTATACTTCAACAAACAGCCACTGATGCTAAGCATATTCAATTTGTATATATAGACTAATCTAATGCTAAGGTCCTAAAGATATTCTATTTGTATGCATACACTAATCTGATCCTCAGGATATTCCAGTTGGTCTAGTGGCTAACGTGCGTGCTTTTGGTACACAGGGTCTCAGGTTCAATTCCCAAGGAGAGAGGATTGAAATTTGAACGCATTACGGTAGGTCGGATTCCAGTCACATATAACCTTGACCCTAAAAAGGGACGTTATACTTCAACAAATAACCACTGATATTAAGGATATTCTATTTGTATATATTGGTTAATCTGATGCTAAGGTTCTAAGGATATTCCATTTATAAGTATAGACCATCTGATGCTAAGCATATTCCATTTGTATGTATAATCTAATCTGATGCTAAGGACATTCCATTTGTATGTATAATCTAATCTGATGCTAAGGACATTCCATTTGTATGTATAGGCTAATCTGATGCTAAGGATATTGACATCGCATGTACAAACTAATCTCGTGTTAAGGATATTCCTTTTGTTAGTATAGGCAAGTATCGCATCTTTGAGGAATACTTCCCCGCAAGAAATTGGAATGAAGATACTATGCTTTCCTATTAAGCATTGAATCTATAAAATCTAGAAAGAAATCAACTTGACTGCCTCTGACCTACGAAGCCACGACCTACTATTTAAAAGATAAATTGATGCTTCATCACGAAATGCCTTTAAAAGGACTAACAAATAATTATAATATGGCACCGTTAGTACGTAAGTGAAAGACCATATCTATGATCTGAAAACAATCAGAATAATTACAAGATTTATAAGTTCTCAGCATTAGTAAGAAGAAAGCATTTTTTTCTGCATTTGTTTTTTAAGTTTAAGCGTTTAATTAAATTTACAATTATAGTTAATGATGGTATTAATAAAGCTGAAGTATAAGCTACTTACTAAGTAAGTGTAGATTAATTACCTAAGTATATTGCATCTAACAATTAGCAAAGCAATACAAAGGTCGTGAGTCAGGGAATTTTGCAAGCAACGCAAGAATTATCTTTCTTATTAATTTTTTGAATGTTGCAAGAGGCATTTTTTTCTTTATAACCTCAAAATGTCCTGTTGTCAAAATTAATTTGATACCTATTGGTGGCCTTAAACATCGTATACTTGACACTACTACAACTAGCAGAGTTGCTTCACTGATTGTTAGTTTGTTTGTCCTGTATTCAGTCCCTTTCTGTATTTATATGGTATTACCCTCATTTTCTATTTGATAGTTAAAAAAAAAAGTCTCTTTCACACGAACTTTAAAATTCTATACATTCTGTGTATGTCTTGACCATCTTAGATGTTTTTCTTTCGCTATCAGCAATATTTTTGCTCATATGTACTATATAGAAGTCTGCATTATGCTAGCTCTGTTCGCCCATTTGTTAAATCTATTTTAAAATAATAATAATAGTAATAGTGTATATATGAAGAAGTTAGGCATGAAAACATATGTGACAGTAAATATATGTTACAAGGAACAAAGTATATATATATATTAATTTCATTCGTCAAGTTTTTCAAGTTTGAAATTCCTGGCAGTGCCAAAATAATCATAACTTTTCTCGAGATTAAATTAAATAAAATTAGATTAAAAAAAAAAAACTATAGAGTAAGCAAATTTCTAATAATTCTTTAGTAATAAGAATAAAACTTAGTCCATTGATAGCAAGACTATTCATGGCTTTGGATTAATTGTTTTAACAAAAGAGACACTGACCAAAGCTTAAAACTTTATTTTAAATTATAATTTGTAACTGTTTCGGATATCTAGCATATCCTTCTTCAGACACGATCGAAATTAATGAAAATACAGACATATATATAAATGTTGTTATAACAGAGTTTAAATTCTTTAACACTTTTAAATGGAAGAAAATGGAAAAATAAACTTTTTAGACATGACCATAATAAAACAAGGAGAAGGCCTGGTTACGAGGTGGTACCAGAAAGAGTGCTCAGCGGGAGTGTACTGCCATGAGAGGAGCGACGTGGATAGGAGTACAAAGAGAAATTTCATAACAAATATAAGAAGAATAGAAATGATGGAGGACGAAGAGGAAGGAAGGAAGGAGAGCATACAGAAATTCTACAGACAGTTAGAGAAGAACGGTTACAGCAAGAAAGTGTTAGAGAAGGAAGAAGAATGCAGGAAGAGGAAGAGAGGGAGAAAGAAGAATGAAGAGGATGAGAGTGGAAAATGGCATGGCATAGAAAGTATGGGAGAAGAAACGGAGAAACTGAAGAATTTATTGAAGAAAGGAGGGGTCAGAACTTATAGAAAGAGTGGAGAAACTTTATTAAGATCAATAAAGAAGAAGAATAGAAAAGGAACTAAAAAGATTAATGAAGAGGAAGAAGGGGTCATTTACAGGGTATGGTGTGAGGACTGCGATATGTCATATATAGGAGAGACAGGAAAGAGAATGAAAGAAAGGATAAAACAACATGAAGATGATGTTAGGAAGAAAAAAGATACCAATGCCATATACAAACATGTTAAGGAGACGAATCACGCAATTAATTGGGATAAGACGGAAGTATTGGAGATGGAGAAAAGAATGATAATAAGGAAGTGGAAAGAAGCGGATTGGATAAAGAAGGTAGGAAGAGATAAACTGATGAACTGGACAGGGGGCTTACCAATTAATGAATCATGGCAAGGAAGTTTGAATAACATAGAGAAAAAAGAAAAAAAAAATAATAAAAAATAAAAAATAAATAAATAAAAATAAAAAAAATAAAAATAAAAGGCCCTTATAAGAACCAAAAATGAAGGAAGTGATGAATTGGAAAGTGAACACGAAGACTTATAGGATTGGCTGAAGGACTCGGTAAATAAGAAAAATAAATAAATAAAAATAAAAAAGTACAACAATGACCTTATATATGACTGTTAAAAGAATTTAAATTTTTTATAACAATGGCTATATATACGACGGTTAAAGAATTTAAACTCTGTTATAACAACATTTATATATATGTCTGTATTTTCATTAATTTCGATCGTGTCTGAAGAAGGATATGCTAGATATCCGAAACAGTTACAAATTATAATTTAAAATAAAGTTTTAAGCTTTGGTCAGTGTCTCTTTTGTTAAAACCATTGATAGCGCAGGAATTTAATGACTTTTGAATCGTATCTTGAATACTTTTATAAAAACGGAATCGACAGCAGACGACCGTTCGGGGAGGAGAGGCTCAGAATTTTAGGGGTCCCTTACAGAAAATGTATATGGGGGCCCTGATGTCAGTCAGTATTTTCAGTTTTTAGCCATGCTTCGTACTCATACAAGCTTTGTCCCATAGGCGTCCCCTGATGACTGACTAGTAAACATATCAGTGCTTTTTACAACTTTTTTTTTTAGCTGTGCTTCGTATTAATGCGTTAATGTATAAATATTTAAATTTAAAAAAAAAAAAATCTTATACCATGCCCATAAAATGCTAGGAATCATTTACCACTTACTAATACTACAAGAACTATGGTTAATCCCTTGTTTAGTTACTTATTCTTTTAGAGGGTCTTTTAATTAACATTAAGAAGCTTAGAATTAGTTATAATTAAGAAAGCTGAAATAGCAGTGCGTCAATTTAAATACTTGAGAAAAAAAAATCAGTAAATACATTGCAACTTTCTTAATTACAGGACTAGTAACAAAGTTAAGCATCATATTACAGTATGCCCGCTGAACCAAAAGAATAAGTATTAATTAATTAATTACAATCAGTCATTTATAATTATTCTTTAGATAGTAGTAATGTCACTTTGAATAGAGCATAAGAACAATCATTCCATTTTAAAAGTAAGATTAGTATATTGCTAAACTGTCAAACGAAATTGGTTGATATCTTGTCAAAATTTTTGCGATGTACAATCACGATTCGAAACAAAGATTTCGTCGTGTAAATTTTCAATAAACTTTTGGGGAATGTGAGTATATAAAAAAGATATGAAAATTACTTTGTGTGTGTATTTTACTTTCTTAACTAACCATCTCAACATTTTCTTGTGCTAGAATCTTCGTCAGGGTTTTGATTCGATTAGAAGAAAATCGTTCCTGCTAGTTTGGAATCACATACCTCGGTACTTTTTTTAGATTACAATTTTTCTAAATCTATCATATTTAAACTTGAACGACCAACTGGGAAAACACGCAAAATGAAGATAAATGAAAAAGAAAACCGAAGTGATAAAGTGCACAAGAGCAGGACAGGGAGGGGCAAACGTATGGCTAGTTGGAGAGAAAATCGAAAACGTTAAAGACGTACCCCTATTTAGGATGTCTAATATCCTCAGGTGGAAGAAGTGAAAAAGACGTAATTTGAAGAATAGCGCAGGCTAAACAAGTATTCTATAGGAAAAGAGGACTACTAACATCAAGAAATGTGTCGTTGGACGTTCGTAAACGATTTATTAAGACCCTTGTATGAAGCGTGGCGCTTTACGGATCAGAGACGTGGATATTGAGAAAAGCTGAAATATCCAAGCTGAAAGCATTTGAAATGTGGTGTTGGACCGAAAGGAAAAGAAATCAAGACGTACTAAAGGAAGCTAATGAAGGATGGTAGATCATGAAGAATAGGAAAAAGAAGAAATAGCATCCTTAGTCATCTTATTCGGCACTTCGATTGGATCACCGTGCTGATAGAGGGAAAAGCAGAAAAGAGGGAAAAGCAGAAAAGAGGGAAAAGCAGAAAAGAGGGGAAACCAGGAAGAGGAAGACCAAGAATAGAATATTTAGATGCAGTTACGAAGAAGAAACCTTATCAAAGTATAAAACAGCTCTGCCAAGGGAGAGAAAAGTTTTAAAATTTCCATGTTGCCCACCAATCTATGGTTAAGGTGAACAAGAAGAAGAACGTATTTAATAACAAGTCAGAATAAATGTCCCTTTTTTCATGGGTCCTCACGTATTAGTAGAATGTGAGAAACACTTATAACAAGAAAGATTTTGAACTTGCAAACGTCACTCCCAACTTCGTATTAGCCCATCATATTGGTCGAACTTCTATCCAGTTAAATATTAAATAGGACAAGTTTAAAAAAAAATCGTAGTTTTGGAAGAGCATCAAGGCATGTGATTCCAAGCTAGCAGTAAGATTGCCTTCCAATTTAATGAAAATCCCCCTCTCCCCCCCAAAAAAAAAAATCCCAGCACTAGTGGAAGCTATAATGGGGTGGCTAAGGAGATAAAAATACAAGGTAATCATTATTTCTCTTTTTATATACTAATATACGAACGCGAACAATCAATGTGAAAACTTTAACAGTTCTCTATAGCTCTAAGAAAATATGCAATTTAAGATAGAGCTTTAGTTGGCTAAGTGATTCAGATCTAATTTGCGAAAGAATTTTCATAAGGATCAATTGTATTTTGAACTTTAATGCTGAAGAAAAATATAAACTTGAATGTCAAAATATGAATTAATGAATATTAAAAAAAAAAAGAAAGAAAGAAAGAAAAAAACTATGACGTAAAATTAAAACTTATATATACTGCAAAGAAAATATTTTCGTACTTCCAAACAAATTTATGCAAGTACAAACTCGAACCAGTCTTCTTATACAGATTTTTCTTCTATTGATGGAAATATTATGCTCTACTCTCCATGACATTTAAATTATGAACTTTATTGCCACATTTGTTTATTATTCAGGGTGTCCAGCAATGGGAAAATTGCACAGTATATACCAATATTTGAATTTCACTTGTCAATAGGAGTAAGAATTTTGTTTGAATTTGGAACTGCGGCGCTCTGAAGTTTTAGTCCTTGGTGTCGACAACATGTAAAATAATAGCAGAAGTTGACATTGTCTGGGAATGAATCTCTCCAAAAGTGAGATCCCAGTTACATTTTTGTTAATTGTTAGCATTCATTTTTAGTTTTTGACTTTACTGTATAGCTTATACAGTTATTTCTGTTTGCAGATATCTTCATAATCATGAGGTCATATGCATTGAAAATACTAAATAGAAACACATAGCTATCAAAGGGAGCTGGGTAATCCAATGGTTGAGCGTTCACCTCTGATGCAAGGGTCCCTAATTAGTTCCCAGGCTATCTGAGTTTGTGATGGATAACATTGTGCCCGTGGGTTTCGTTTGAGTCCATCCGTTTCCTTCCACAGTCTCATTCCACTAATTCTTTCACAATCATTCATTTTTCGTTAATTATCTCTCCTTTAGCCTCAAGAGCATGGCCAAGGAGCATTGAATATATATATCGAGACCGTACGGCTCTTAGTCGTTGGAATGTAGGGACAAGGGAAAATAAGAAAAATACTACAGAGAATCAAACAGCATTCCTTTGTTTCCCTGTAGTAGAGCTTATTCCTTTTCTTCTACATATCATTTGACGACGGGCCGATTTTGGCTTGAAAGCTAAATGCTTTTTTTTTTTTTTTAAATGCCTTTCAAAGTGTTTCTGTTTCAAATGTTCATGAAAACACCTTTTTACTTAGATTTCGTAACGCCTATGCTGAGATTTTTTTGTTCTAATCATAAAATTTTAATTACATAGTAAAAGATTGGTAACTACATATAAAGAACTTTCCCATGCTTGCTAGATACCCTGTAATCAGTGGCGGTTTTTAAGGAAAGTCACACGGGTAAAAAAGTTTTAAAAGTTATCGCTAAAACCTACGAGAAGACAAAATTTAAATTTTTACCTGTGTGACTTCCATCAAAAGCTGCCACTGGCTGCAGTTGCAATTAAGTTTGGAATTACTAGCACCACATTGAAACTGATTTTTAAAAATCCTTTACCATTTTACAGACCTGTTTTTGTTTATTTTAGAAAAGTCCAAATCTATTTTACCTCCACCAGTTATCACCAGGTTAAGCGGAAGCCCTCATTGGTTCTTACTTGTTTTATTTTATTTTTTTTAAATGTTAGCTTTTGTTGAAAAGTAGACGTGAGAACCAACTGAAAGGAATTTGTAACCGCGGAGGTCGAGGCAGTCTTATGTTCTTGTACGGACGAGAAAAGTGGATGGAATTGCCGTAGCCACTCGGTGGCGGCCGTGGTCTTCTGATGTAAAAAGCACCAGGGTATTTTACATAAGAAAACTGTAAAGTAAAGCAAAAATATATATACATATACATTATTCGTATTATCAAAAATAGTATTATTAGTAAGTTAATGCTAGACAATAAGTCACACCATAACATAAAAGTTAAGTGCAGATTCCGTATCCTGTGAGAGAAGAATGAAAAATTTACTGGAAAGAAAGAGCAGCAATTTGACAGCTGTACTTAATTGTTATTTACTAGGTAAGTTATTTTACACCTGCTTACTACGAATTCATGATCAAATCATTTAATTTTATCTTCAAAATCAACAAAGAAATAGTAAATTAAAATCTTTAGGCTATATTAATCAAGCATACGTGTGCTCAAGTATATTATTGAAAGATTTGTAAGGTTACTTAAAATTTGGGTTTCGGACAGAATGGAACATAAGACTTATTTCATAAGTGGCTTATGCAGAATTCATCATACTAGCTAAGATGTCGATGATTAAAATTATATATTTTAAAAATCTGATTTACTTTAAAGCCGTTGTTTTTCGTTTTTCTTCTTTCTTTCTTGCAGACTGTCCATCGAAAGGCGCCAATAAGTACATTAGTGTTAATTTTGTTGTTAACAGAATCTGAATCAAGTACCTGTGATTGTAATAATTGTTACAACGCCTTGCAGCACAGAACTCCAATGTTTTTATGAAAGATTAATTCTGATTCTATTATTTTAACTATTAACTTCAAAATATAGCTTTACATAGAGAAGATTAAACCTGTGAATAAAAAAACAGTTAGTATTGATTAATAATTAGCTTAATTTAAATTAGAAATGTTAATGTTAATAGAAATGTTCATGGATATTAGAAATTTATTTTTATTCGTTAATTTATTATTACATTTATTATGACTATTTTAGAAGAAAAACAATGAATATAACACTTTATTATTTAATCACATCTATTTACAGCTTGTTTGAAATAATAAATCCATAGTACTCAGAATATTAGTAATATCATGTTAAAAATCGAATTTTAGATGTTAACTATACTTTTACCATCTGAGTTGGTATGTGATTTTTGTAACCAAAGTATACTGAATTTGATTCCCTTGTTAGTCTATTTCAAGTACTACTTTATGAACCAAATACAGGGATTACATTCTATCAATGTACTCAACTTTTTCATTTTATTATTTATTTATTTCTTAAATTTTCAATGTAAGAAACAAATTTTAGTTTAAAAGAAATGATTGAGTAACGTAATTACAAGAACATTTTTATATATTACATATTTTAATTAATTTTATATTGAATTAGTGACAAAATGAAAAGAAATGTACTAGAATTTTGTATCAATACATTTTTGGAAGTATATAAAGTATATGTAAAATATGAAGAAATGCTTCTGGAGTTGATTAGATACTCCAAATGAAACGAAAGAATAGTTCAAATAAACATAGGTTTATTGTTTATTTCGGATCTATAAACGAAGTAAAATATTTATTAGTGCCTTTTTGTTTAATTTTCTGTAGAAATAATCACACGCATTTTTTTCTCCCGTGATTTTACACAATATACTACAGAGTCCGTTAAAAAATGTGTACATAATTTAACAAATGCTATCTGCGTATTGTTTTCGAACCTCAATTGAATTATCATCACAATAAGTAATATGGTATTTCCTCAACAGATGTCTGTTCTCTTATGACTATAACATGTGGAATAAGCGTATGATAATGAAACAAAATGCCCGATGTTTGCTTCACATTTAAAACTTTGAAGTGCATTTTAAAGTGGTATTTCAAGTTTTAAAATGAACTTTTATCTTTGGGGATCTCAAAAGATATCGTGTATCATAGGAAATCTGTTACACTGGAGGATCTTCGTGAAGAAGTTACAGCGGAATGTGCAGCAAACCGTGTGAATGCATTGGTCAGCTTTGCTTAAGTAACCGCTCACCATTGTGATTTGTGTCTGACTGCCAACGGCAACCATTTTGAATATCTTTAGTAACTGCACAGGTGCAGGAAACTTGTAGTTTATTATAATATGTACTAAACTTGAAATGTAGCACTTTATAAAACTTGAGATGTAGTACTTTATTGTAATATGTATTAAACTTGAGATGTAGTATTTTTATTGTAGTGTGTATTAAACTTGAGATATAGCACTTTATTGCACTACGTACAAAACTTGAGATGTTGTACTTTATTGTAATATGTATTAAACTTGATATATAGCACTTTATTGCACTATGTATAAAACTTGATATGTACTTTATTTTAATATGTATAAAACTTAAGATGTAGTATTTTATTGTAATATATATTAAACTTGGGATGTATTTTATTGTAATATTAAACTTGAGATGTAGTATTTTATTATAATATGTATTAAACTTGAGATGTAATACTCTGTTGTAATATGTCAGAAGCTTAAGATGTATAATTAAGTTCAGAAGTAACACACAGTAGAGTTTTCTTTCGAGAAACTCTATGTACATTTTTTTTAACAGGCTCTGTATATTTTAAACCTCCATTATAAATAATAAGAAACTTAGCTAGCCAAAGAAGAAAAATATGTATCACGCTATTCATAAAAATTATCAAAATTTTCAGACAAAATATACATAAAATACTTAAATTGGATAAGGGTTAAGAAAAATAACATTAAATTTTATCTAAAAGTTTAGTCTGATGTTTGTCATAAATATTACAGAGGTAATCTTTCAAGATAAGAGAGAGATAAAAGAAAACAATTAAAATACTGGCATATAATTACAATCTATCAGGTATGATAAACTAGAAACGACTTAAGATTAATTAATATCTAACATTATTGCACATTATTAAGTTTTACACTCTGGACATTTTTATATAATATTTCAGTCTATATTAAAAAACTATTATATCACAGTTCCATTCAGCTGCATTTTAAGCAACAATAATAATATTAACATTAATATTCAGTAATTTTATTATTAGACACTATCACGAAAACGTACAGATCGTTGGGGACCTGGTTCCTTCCATTTTGATAAATCCATTCTCGGTAATATTTGGCTCTTACATGGAACACGAGGATTGCTGAAACAAATAAATTTAAGATTTTACGTCATTTTATTTGTTTGAAGAAAGTATAAATACACTTTTCTTCTTAATAATAAGAAAAGGCGATTTACTTATAACAAATCTGCCCGGATGTAACTAATATATTTTTAATGTGAATTCAACAAATAAAAAATTAAATAAGTTTCAACAATTGAAAAATAGCATTGTTGCATTTTGTGAATAGAAACCATAGATAGAGAGGAAAGAGATTATAATTTACCAAAAAGGTCTGGTGCTAAAGTTTAAATTATAGTGAAGTTTACATACTCCAAATGCAAAACAAAGTTTTGCTAATAAATTTTGCCCTTATTAGTTGCACAAATGTTTATTTAATATTCATTGGGTTTAATCCATTGGCATGCTGAGCTATCTGTCAGAATGTACTTGGCAACAGTGATGTAACTAGAATAAAGTGAAAACTTTAAAGTTGGCAGTCGACAATGATTACGAAGAACAGAGGTAATAACGATATTGGTACAACGAAGCTGGATTATAACACTGAATCCAAGTGAAATCCAAGTGTTACTCAGCAAGCAGAAAAGATGTCTTGCACTTCACTTAAAAATAGTGTGTAAGTACATTCTTTATTTATTTTCGAAAAAAATGGGAGAGGGTAATCAATATGTAGTAGTATGTATTGGCAACAATGACTGTCGAAAATAGAGTAAAAGCTTTGAACATGAGACGGCTGAGCTCATAAGATCAGTTTATGTATAGTTGTCTGTTACAACGACTAAAAACTATATACTTGAACAATCTGGTTACAAAATATTTAGGCAGGCAGTAAAGCCTAGAAAGGTAACTTTTGTTTGATTGATTGAACTGTAATGGGAACATCAGCAACGAGAGTGTTTGTCCAAGTCACGAAACTTTTGTTTGCACTTCATCCGGTAGCTACAGTTAAAAAACAACAACAACAAACTATATACCAGGGGCGGCTTTAAGATTTTAATTTTGAGTAGGCCCGCTCTCTCGTTTATGGATACATATACACATTTGATTGATTAATGACAGTAGGAAATTACTTTTACAGTAGTGATTGATGCTATTTGTCAAATAATTATCTACCATTAATATAAATAGTGGAAAATATATTTACTGTTTACTGTATCTTTTAGTGTATATATTTTTCAAAATTTTTGATTAAGCCCATGCCTACCCGGTCTACCCGCTAAAGCCGCCACTGCTATATACTTGAATAATCAGATTACAAAATATATAAGCAGGAAGTAAAATCTCGAAAGGTAATTTATGTTAGATTGATTGAACTTTAATGAGGACGTCAGCAAAGAGAGTGTTTGTCTCCATCACGAAACAGTTGTTTGCAAAGCATCCGGCAACTATTATTATTTAAAAAAAAAAAAAAAAAAAAAAAAAATTATACGTAAACAATTGGATTACAAAATATTTAGGCAGGCAGGAAACCCTAGAAAGGCAATGACTTTTGTTACAAGTATTTGATAGCTCCTTCTGTTAGCAAGATTGACTCCATACGCAGATGAAATTATTGGAGATTATCAGTGCGGATTTAGACGAAATCGATCAACTATCGACCAAATATTTACCATTCGCCAAATACTCGAAAAGAAGTGGGAATACAATACCCCGAGTAGTAGTGGCCCGCGTTTGCGCGAATGACTCATCCTCACTCTCTTTCATGACCGGGGTGAAAGGTCAATGACCTGGCCCGGGGTCAATGACCTAGGGGTACCTAGGACCACCCCCTCTAAATTTTGGCAGGGGTACCATGGCCCACCCCCTAAATTTTGGCAGGGGTACATAGGACCACCCCCCTTAAATTTTGGAAATTGCCAAATCTAAAAATTTGGTATGGTAGCCTAGGACCATAGTATGTACCTCTATTAGTATTGGGTGTCTATGTCGTTCCCTTTTATGGGTAAAAAATTGCCAAAAAGTCAAATTTTGGGGGTTTTTGACCTAATTTATCCCCTTTGATGAGGTATTATTACCATATATAGTTATATGGGCGTATACAGGGGTTCATTCCCTTTCATAAGACATGGGTATATTGGTGCACCCCTTGAAAAATTTGGGAGGGGTACCTTGGCCCACCCCTTAAATTTTGGAAATTGCCCAATTTCAACATTTGGTATTATAGTACAGGACCCTAATATCTATTATGATAAATTTCGGTGGTCCACCTCGTTCCCTTTTAGGGGTACAAAATTGCCAAAAAATATAAACGTAAGCAATACGTTATACCACGTGTTTGGTTTTTGGTCGATTTTATCCCCTTTGATGAGGTGTTATTACCCTATATGGTTATATGGGCGTATACAGGGGTCCATTACCTTTCATAAGACATGGGTATATTGGTGCATCCCTTGAAAAATTTGGGAGGGGTACCTTGGCCCACCACTTAAATTTTGGAAATTGACCAATTTAAACATTGGGTATTATAGTACAGGACCCTAATATGTATCGTGATAAATTTGGGTGGTCCACCTCATTCCCTTCTAGGGGTACAAAATTGCCAAAAATTCAAATTTCGGGGGGTTTTGACCTAATTTATCCCCTTGGATGAGGTGTTATTACCCTATATAGTTATATGGGCGTATAGAGGGGTCCATTACCTTTCATAAGACATGGGTATATTTGTGCACCCCTTGAAAACTTTGGGAGGGGTACCATGGCCCCCCCTTAAATTTTGGAAATTGACCAATTTAAACATTTGGTATTATAGTACAGGACCCTAATATGTATCGTGATAAATTTGGGCGGTCCACCTCGTTTCCTTCTAGGGGTACAAAATTGCCAAAATATAAACGTAATCAATACGTTATACCACGTGTTTGGTTTTTGATCGATTTTATCCCCTTTGATGAGGTGTTATTATCCTATATAGTTATATGGTCATGTATAGGGGTCCATTACCTTTCGTAAGATATGGGTATATTTGTGCACTCCTTTAAAAATTTGGGAGGGGTACTTTGGCCCACCCCTTAAATTTTGGAAATTGCTCATTTTATATATTTGGTATTATAGTACTGGACCCTAACATGTATTATGATAAATTTGGATGGTCCACCTCGTTTCCTTCTAGGGGTACAAATTGTCAAAATATAAACGTAAGCAATACGTTGTACCACGTGTTTGGTCTTTTGGCCCAATTTAACCTCTTGGATGAGGTTCTATTACCTTATATGGTTATATGGTTATGTATAGGGGTCTATTCCCTATCATAAGACATAGGTACATTTGTGCACTCCTTTAAAAATTTGGGAGGGGTACTTTGGCCCACCCCTTAAATTTTAGAAATTGCTCATTTTATATATTTGGTATTATAGTACTGGACCCTAACATGTATTATGATAAATTTGGATGGTCCACCTCGTTCCCTTTTAGGGGTACAAATTGTCAAAATATAAACGTAAGCAATACGTTGTACCACGTGTTTGGTCTTTTGGCCCAATTTAACCTCTTGGATGAGGTTCTATTACCTTATATGGTTATATGGTTATGTATAGGGGTCTATTCCCTATCATAAGACATAGGTACATTTGTGCACTCCTTTAAAAATTTGGGAGGGGTACTTTGGCCCACCCCTTAAATTTTAGAAATTGCTCATTTTATATATTTGGTATTATAGTACTGGACCCTAACATGTATTATGATAAATTTGGGTGGTCCACCTCGTTCCCTTTTAGGGGTACAAATTGCCAAAATATAAACGTAAGCAATACGTTGTACCACGTGTTTGGTTTGACCTAAGTTATCCCCTTGGATGAGGTTCTATTACCTTATATGGTTATATGGTTATGTATAGGGGTCTATTCCCTATCATAAGACATAGGTACATTTGTGCACTCCTTTAAAAATTTGGGAGGGGTACTTTGGCCCACCCCTTTCAAAATTCGGTAAACGTTTTCTAGGACCCATTGGTGTTCCTCTTATGGCCAAATATTCAAAATTTAAATGTTATTGACCGGTTTTATTATTGAATAAGTACAGGATTTATTACTTTTTTTCATAAGACACAGGTGTATTTGTGTACCAATCTTAAATTTTGGGAGGGGTACATTTCTTATTGTCGTATCAATAATTGGTAATTGTTCTTTGGGTAAATCATTGTCAAATATGAGTATGATCACGTGATCAGTTATTAACCTATGATGGGATTAGGAGTCCAGGACATTGGTACATTAAAACTTTGTAGTATAATTTAAGAATTGTCAAATGAAATTACGTCATTGGTTTTGATTATTCACGCCAAATATAAACGTAAGCAAGACGTTGTACCACGTGATTGTCCTTGATGAGGTAGTGTACAGGGATTCATTTCCTTTGTTGTGGTACTTCTTAAGTTTGAGTACACACACTTCTAGAAAACAGTTGGTTCTACTCAGGTAAACAATTGACGGACATTATTGACCTTATTGAACATATAATAATATGATTAACTCTAAGACTTAGGTATATCAGGAGAAGTATTCTTTAAATTTGGGAATGGTGATAAGCAGAATTTTAACATAAGGCGCGAAATTAGAAACAATACATTGAACTTTAGTCACAGCTCATAGTCTAAGATCATTGGTGGTGATTGATTTGAAATCTGATAGCTATTCTTATTGAATCTTATGACTCATAGACGAAAGGCAATACATGCTACAACACTGGCAAAGTTATTGTTAATGCAATTTGATTGGTTGATCACTATCTTTCCTGCAATCTGATTGGTTGATCACTATCTTTCATGCAATCTGATTGGCTGATGATTTTCAAATCTTTGCTGTATTCAGTTTTAAGTTTTGTTTAACATTTAAAAATCTTGGTTTCGTTCAACATTTTGCACTCACTGATAAATATGATCAAAACCGTTTATTTGTTAATCGAATAGTTAAAAACCGGATAAAGTTTGACGGTTAACCGTGAAACGTAAATTTTTTTAGTTTGAAATTTTTTTGCTTGAAATTTTTTTGTTTGAAAATTTTTTCGTTTCCAAATTTTTTTTGTTTCAAAATTTTGTTTGAGATTTTTTCGTTTGAAATTTTTTGTTTGAAAATTTTTTCGTTTGAAATTTTTTGTTTGAAAATTTTTGTTCGAAAATTTTGTTTAAAATTTTTTGTTTAAAATTTTTCGTTTCCAAATTTTTTGTTTGAAATTTTTTGTTTCAAAATTTTGTTTGAATTTTTTGGTTTGAAATTTTTTGTTTGAATTTTTTTTTCGTTTCAAAATTTTGTTTCAAAGATTTTTGTTTGAAATTTTTGTTTCAAAGTTTGAGTTGACATTTTTAAAAGTTTGTGCACTTATTAGTAAAGAACCGGAACTGTTTAGAACAAAAACCTTTGACAACATTATGGTGCAATAGTACACGTCAGAACCTGGGGTTGTACTTGAAATGAAAAAACACAATTCATTGAAATGGATCATTTTATTACACTCCACATACATCCATACCAGATAGTGGTTCTGGATATTGTCGATACAATGTATTTTGAACTTCTTGCACTAGTTTGTCTTTAGCATATAATTTTAATTCCAATTGAAGTCTTTTAAGGTCTAATGCAATATCAATTGGTGGAAACTCAATGTCCATTTGATCACAAATAAACTGTTTATCAATACAGGTATGCACTAGCCGGAACTGTTTAGAACAAAAACATCTGGCAACGTTGTTTATCATGGTGCAATTGTACACGTCAGAACATGATAATGCAACGTCATCAGTTTTGCATCATATATAAGTATCGTTCGAGTTAGTATTCATGATAACGTCATCATGGCTACTTGTCTGCAGTTTCTAAACACACGTGATGTGATGAAATCATTTACCAAGATTACTGATTTACAACAAAATGTACCTTATATAATCTTAGCTAGCCAAATGATCCCTACAAAGTTTGGAGTAAGAATCGTAGTGAAGCTTGAAAATGATAAGAATATAATTTTACCAGCAAGATATTTACCCATGGAACCGTCAAAACAAGAAGAACTGCTGCGTTTCTTAAATACTGGATCTGTATCTTTATGTTACAAAGGATTCTTGGGTCGAAGTCATCAACTTGAATTTAGTACACAGCCGGATTCGTCAGCCATTGTGATGAAATCATGAATCAGCACATATCTTTCCAATGACGTCAGCTGTAGTTGTATGAATGTGGTTGGTCGGCATGACGTCAGCAACTGTGATGAAATCATGAATCAGCACATTCCTTACCAATGACGTCAGCAATAACAATAAACCAGCAAATACAGTGTCATCCCACGAAATCATTTGAGCAAGTGCTTTTCAGGAGGAAAGATGTGTACTTCTAACGATAAAGAGTTCATCTTCGCAAGCTATTATCCAATAAACAAAACATGTGATGATTGGTATCAGTGCTAGAACATTTGACCCAGTGATTCGATTGGGCAAAGCAGAACAATTTGGTGTACAACTGACCTGTGAAGAATGGCACGAATCGACCAAATGAACGATTATTTTCATGATGAGCTAAATGTGACCATAGTCAAATCATTAGGCTCAAATCATGAAGTGGTGCTGCGTACAGTCCTCGAAGAGAAGATGGTGCTGTTACGTAAGAAGAGTACATTCCATGTCCCTCGCAATATGGTGTATCTAACGGAAACGGAATGGAACAAATTTATCAGCGTATTTCAGTGTGTGAAACATGCAGTGGAAATGTGTAACAAAACAAGTATATTCCTGAAAAAGTACTATTTTGAAAAATGTGTTATGCATATTGTACAACATGTATCTAGATATTGTGATGGTTGTCAACATCGTTCTTGGGTGCATACCTGTATTGATAAACAGTTTATTTGTGATCAAATGGACATTGAGTTTCCACCAATTGATATTGCATTAGACCTTAAAAGACTTCAATTGGAATTAAAATTATATGCTAAAGACAAACTAGTGCAAGAAGTTCAAAATACATTGTATCGACAATATCCAGAACCACTATCTGGTATGGATGTATGTGGAGTGTAATAAAATGATCCATTTCAATGAATTGTGTTTTTTCATTTCAAGTACAACCCCAGGTTCTGACGTGTACTATTGCACCATAATGTTGTCAAAGGTTTTTGTTCTAAACAGTTCCGGTTCTTTACTAATAAGTGCACAAACTTTTAAAAATGTCAACTCAAACTTTGAAACAAAAATTTCAAACAAAAATCTTTGAAACAAAATTTTGAAACGAAAAAAAAATTCAAACAAAAAATTTCAAACCAAAAAATTCAAACAAAATTTTGAAACAAAAAATTTCAAACAAAAAATTTGGAAACGAAAAATTTTAAACAAAAAATTTTAAACAAAATTTTCGAACAAAAATTTTCAAACAAAAAATTTCAAACGAAAAAATTTTCAAACAAAAAATTTCAAACGAAAAAATCTCAAACAAAATTTTGAAACAAAAAAATTTGGAAACGAAAAAATTTTCAAACAAAAAAAATTTCAAGCAAAAAAATTTCAAACTAAAAAAATTTACGTTTCACGGTTAACCGTCAAACTTTATCCGGTTTTTAACTATTCGATTAACAAATAAACGGTTTTGATCATATTTATCAGTGAGTGCAAAATGTTGAACGAAACCAAGATTTTTAAATGTTAAACAAAACTTAAAACTGAATACAGCAAAGATTTGAAAATCATCAGCCAATCAGATTGCATGAAAGATAGTGATCAACCAATCAGATTGCAGGAAAGATAGTGATCAACCAATCAAATTGCATTAACAATAACTTTGCCAGTGTTGTAGCATGTATTGCCTTTCGTCTATGAGTCATAAGATTCAATAAGAATAGCTATCAGATTTCAAATCAATCACCACCAATGATCTTAGACTATGAGCTGTGACTAAAGTTCAATGTATTGTTTCTAATTTCGCGCCTTATGTTAAAATTCTGCTTATCACCATTCCCAAATTTAAAGAATACTTCTCCTGATATACCTAAGTCTTAGAGTTAATCATATTATTATATGTTCAATAAGGTCAATAATGTCCGTCAATTGTTTACCTGAGTAGAACCAACTGTTTTCTAGAAGTGTGTGTACTCAAACTTAAGAAGTACCACAACAAAGGAAATGAATCCCTGTACACTACCTCATCAAGGACAATCACGTGGTACAACGTCTTGCTTACGTTTATATTTGGCGTGAATAATCAAAACCAATGACGTAATTTCATTTGACAATTCTTAAATTATACTACAAAGTTTTAATGTACCAATGTCCTGGACTCCTAATCCCATCATAGGTTAATAACTGATCACGTGATCATACTCATATTTGACAATGATTTACCCAAAGAACAATTACCAATTATTGATACGACAATAAGAAATGTACCCCTCCCAAAATTTAAGATTGGTACACAAATACACCTGTGTCTTATGAAAAAAAGTAATAAATCCTGTACTTATTCAATAATAAAACCGGTCAATAACATTTAAATTTTGAATATTTGGCCATAAGAGGAACACCAATGGGTCCTAGAAAACGTTTACCGAATTTTGAAAGGGGTGGGCCAAAGTACCCCTCCCAAATTTTTAAAGGAGTGCACAAATGTACCTATGTCTTATGATAGGGAATAGACCCCTATACATAACCATATAACCATATAAGGTAATAGAACCTCATCCAAGGGGATAACTTAGGTCAAACCAAACACGTGGTACAACGTATTGCTTACGTTTATATTTTGGCAATTTGTACCCCTAAAAGGGAACGAGGTGGACCACCCAAATTTATCATAATACATGTTAGGGTCCAGTACTATAATACCAAATATATAAAATGAGCAATTTCTAAAATTTAAGGGGTGGGCCAAAGTACCCCTCCCAAATTTTTAAAGGAGTGCACAAATGTACCTATGTCTTATGATAGGGAATAGACCCCTATACATAACCATATAACCATATAAGGTAATAGAACCTCATCCAAGAGGTTAAATTGGGCCAAAAGACCAAACACGTGGTACAACGTATTGCTTACGTTTATATTTTGACAATTTGTACCCCTAAAAGGGAACGAGGTGGACCATCCAAATTTATCATAATACATGTTAGGGTCCAGTACTATAATACCAAATATATAAAATGAGCAATTTCTAAAATTTAAGGGGTGGGCCAAAGTACCCCTCCCAAATTTTTAAAGGAGTGCACGAATGTACCTATGTCTTATGATAGGGAATAGACCCCTATACATAACCATATAACCATATAAGGTAATAGAACCTCATCCAAGAGGTTAAATTGGGCCAAAAGACCAAACACGTGGTACAACGTATTGCTTACGTTTATATTTTGACAATTTGTACCCCTAGAAGGAAACGAGGTGGACCATCCAAATTTATCATAATACATGTTAGGGTCCAGTACTATAATACCAAATATATAAAATGAGCAATTTCCAAAATTTAAGGGGTGGGCCAAAGTACCCCTCCCAAATTTTTAAAGGAGTGCACAAATATACCCATATCTTACGAAAGGTAATGGACCCCTATACATGACCATATAACTATATAGGATAATAACACCTCATCAAAGGGGATAAAATCGATCAAAAACCAAACACGTGGTATAACGTATTGATTACGTTTATATTTTGGCAATTTTGTACCCCTAGAAGGAAACGAGGTGGACCGCCCAAATTTATCACGATACATATTAGGGTCCTGTACTATAATACCAAATGTTTAAATTGGTCAATTTCCAAAATTTAAGGGGGGGCCATGGTACCCCTCCCAAAGTTTTCAAGGGGTGCACAAATATACCCATGTCTTATGAAAGGTAATGGACCCCTCTATACGCCCATATAACTATATAGGGTAATAACACCTCATCCAAGGGGATAAATTAGGTCAAAACCCCCCGAAATTTGAATTTTTGGCAATTTTGTACCCCTAGAAGGGAATGAGGTGGACCACCCAAATTTATCACGATACATATTAGGGTCCTGTACTATAATACCCAATGTTTAAATTGGTCAATTTCCAAAATTTAAGTGGTGGGCCAAGGTACCCCTCCCAAATTTTTCAAGGGGTGCACCAATATACCCATGTCTTATGAAAGGTAATGGACCCCTGTATACGCCCATATAACCATATAGGGTAATAACACCTCATCAAAGGGGATAAAATCGACCAAAAACCAAACACGTGGTATAACGTATTGCTTACGTTTATATTTTTTGGCAATTTTGTACCCCTAAAAGGGAACGAGGTGGACCACCGAAATTTATCATAATAGATATTAGGGTCCTGTACTATAATACCAAATGTTGAAATTGGGCAATTTCCAAAATTTAAGGGGTGGGCCAAGGTACCCCTCCCAAATTTTTCAAGGGGTGCACCAATATACCCATGTCTTATGAAAGGGAATGAACCCCTGTATACGCCCATATAACTATATATGGTAATAATACCTCATCAAAGGGGATAAATTAGGTCAAAAACCCCCAAAATTTGACTTTTTGGCAATTTTTTACCCATAAAAGGGAACGACATAGACACCCAATACTAATAGAGGTACATACTATGGTCCTAGGCTACCATACCAAATTTTTAGATTTGGCAATTTCCAAAATTTAAGGGGGGTGGTCCTATGTACCCCTGCCAAAATTTAGGGGGTGGGCCATGGTACCCCTGCCAAAATTTAGAGGGGGTGGTCCTAGGTACCCCTAGGTCATTGACCCCGGGCCAGGTCATTGACCTTTCACCCCGGTCATGAAAGAGAGTGAGGATGAGTCATTCGCGCAAACGCGGGCCACTACTACTCCCCGGTACATCAACTATTTATTGATTTTAGAAAGGCTTACGACTCCGTTAGGAGAGAAACATTATACAACGTTCTTACAGAACTTGGAATACCGAGAAAGCTAATTAGATTAATTAAGATATGTTTAAGTGAATCCCAAAGTAAAGTCCGGGTAGGAAAATTTTTGTCCACGAGCTTCCACGTCGAAAATGGCCTGAAACAAGGAGATGCGTTGTCGCCATTATTATTTAACTTTGTGCTGGAATATGCCATAAGGAAAATCAAAGATAGCAACCAGGGCCTAGAGTTGAACGGCATTCACCAGGTTATGGCATATGCTGATGATGTAAATTTAATAGGGGATGATAGGAGAACAGTAGAAATAAATGCAGAGATCTTATTAAACGCTTGCAGGGACATGGGTTTAGAAGTAAATGCAGAGAAAACTAAATACATGGAAGTGCGTCGGGACCGTAATACGGCAAATTGTGGAGGCGTTAAAATATTAAATAATACTTTTGATAAAGTGGATACTTTCAAATATTTAGGATCAATATTAACAGACGAAAATCATATTCACGAAGAAATTAAATGTCGACTAAAAGCAGGGAATTCGTGTTACTATTCGGTTCAAAATCTCTTGTCGTCGCGAATTCTGTCGAGGAATTTGAAGCTTAAAATATATAAAACGATAATCATGCCTGTTGTTCTGTATGGTTGTGAAACATGGTCGCTTACTCTGAGGGAAGAACATGGACTGAAAGTATTTGAGAACAGGATCCTGAGAAGAATATTCGGACCCAAGAGGAACGAGACTGGGGAATGGCGGAAGCTTCATAACGAGGAACTACATAGTTTATACGGTTTACCCAACATTGTTAGGGTCGTCAAGTCTAGGAGGCTTAGGTGGGCAGGTCATGTAGCTAGAATGGAAGAAAGTAGAAACGCTTTCAAAGTCTTGACTGGTAGACCCATAGGAAAACGACCATTAGGAAGACCTAGGCGCAGATGGGAGGACAATATTAAGATGGATCTCGCAGAGATAGGAATACAAAGTAGAAACTGGATGCAATTAGCTAAGGATAGAAGTCAGTGGAGAGCTTTTGTGAACGCGGCACTGAACCTCCGGGTTCCATAGGCCATAGAGTTAGTTAGTTAGTTATTTGATAGCTCCTATTGGAAAGCTATATTATTGGTCAATTTGTTTACAAAATATTTTGGCACATAATAAAACCTGGAAAGATAATCGCTTTCGTTTACAACAGCATCCGACAGCTCTAATCAAAAACTATATAAATAGGTTAATTTGTTTACAAAAAAAAAAACCTAAAAAGGCAGTAAACAAACATAAATATTGGTATATTTAATATATCTTGAAAGCATATTTTTATTATATATCAACGTGATGTTTTCTTATAGTAAATGTAATTAAATTAGAAATTACATATTTTTTTGAAAGAAGTAAGGTACATAAAATGTAAAATCAACGATTGTTAATTTGTTACTTTCGTTTTCAGAAAATGTAGAAAGGTAGTAAACAAAATACAGTACATCTTATTCAACTTGAAGGTATATTTCTATTATACTGTATATATTAACATGACGTTTTTCTTATAAACGTAAATAAACTAGAAACTACAACACATTATTTTCATGAAGTAAAATATGTAAAATCTAAACTCAATGATTGTTAATCTGTTACTTTCTTTTTTAAAAAAAAATAAAATGCAGTAATTTTTGTAATAAAATTTACACTTACATTTCGTAATCCGGAAGAACCATGGCGTACACCTGAATTGATTCTATTCTGTCAGCAGAATTGCACAACAGGCGAGACAGTTTGACTTTTCTTATTTCCTTTAGTTGTTCTGAAATAATAATAATAATAATATTAAAATGCTGTTGAAAATTAATAATGTTAATTTAATAATTACTACCTATTAGAGATAAAAAATATTGGCTATTATACAAAAGAGAAGTAGTTTCCTATGAGTTTTAACCATCTTTCAAGACAAAACACAGGCAATTTTTCTTCTTCTCGAAATAATTAAGGCAAAGTTAAAGGTAAAATTAAAATTTGGAGGATACAGCGTTCTTAGAATGTAGTAAGTACGTTAAAGTAGTTTAGTAGTTTTAGACATGTAACGTCTTAGAATTCATAAAATACGATGAGACACATTTGTAATAGTTTCCCCGCAAATAATGTCTTAAAATTTAGAAAGTACGGTATAGTGATTTAGTAATAGTTTAGACATGCCTTAGAATTTAGAAATCACGATAAAGTGACTTAGTAATAGTTTTAGACTTGTATTATCTTGGAATTTAGAAAGTCCGATTAAAACTGATTTGTAATTCTTTAGAATTTATAAAATACTACTGTGTATTGTGTACTAGTAATAGTTTGGATGATATAACGTTTTGGAATTCAGAAGGTTCTAGAAAGGGGATTTGTAATAATGGATTCTGTATAACGTCATAGCATTTATTTATTCTATGCTCTTCTGCTTTCATCTTCTTTTTTGTAGATGAAAGCCAACCACAGGATGTCACGAAAAAAAATATATAATACGAATCAAAGCACAATTGCATTCAACATTTGTTGTGAAAAATATTACTATAGTTATTTTTTGGATAAATTCGAATACCTGACAACACTGCGCAGAATACTGAAATAGAAGTACAAAAAAATTCTACACGTTGCCAGAAACCTATTTGATAAGAAGAAATCAATGAAACGTTCGTTCTGCCATTATAACCTGAGTTCGTTCTGCAATAAATTCTTGAGTCCATGTCATCACTGCGCCGACATATTAATTCTAAGGGTAAGGGTATAATCCTAGGATGTTAAACTGAATGATTTCATTTTAAGTTAAGATAATTTATGCAGTAATTCATGAAATTATTAAAACGTTCATCGCTTCATATTTAAAATTCACATCTTAAATTTATTAGTAAAGCTTTATTTAGCAATACCGATACCTCTGTATGTACCGCTGAACATCTATACGCTGAACATCGGTGAATAAAAACTTACCTATAGTAAATGAACTTGGCCATCCATTATTTTCGTACCAAAACCTATCCCCAAATTTAAGATTTTTAAAGGTACGAGCAATTAGGCAGTTAAAAGTTGGACCTACAAGACTCCCTGGTAATGGCCGTTCTGAAACACCTCCTGACCATAGATCAATATCATCTGGATCTCTGAAAAAAAAAAAAAAAAAAAAAAAAAAAAAAAAAGAATTAACATGATTTGGTAGTGAGATGATAATTGATAGTCCATACAGTCGCTTAAAGAAATAATTTTTTAAAAATTCTCTTCAAATGTCATATTCTCACATTCGTACGTGTGTCAATTTAAAGATTTGTTTTGAAATAATAAAGATTTTAGCCAAAGATGATTCATATTTACTATCTATTCTAGTGTATAAAATACATTTTTTCTACACATTTATATTTTTTTAAAAAAAAATCTACATATTGTATGGATTTCCATAGCAGTGTATATTATTTATTTTATAATTATTTGTATCTACAAAAAATGTAACTAAAACACTGTAGTGGTTCCTTTTATTCTGCATCTTCAAAACCCAGAAATTCATTCTATTTTACTGGAATGTTCCCTTTTTCAATAATGAAGTATATAAAATATGTAACGCAAATTATTATTTTTACAGAACAGAAAAGAAATATATGAAAACGATTTATCGAAACCACAGTTTCACAGAAAGACAAAATGCAATAGAATAGTCATGTAGCCTATGTGTTTTCATATAAACGAGAAGTTTTAGACTGACTGAAATTTTAACTCATAATTTTGATTACCGACACATAAGACGCCCCCCTCCAATATTTTAGACTTATTTTGAGGTTAAAAAAAGTGCACATTATACACCAGTAGATACGATGCTTATCCATATGTACACAGTGTACAGTGCTTTTAGAAACGATATGTGACCAACATATTTTTTGTGAACGGGACTATGTGCATTTATTAGCATACAATAGGAGAATAAATCGTTGCGAATATGTATACTTTTCTTTTTCTTATACGTTCGTCGCCTCGGAAACAAAATCCCCATCATTAGTTTTTATGTTGTGCTAGTCTAATCCAATTTGAACTGTTATTATCTACTTTACTAAGATCTTACCTTGTGTTTCGCGTATCTTAAGACGTCTTGACTTTATTATCCATATTTGGTAATCTCTACTATTGTGAAGTTCAACTTTGAAGTTCACTCATTTGCCAATATCATTTCGCTCCAAATATTTTTCTCAAAAATTTTTGTTATTGAAAACTCTGTCTCAGCGACTACTTTTATGATATAAAAATTACCTTTTCTTCTTCTTTTAATTTATTAGATATTAGTCGCGTTGATAACATGTTATGTATTTGATGGAAACAAACATTTCATACCATTGATCCATTTTTATTCCTTTCTTGACGTCGTTCTTAATTATTAATACTACACCTAAATATGTAAATTTATTCACTTCCTGTACATTAGTACTATTGATTTTGATGTTCCCTTATACTCTGTATACTGTCTTGTGTCGTACAGATTGTTTCAAGTAATAAATATTGGCACCTTTATCAGCTTAAATAATATTGGAATACCACCAGCGGTTGTGCTCAATGTACAAATCCTGCTGTCTATTAGTTGTCATCTTATATCTCAGTTTTCACTCAGAATGAATTCCCGTTTCATGCACCATTCGCTTCATGTACATCTCCGTTGGCTTCGCTGTATGACTGAAAGCCTTGTTCTTGTGAATGACAAACTGAAATCCCTGCTGTTGTATAGGGATGGAATATCACGGTGTGTAATGATCCCAAAATATTCGTCTGGAATAAACTGCATTTTTAAAATATATATATAGCTTCTTCGTTCACTGTGAATGACGTAAATTTACCATTATAGTAGTAACTACCAACAATCATAAAGCCATGTGAAAACTACACACAATCATGTATCGAGTGACAACTGCCTCTGGAATCACGAAAATGATAGAAGATCGTCCACTCTTTTTAAAGCACTCCGACAGATACTCTTATGCCTCATCCAAAGTCACTCCAAACTTCCATTTGTCCCTTGTAAGAGGGCGTTCGTACAGCTTGCGACTCTTCGTTTTCCTCTTCGTGCTATGTGGAGGAAGAGCATGTGCACTGGTTCTTCAATAGATATAAATTTTGCGCAAATATTAAGATTTACGGTCACGGCAAAATGTGGTACTACCTTGCTGTTCTTCTTGCAGACCGTGGGTTTTCATGCGGCAATCATGGTAACGCACTTCTTGCACCTCATCAGAGGTATGTTCGGACTTCCGATATTTATAATACCCAATATTAGTGGGCCCAGCAACAACAGAGGTGCCGATTTTATTGCGATTCAATAGAGTGTTGATGCCTTTCTTTTACACACAGAAACCTTTTGTCATTCACTGTTTACTTATTCGGTTATGATTATAAACAATGTCGGGAAAAACACAAATGCAGCCCTCCCAAATGGCTGTAATTTTCGCAGCCATATGATCACACACACACAGAGAAACAGCCGTTCTTCCTGTGGGTCAAAACACAGCACTTTCGAACTATCTACAATAACTTATCGAGCTAGTTCACGCTAGCGATCTAATTCGTAACTGCAAGTACATTTAATAACTGTACAAACTTCCTACACTACATAAGCAAAGCTGCAAAGAAAATACTTTATTTTTACAAGACTATTATAAAAGGAAAGCGTAAGAAGATATACTCTATTTATGGACAAACGACTATCTATATCTATTTATATATACCTAGGTATTTGTCTACAAACACTACTGCTGATAAGTGGATTTAAGATATGTTCTATATAGAATAGAAACAATGCTCAAGGAGATAGTACTTATTTTTAATATAAGAAAGCAGGGTTGTTTTTATTTTGTGTTTTTAACCCTTTAATTGGCAAGCATTAACAGCATTACCATTAAAATATTTAGTTTGCTTTTATGGTTGAACCTGATCATAATTTCGTAATTTTTAAAGTACTTTTGGACTTCGGTTACAAAATACAGGATGTTAATTTCAAGGCAACATTGCCATAAAATAGATCTTATGTGTAGCTACTGAGCAGCATTGCCCTATTATGGTCAAATATCATAAGAATACTCTCCGTAATTAGCAGCAGTTTCGTTGAAATATTTTCCTACAGAGCAAGAAAGTACAAATAAAAAAAAAATTAAAATGAAAAAAGAACTTTCGCGGAATGTAGGAGATAAAGCTTCTACAATACTAAATTTCACTGTCCCCTATTGACGAAGGTTAGAAATATCTAAACAAGCGACAGCCAAATCATGTATATGAATATTGTATGAAAGCAATAATGCCAATTAAATGATCACCGAAATTATAATTCGTGCGGATAACGCAATAGAATGCAATGTTGCTTGAGAGCAACAGTGCCAAATAAAGGGTTAAAGGCAGAGACAACGTGTGAAGTTTTCATGCTAGTTTTGTATTAAGTCAGGTTTTCATCAATACACTAGCCGCGTTGTTAGGTTGGTTTTTTTCTTTCTTTTTCTTTCTTTCTTTCTTTCTTTGTTTTTTTCCTTTCTTTCTTTCTTTCTTTCTTTCTTTCTTTCTTTCTTTCTTTCTTTCTTTCTTTCTTTCTTTCTTTCTTTCTTTCTTTGTCTTTCTTTCTTTTTCTCTCTTGTTTTCTTTTTCTCTTTCTTTCTTTTTCTTTCTTTCTTTCTTTTTCTATCTTGTTTTCTTTTTCTCTTTTTTTCTTTATTTTTCTTTTCTTTTTTCACGCTGGATCATTTCTGATAATGATAAACCTCTAGTTACGCTATAGAGTGCCATTGATTTCAACTACAGTGCCGTGCTGTAAGTGTAAACTTGTCTCTTTTGCAATACCGGTCGGTCCTTGAGTACATGTCTAACATATCTATAAATACTCACTTCTTCACGTATGAATATTTTATCTGAATTGACAAAATGAATGTGAATGAATAAAGAAAGAGAAACAAAGAGAGAGAGAGAGAATCGAGATTTCGCTATATGCTCATATGTATTAAGGATTTTATTAAGAATTCACTCCCTCCTTGGGTTGTAATGGCTTAGTGGTAGAGCGTTCACCTCTGGTGCATGGGATTCTTGGTTTGATTCCAGCTCGCGCCAAGTGAGCTTTGTAGTGGACAAACACTGTGTGCGTAGGTTTTCTCGGGGTTCTCCCATTTCCTCACATTTTCTTCATTTCACCATTTCATTCATTTCTCATCATCACCGTCTCCTTTAGCCTAGCCGGCATAACCGTGGGATGTAAAACTTAAAGATTTATTTCCACCCCTCCTTCCAAAAAAAAAAAAAAAAGATAAAAATTTCCCAGTGTTGTTGTGTAAATTAATTTAAATATATAATTCTGAATATTTATGTATGTAGGTCTACTGTTTTACTTACCTATAAATATCACTGTATCTCTTCACAGTAGAGTTATGCATAACATGTAACATCTCGTTCCATTCATGCATTCGAGGCAATCCACAGAATTCACGGAATTCATTATAAGAAGGAACACCATGCTCCCGTGCACGATGTACGTTAATTGCTGCCAGATCCATTCCGTACCGCTTTTGAGGGTGTTGGAATAGATGATTTGTTACCTAAAAGTATAAAGAAAAAAAGATAAATCTCTTATAAAGCAACTGACAATTCGCTGTTAATTCTCACCCCCAAAACCCGTGCGTGGGGTTTTGTCAAGATTCTTCCGTTTCCTTTCCCTCACTTCCCTCATAGCACCAGTCCATTCATTATCATCATCACTGCTTCCCTTAGCCTTGTTGCATAACGTGGAACTTTTATTTATCTATTTATTTTCGTTCAAGTATATTCAATAATAACTCACGGAAAATCTACAGTTTATGATCAACATGACTCATTGTCGGATTATCTGATCCCAAACCTGGGAAATTGGCAGTTGATAATTATTTGCAGCCTATCAAATTATATACACTTCAGGTAATGTACGAGGTATGTTTGAAAATTAATGAGACTGGCAACGTTGTACACGAGCCGACAACGCTATTGCCTTCATCTTTACATGGCAGTTAAGTGAACCTCTGTCGTTGCCTCAATATACATTTGGACTTACTTGAGAGCGTCTGAAATGAAGTTGTGTTTGTGAGATGCATTATGAAAATGGACCGGCAATGGAGTCTGAGCAAAGTTGTGCCATCAAATTTTGTGTAAAACTTGGCAAGGCCGCTACTCTGACTTATGAAAAGTTACACAGAACTTTCAGATGGCACAAGTTCCGTTTTAGAAAGCTGAGAATAAGTGGAAGACGAACGTCGTGCTCAAAAACGGATAACAATGTGGAACGAGTGAAGCCTCTTGTGAGATCAGATGTCGAGAATGATCAGTAGTGAGTTAAGTTTGAACGTGCTTATAAGCCATCAAATTTTAACACGGATTTGGACATGTAAAGAGTGTGCACTAAGATGGTTCCAAGAACTCATGTCGCACGGCAGTCTCCATCAATGAATTTTTGACAGAAGAAAGTATTCCTATGGTTCTTCATTCCCCTATTCATCGGATCTCAGTCTCTGTGGCTTGTTTGTATTCTCCTTGCTGAAAAACCACTCCAGCTGAAAGAATGTCATTTTGGTACATTGGATAATATCAAGCAGAGTGTAATCGACGAGCTGGAAGATATTCCAGCTAAAGCTTCCAACACTGCTACGAAGAATGAAAACACCACCTCCATCGCTGCGTAGCTGCCCAAGGGGACTATTTTTAAGAGGATAACCTTGATTTGTAAAAAAAATAAATTTATCGTCACTAGAAAATGTTCCATTACTTTTCTAACACACCTCGTGTCATTTTGTAGTTTTCTAAACTGCATCTTTTTAAAAAATCTGAAAAATTGTCATTAGAACATACGAATATAGTTCTAAAATATTCTTCTAAGAACAGCAGGTAGGTAGAATAATAAGAAACATGATTCTATCTTTAAATAGAAAAAGTATGTTTGTGTTTATATTATTATAATAAGTATTTACAATAACATACTTATAATTTTATACAGAAATACCAAATGAAATATTCTAATTGAACTTCCAGAGAGAAATAATTATTTTAATCTTTTAAATATTATTACAAACTATGAGTAAGTTATATCAATTTGCAGTTTATACTTAGAAAAAGTTTAGAAAATAATAAAAATGATATTAAAATAACTAAAGCTTCATGTTTCTACTTCAAAATTTAGCAAAGTACCACTGTCATTAAGTTATTAGGATATTCATATTTACCAAATTTAAAGTAATGTTTAGTTAAAATTGAATAGTATTGTACATATTTTCCAAGTAAAATATTTCCAACGTTACAGAATTCTCAACAAATATATTACTAATTCAAACAGGTTGCTGTGTTGCCTATACAATAATAAGAATATTTAATACAATTTCTTTCTGTGTAGATAATTATTGTTTTGTGCCTATTGTTTAAAGTTATTTATTTTATATATAATATATAAACTCTTACCTCTTGCGTAATCGCATCATCCATGGCTTGTGCTACTTGGTTGACCAAGCCCATTATGTACTGATCATACCATCCACCTTTGTACAGATCAAATGGCTGGCGCAACATTTCACTAAGACGTTGGGAAGCTTCAAAAATTAACAAAAGTTTATTTATTATTTTTACGTCCGACTATAGTTTTTAAAAAATCATGAATGAACTGTTTCTCGTTTTAAAAAAATCATATTTTAAAGAACGAAAATAAGTTTGCATTTTCTAATACCCTGGAGCAGTGATTTCCAACCGGTGTGTCGCGCAGTCCCGTAGAGTGGTCGCGAAATCATTGAATTTAAAAATCTTGAAGCATTTAATAATCAGTTAAAATCAATTTTGAGACATGTAGTACGTGTCACCGATTCCAGTGGCAGCAATACACAGTACTATATAGGATTAAAACTTTACAGAAACTTATAGTCTTACACTATTATAATTTAAACTAAACTTTACAGAAACTTATAGTCTTATACTATCATAATTTATACTAAATTTTACAGAAACTTATAGTCTTGCACTATTATAATTTAAACTAAACTTTACAGAAACTTATAGTCTTACACTATCATAATTTAAAGTAAATTTTACAGAAACTTATAGTCTTACACTATTATAATTTAAACTAAATTTTACAGAAACTTATAGTCTTACACTATTATAATTTATATTACATAGTACTACATAGGATCAAAACTTTACAGAAACTTATAATCTTACACTATTATAATTTAAACTAAACTTTACAGAAACTTATAGTCTTACACTATCATAATTTAAAGTAAATTTTACAGAAACTTATAGTCTTACACTATTATAATTTAAACTAAATTTTACAGAAACTTATAGTCTTACACTATTATAATTTATATTACATAGTACTACATAGGATCAAAACTTTACAGAAACTTATAATCTTACACTATTATAATTTAAACTAAACTTTACAGAAACTTATAGTCTTACACTATCATAATTTAAAGTAAATTTTACAGAAACTTATAGTCTTACACTATTATAATTTAAACTAAATTTTACAGAAACTTATAGTCTTACACTATTATAATTTAAACTAAACTTTACAGAAACTTATAGTCTTACACTATCATAATTTATACTAAATTTTACGGAAACTTATAGTCTTACACTATTATAATTTATATTACACAGTACTACATAGGATCAAAACTTTACAGAAACTTATAGTTTTATACTATTATAGTTTATATTATTAATAATAAAAAATAAAGTATATCGCGAAGTCGTGGAAGTTTAGTAAAATGTGTGTCATTAATTAAAAAAGATTGGTAACCACTGCTCTAGAGAACTTAATAAAGATCTTTAACAGCTAGAGAACACAATTTATTCAGTATTCCACAAGCAGGTTTCATCTTCCCCTTTATCCACTTATTGAAGCTGGAATTACTAAATCTATTATTTCTGATTAGAATATGGGACCCCTGTAGTTTGTAAGTCTACTGTAATTTCACAGTATGAAATGACATTCCCTTTCTTTTCTTTCATTTTAATATTTACTTATGTAACAAAACATTAAGGGACTTTATACAGAGTTGTTTTGACGTATGATTAGCGTCATACTAAGAATTTGACTAACGTATGGTTATCGGAAGTGTATTCAGAATCTCTGATTAGCATGTAATAGTTGACTAAGTTAATCACATCTAACTAATTAATTTAGAGCAGAGGGTACATTTATGTAGCCACCGTTTAGCCACAATAAACTTACAATATGAGAACATAAAGTCAATTAATAACCTTTCTTTCATTCCTTTCACCTCATCGGGTGAATTCGCTATGAAGTACCTATTTAGCCAAGTCCTCTACAATAGCAGAACTGTTTCTTAAAGTGAACAGTGAGAGATGAGTAGAAAATTTTCTGTTTTCTGCTGAGGAATACAACTGATCGATAAATTATCTTCGCTTATAATTACAACATAATCCTTCTATTGTCACTAATATGAATTGACTTCTACTTATTCCTGTCATAAATACATCCCTCAGAAGTGAATAAATGAATTTTAATCCCATTTCGTAACTATTTATAAGTTGTTGTAAAGTCAAACCACAAAAAAAAAAAAAAAAAAAAAAAAAAAGTTCGAATTTCGTATTCCATATATTTTCATCTCTACAGACTACGCACGCGCACGTTTAGATTTCGTAGTTGACATACTTATTTTTCTCACCCGATGTATTGGTGTTATATTAGTTAATCATACCCAAATCAACGTATTTGCTGAACTCTAAGCAGACTCTGAATGCCAAAAAATACACTCTCCTTAAGTACGGAACTAATACAACACTAACTAATCGCGTGACTAACGAATCCTCTCTGAACACCACCCCAAGAGTCTAAGAAAGGAAAAAAATAAAGTAAAATCATTACCTATAAATTTGTTGTTAGGACTCCATCTTTCAACCATACTAGGAAGTAACGAATGACCAAACCTAAAAGCTGCTGTAATAAATGATGACGTCACAGTTGCGTCAAGAGTTGGATCATAACCAGAAGAATATCCCTGCAAAATATTGATTAAAAGAACTGATGATAACAAAGAAAGAACACAATTAAGGAAGATTCATGCAGCATAATAATTATTAAATTTTATTGCCTTCTAATAATATACTTTGTCTGCAAAATGGAACTTAACCTATATTTATGTTCAAACAGTGGCGTATTTACGATTTGTTTCGGGAAGGGCTTTGCTAACTTTCGGGGGGGGCTTTGCCTGGAAATGTGAAAATTCTGCAAGATATTTCATTTACTTTACTATACTAAGTAAGATTTCGGGGGGGAAGCTTAAGCCCGGAAGCCACTCCCCTAAATACGCCACTGTGTTCAAACATAATATTGGATGTATAAAATCATTAAAGAACTCACCTAATTGCAACCTTTAATATTACAGACCAGACAAATAAACAAATTTATTTTGGGAAGAGTCCAAACCCTTGGGGGCGGGCAAATTCAATATGAGGATAAATTGTATTAAAATTTGTAAAATCAACCCTTAAAATTAAACTAAATTTACAGAAAACTCGGGACCCTCTGCGTACGTCCATGCTGCAGTTAGCAACACTCGTTCACTTAACAACCATCAGTATGATTGAAATAATAATAATAATAATAATAATAATAATAATAATAATAATAATAATAATAATAATAATAATAATAATAATAATAATAATAATAATAATAATAATAAGTTACTGAACACTACAGTTTTCCATCTGGGAAGTTGGGGAAAGTTTCATGTGAAACTCCTATCAGCTGAAGTTTTTGTATTCAACGAAACTAACAAAGACGATAGTGGTTCGTTGAAACAGTTTGTCGCTATCCAAAGCATTATAGGATGAATATAGGTGTGAGCTCTCTAATAACTATTATTTGTGTTGTTATTATTTTAATAGAAACACTTATATGACGGAATTATTTAATCACGCAGTGTAAATTCACTTTCTCAGAAACGAAATAAACAAATAAAAAGAATTGAGTTGAGTTGATTTTGATTTTAACATCCCGTTCAACAGCGTGACTATATGACTCGTGGACCTACTGATTAACATTATACTAATAGAAAATACTATCTAAATAACTAACTGAGCCTATGGAACCCGGAGGTTCAATGTTGCATTCACAAAAACAATCCATTGACTTCGGTTCTTGGTCAACTGAATCCAGTTAACTATCTACTTGAAAATACTAATAATATTAAAGATAATTAATTAATTAGTTCAGCTTTAACATATTCAATATATTGATTCTTTCAGATAGGAAATAATCATTATTTTCACTCTTTTTTTTTTTTTAAAAAAAAAGGGAAGATTAATATTTAATATTCATAATTGTGTGTGGCTGCTATACCAATATCGTCAGAGTCAGATTCGTAACGGAATTCCATCTGTAATCAAATAAATGCAATGTAATGATTAGTACTATGCCATGGAAAATCAGCGCCCGGGATGAGAATATACGACAGCGCCTCCAGTGATGCGGATGTAAATAGACGGGTGGGGTGCTTTTAGCAAATATCTAGGGACGTAGAAAGTATAAATCTGATCCTGATCAAATTAAATATTAGATTGAAAAATAGTGCTGTTGATCCAAAAATGTTCAAAGTAATTTTTCCTGTCTCTTTTTTTCTTTCCTTCTTTTCGTTTTTTTCTCCTCTCGAATTTTGCACCCGGAGCCGTCGCCCCACTCGCCCCTCCCCCACAGCAAGGCACTGGTAATGATATTTATAGTTATTGAATTCAGTACGGTATATTGATCTTGTAATGCAGCTTTCTCTTGAAGGCGATGTAGTGTGGTGGGGAATAGAATATACAGTCCGGATTGATTTTGCATAATGGTCTGCTTACCCACCAACTGCACCAGATTTAAGTTACGGTCACGGTTCGAAGCCGTTAATAGTAGGTCCTACTTTTCATAACCTTGGTATTCTATAGCATACGGATGTGAAACACCAAAACTTAAACTCAAAACACGATATCGTGTATGATTACACATTACTAGGATGTTAATAATAATTACGATGGTTTCTTGGTCTCATGATACGTTTTCTTTGATTTTAAATTCATTAACTGTTTTTGTAATCTCAACTTTTAAAATGAATTAAAACTTTAACAAGAATTTTAGGAATGATCAAAAAAATGGATCAA
The DNA here is from genome assembly GCF_964235325.1 of Thermobia domestica. Lineage (NCBI taxonomy): Eukaryota > Metazoa > Arthropoda > Insecta > Zygentoma > Lepismatidae > Thermobia > Thermobia domestica. Next base: position 285,243,819 of record NC_137457.1, read on the forward strand.
AAGATTGCGATCTTGGCTAAGAATTTTAGGAATGATCAAAAAAATGCACAAAAAAAATTGGCCAATAATTAGTTTTAGGATCAGGGGCGACAAAATTTTTGAAGGACTCCTAAATCCAGATTTTTAGTCTTCGTATTTTCTACGGAATAAGCACATTATACTGAGTTAAGTGATAGTTTGAGTTTGGCTACACTGTATGTAGCTCTCCAGATATAAAGTGTACAAGATTGAAATATATGTTGAATCTTTTGCTTAAAAAAAAAAAAAAAAAAAAAAAAAAAAAAAAAACTATTAAAATACTTAAGCAATTGTTGGCACCAAGAAAGATGTTCTCAGAAATTATTGAACCTCTGGAATTTTAGTAAATATATTCTGATTGTTGACTGATACGTTAGTATGCATCCCAAATATGGAGGCTTTTGAGTCCTGTATTTAAAGTTCCTTTCCCAGATATTGAAAGTGATCTATAAATTGAATCTGGTAGGCGTAGGACATTTTATACTGGGTCTTGGGGTCACGAAGGATCTAATTTCATTAATGAGGTTGGTCATCGAATAGCAATCAAAACTGGTGACCCCCGAGCTACTGCATTCCTTTTCCAACGTATCAGCATCGCCATCCAGCGCGGGAATGTGTCATCGATCTTAGGCACATTACCTCCTGGTAAAGAACTGGACGAGATTTTTCTTCTATAACACACAATAAGACGGAAGTAGAGACATCCTAGGAGGCTGACAACCACCTTGACTATGTTCTTGAAGAATGTTTTGAATCCAGTTTGGATAAATATAAATTCTAGGAAGTCATGGCTAATGCCGGTAAATTTGGGAGTGGTAGCAACATTATCTACAGATTTTACTTTGTTGCTCAAAATCGTTAAAGACCCGAAAGATATTGTTGTCAAGCTGTCCGATGTTTATTTTGGAACAAATATGCTAATCAGAAAAATATAATCTTTGATAATCACCATAAATTGTATAAAATCACCATAATTTGTACCATAAAATAGGATAAAATTAGTATTTAACGAATAGCAAAAAAAAAAAAAAAAAAAAAAAAATTAATTTGAGAAGTAGATAGCGTCTGAAAGTCTCATAGACCCACTAATATTGTTTCTACACTCTGATATGTTTCATTATATGTAAAAATCGCAAAAAAAAAAAAAATAATAATAATAAAATAAATAAATAAAAAAAATAAAGAAAGAAAGAAAAAATTTTATACTTAATTAAATTCAGCTGGAAATCCCTATTAAAATTCTCAAAGGAATTTTAGACAGTATTACACTAGTTATAGTATTTAATAATTGTAATAAATAGCACCAGACCGCTGTAGACCCATGATACACATATTTAAAACTTCAATGAAATTGTTCTGTTAACTGTTCAAGAACTCAAAGAAAATAAGCACATGCCCTTAGTTAGTTAATGAATTGATAGCGTGCATATTGAATAACATATGATCTTGAACTCAATTAAACACTCGTGTTTTTAATTCATCCATATACGTTTCAACGACTACTTGTCATCATCGTCAGTACGTATCCATTAAGAATTTTTAGTTCCTTTATGGTAATATTCACGGTAGCCGTATACTGACAAGTTAAAAACCAAGATGTTTAAGTTAGTTCAAGATTATATGTTATCGTACGTGCCTTTATTACTTTTATTCCTCAACCATTACACGTTTTCACAAGCATATGTCAATATGTAATATCGACGTACTCGAAATTAGATGTAGCATTTTCGCAAAAAGCTATTGCATGCACATTTTGAGCAAGCTATTCATACACGTTGTAGCAGACATTACAATTGATTCGCTTAATTTCTTCAACAATATAAGACGGACTATCTTTGTCATCCAAGAGAAGTACTATGAATCTTTACATGTCACAAGACGTGTTTATTACTCCGCTTATATATAGTAGTTATAAATTAGTGAACAATTTCAAAAGGCAATAGTTTCACTAATACTGAAGAAAGATTCATTGATCTTAGCATCATTGGAAAGAGGAAGGTTTGGAATTTTGTTCTGACTTTAGATGCACTCGATGTGAGCCCCGCATGTAATATGACAGAAGTTATTTCCTGTTATTTTCATAGTTTTTGAGTTCTCATATTATTTTAAGTTGCTATCATTTTTCATGTGATTTTGAGTTGTTTTTTTTTTTTAATTTTCCATTTTGGTTTCTTTTTTTTCTAGCAGTATAAAAGAAGTAGTTCGGCTGCCAACCAATCATAGGTAATGTGTTATTGAATGTGAGCGAAGGACAATGTTATTACTGTTCGACGTGCATTTACACGGCAATTTGAACATCATACCTTCCCTGTATTGTCAATCTGTAGGTGGGTTGAACAATTTCGCGATAGAGAATGTATCTGACATCTAGGAAAAGGACCCGCAGTGAAGCCACAGGTAAGTGAAGAGATCGTAGATAGAGTTCATGAAAGTTTCTTACTTGAGCCCACAGAAATTAGGTTTGTGAGCTAGTCAGCAGTTGCAGATATACCAACATCAACAGTGAGGAAGATTCTTCAGAAGCGACTGCTGTTGTCCCCGTACAAACTACAAGTGATACAAAAACTCCAGCCTGATGATAGATCAAAGAGATTTACGTTTTCTGAGAATTTGATGGTCAAGATCGAAGAAGAAGAGGATTTGTTAGAACGGATCATCATGAGTGATGAAGCAACATTTTATTTATCCAGTAAAGTCAATGGGCATAACGTCCGGATGTGAGGATCAGAGAATTACCCACATTTTGAGGTAGAAGTGACAGTCCCAAAATAAACATGTTTTGTACATTTTTTTTTTTTAAACGGGATATGTACACCTTGATAAGTGGAAGGTTGGTTAATTCCACAGCTCACGTAAGAGAAGGAACAAGGGTTCATTTCTCAAAAACACGGGTCCCTGCACATTTGCATACGAATGTCCGCGGGTACCTAAATTGACACCCAGAAAGATGAAGTAGTCATGCAACACGGCCGCCCAAAGTAAAGGGAAGTAACTGCATTTCACGCCATTTTCGTGTTCTTGTACTCATGTATTATTTTAAGCTTGTGCATATCCTGGTTATGCCATTTTTACCCTCTTATGCCTATCAAAAAGGTAATAGAAAAGAAAACAAAGTCTTTCACAGTAACGTTAATTATCAAAAATTACCTTTTTGTTGTTTTTCTCAAAACAAACAAAATATAGATACTTGCTTTTACCTTTGGGCGGCCGAACAGCAGTAGATAACACGTTCTGCTTATGGCCATCATGTTCACCTGATCTCAGAGTGTGTGATTTCTTCCTGTGGGGATTCATCAATGACAATCTTTACAACTCCCACTTCTAACCACATTGTCAGAATTAAAAGGCGCATTACCAGAGGCATCGAGAATGTCACACCTGACATGTTTGAGAGGGTTTGGCAAGAATGGGATCACCGCTTAGACATTTGCTGCAATAAGCGTAGGGATCATGTCAAGTGCATTTTAAGTCGGAATAAAATTTCAAACATTCGTCTTTCCGATAACACAAAGATTCTGTACCTTTGTTAGTATTAGTGACAATATAACCTCCTGAAATCATCCAGAAATTTGTAACCAGTCTGTACAAAATGATTCCTGATATTTCGTCATCACTTTATCTTTTTCAAAGGACAGAAGATACAGTGAAACAAAATAAACGATGTACCACAGGTAAAATTGTGAAAGATTACATAACAAAGAACACTAATATATCAACGAAACAGTAAATATAATATGTACAGCAACTTTTACTTTAGCTGTTCACATTGTTCATTCATTCATTCATTTGTTCACCATTGTTGGTGTTTGCACCAAACATCTCGTCTCTGTGTGCTAAAAATGCATATTAAATACAAACGTAAATAGACAGATGTTTAAATTGTTTGACAATATAATATGAGAGTTAAATATTTTCATGACGACAGTAATGAAGTACTATTGTTATTAAATGTCCTTAATTTCAGAATTGCTATGAGCTTTGATAGAATTTGTGTATTTTGTATCTGCTTGCTGATGTATTTAACGTGGTAACTGCCGCCATTTGCATGGAAAGTTCGGCTCTTGAAAATTGCTTTTATAATGTATTTAACATATTTCTTTGATAGATTATTTTTATCTTATATTGTTGACACGAACAAAATGTCGAATTGCCTGTAGTTATAGTGAATCTTTGAATAAAGTAAATACAATTGATTAATATATAAATTATAAATTATTTATATATAGTCATAGTAATGAATGATCTTCAATTGATTATCAAGGAAACTTATTTTCGTAGATAAATATAGATTTGTAACAGTTCACTATAAAATTGAATGTTATTCACTATGAATTGAATTTATATGCATATTTTACTAAAAGAGAAATAAAGAACTATAAAATATTTGTATAAAATTCAAAAAAATACAGGCACCAGAAACATGCCACCTCCAATCCTAAGTTATCGATTCCCACATTGTTCATGAAAAGCTCCTTGTAGTTTACACCGTCAATAGTCTATGTTTTGTTAATTTTCTTTCTTCTCATCAACGGACTTGAAATATGCTTTCTTAGATTATTTCATCTCTGGTTTCAAATTCCTCTATCTAAATTTACCTGTAGTTTTTTTTTTTTTTTTTTTTTTTTTTTTTTTAATGTTCTAATGTTATAGACCACAATAAACTGTCTTTCTAAATTATTATCGATTTTATGTGTCAATTTGATATGTTTTGTGCTTTTTGACAGGCCTGAGATTGGATCTACACTTTCTTTTACAACTCTAACGTACTTTTGAAAATCTAATCCTTAAACTTGTTTTTACGTTGCCAACGTAAATTTTACCACAATTACAGGTGATCTTTTAAGTTTTGTAACTTTGGTAAAATAGCTTTTATAGTTAAATGTTTTCCTATATTCCTCCCGAATTTACAGGCTGTGTTTATAAATATTAAATAACTTTTTTAATTCTTTAGTAGTTTTGTAGTAGTTAGGAAACAAATAACATATTATATTGTATTTTTTAAATTGCTTACCGATTAATAACGCATATTAGTAAAATTTATCCTTATGAATGTTAAAATCAATTCACTTTATGAATTTTCATGTTACGCAATGTTTTCTTGGAACAAATTAATCGCGTAATATGAGCGATAGCTGTACTTAAATTGCTTTATCTGCTTATCATTGTCTGTTAGTAAAAGCCGATGAACTCCGACAATATATTCTATCTTACTTATAGAATAAAATTATTTAACTTGATTAAACTGCATAATAATATCTGTCAGTAAAACTCTGTGCATTCCGTTAACATATTCTATCTTACCTCTGCTCTAGGAAGAAGATCATATTCCTCTATTGTTTCCTTTCCTAGCAACATTGGAAGAAATTCTGTAAATGTTATGTGTTGTATTAAGGCAGCAATAATATGGCGAGTTTCCTACAATGGTTAAAAAGAATAATAATTATTAAAGCACTGTACTTGTAATTCTACCTCAACAATTGAAAATATAATAAAATACAATTATTTGATATAAATCAAACAGAATTGAAAAATTGATGGCTTATGCAAAAAATATCGTATAATGAGAAAGATTGGTAGAAGTGCTATATGTAATCCAATAAGAGTAAGGAAAGTTACCTTTATTAGACCTCGAGAATGAGAGTGTGTATGTACGTGTTCTGGGAAGCGGACTGGGTGGTGGTGCATTAGCACAGTATGCCGGAGGTCCCGAGTTTGAATCTCGATCCAGTCATTCACTTTTTCGCTCTTTGTGTATTATTAAACAAAGTTAGCCCGATGATTTTCTAGAGTTTCTCATTAAAACTGTCTTCCGAATCATAACCGAAGACATCGCTTTTACTGTACTGTGTTCAGGATACTATAGTGCAGAAGATTTCAGGGGGTCAGATACCAAGTTCTGTCGCGGAGTTTTGCTCCTTAAGAATGTGGCAGGAGTTAACCAAGTTGTTAGTAGATTGTGAAGGTATAGTAGCCAGGCTACTACTTTTACGTAAGGTACAGTTGGCTATGCTTGTTTCCGTAGTAGAAAAGATGTCGAAAACTGTGTTTATGTAATTGATGTTAGTCACTTAGTTCACTTTGTGGTATGACTCCAACGTGCAGTTTAAGAGATTATTGGGTTTGATGCACATCCAACCAATCTCACCGTAAAGAGTTGCGAACAGCAAAGAAAAGCCACTAGAACTTCTTCCAACATACATAGAAATTCAGTCTTTACAAACAACTAGACAAACTGATTTTTTTTCAAACAACAGCAACAAGAGAGAATTTATAGATATTTTGTTAAGTCAAACATGGATATTGATCAAACCGAATCTGATGCAGTCTTATTATCTCAGTAGCTATATATAAAGGAAACACTGTGTTTAATATTGCTGTGGTTGGTTAGGATATTGATGTGCTTGCTCTCACTGCAAAGTCATCTCTGTTTGGCAATACATATTTCTTCTGACCGATTAATAAGAATCGAAGAGAGACATTGTTCAACATTCCAAACCAAAAGGCTCTTCTTGATGACGTTTTGTGATGTTCTTTTGCTCATGATGTTTCTGAATGTGATAGCACTTCAGGCCTTATAAGCAAGATAAAATAAAAAGCTCTACATATTTAAGAAAGCTTCTGAACTTCGGTTGACTGCAGTTTTTCAATTTGCCTTCATCTTCGAAAGATGAAATTCCTTCAGTAGGATAACAGTTTCTACTTCATTTATGTGGATGCAAGGAGAGCAGAAGCCTCGATGAATTGAGATATTACAGGTTCAGTAATTTCATTTCAAATAGCAAGTTATGTCTAGCCTTTGATCTTGCTGTGCTTCCTCCGACTAGTGATGTAGTTTCAAATAACTCATCGGTCTATTTACAAGTGCCACATTGGATAGGAAATATGCTGGCCCCAATCATAATATTGATGATCAAGAATAAATTTCGAGTCCCCTTGATTTCTTTATAATAGCTCGCACCAGCCAAACTGATGAAATTTGTGTTCTGTGAAAGTAAAATATTATACTCTAACAAATATTGTAAATGTATAAATTCGGGATTGACTTGTTCGCCAATGTGTGCCATATGACAAAAATTATCTTGTGAAAATCACACAGATGTCTTTAGTGATGTTTCCGAAGACAATGTTAGTAACTGAGAGAGTCTCTAGGCAATCATTGGGCTAACCTATGACACGAATCAATCAGTATTATATGGTCGTAGTTTGATAACATTTTGTGCAATTAAGATTGATTATATAAAATCTTGTACTATAAATTTACCTACCTTTCGTTTCATAGTTTTTATGTGGTAAATCTAGAAAACGATATATTGGGTTGAATCATTAAATTGTGCGGTTTATTTTCAGGAATTTTTTGCCAGGCGTCAATGATGATGGCAATACAGTGCAATATACGAAACTGTGGTTATGTATCAGTAATGTGAAGCCTATTTGTAGTTTTGCCGATGCTAATCAATTTTTCTTTCTGAGGATCAGAAGTATGGAGTGTGAAGTCGAAATGAAGGTCATCTCAGACATGTTCTCCTATACGAGTTCAACATAGATTTTAGTGCCGCAGAGGCATCCAGACAAATCTGTGCAGTGTATGGAGAGGATGCTATTATTGAAAAGACTATCTGGAAATAGTTTGATAGGTTCCGAAGTAGAAATTTTGGCCCAAGCGATGCTCCACGTTTTAGTTGTCCATCTCACTTTGATAAGGATCATTTAAAAGACTTGATCCACCGTAATCCATGTGAAAACACTTAGGAATTGGCTATAAAGATGGGCAGTGGATAGGCAACTGTTGTGCGACATTTTCAACATATGGGAAAGGTTCAAAAACTGGGTTCGTGGTACCTCATTCACTCAGTGCAGACTACAAGAATCAACATGTTAACCCAGTGTTTATTCCAGACCTGTTTTTGATTTAATGCTCAAGTTACGTTTCTATCATTAAACATCATCCCTAATACATTCAGTAGGGTAAAGTGAAAGAATGAAACTAAAACTAAAAGCATTGGGCCCAACTTAATATTTAATTGACATTATTATTATCGACCATCATCCCTAATATATTCGATAGGGTAAAATGAAGAAATAGAACTAAGACTAAAAACATTGGGCATCATTTATTTTTTAAGTGATGTCCGTTGTTATTATCAATCATGACTCTTAATATAGGATAAAACAGCTATTCAACCGGGAATACGCGTACCCCTTGAGGTACGCGAAGACGTTTCATGGGGTACATAATGCTGCTTCTGGGTGTCTGCTGGAAATGTCTGTTGACAGTTCACTGCAAATGAAATTCGATAACTTGTTAATTTGTGAATTTTGTATTTATGCTCGAAAAGAGTACCACGAAATTAGTGGCAGTGCTATTTCACAACTTCTTCCATTTGCATCAACATATTTGCGTGAATAGGGTTTCTGCATTATCATCAATAAAAACGAAGCACAGAAATTCCTTGAATCCAGAATCAGTTGTGATTTTTTCTCACTCTCGAAGATTCGACCAAGAATCGAGGAGTTGTCATCCCGGAAATAAGTTCCTTCATCTCATAAACAGGTTAATTCTAAAGTTAGTTTTAGTTTTTGAATTTTTAATATTGTCCTCAGTGCACGAATTATCAGGGAGGATGAGGGGAAAATCCTCCTCAGTAGAACTGGGAGTCTCCCATATGTTTTAAAATTTCTCATGTTAATTTTTTTCAGATGTGTATTTTATCCTCCTGTAAATAGTCTTTTGATTAACACACTGATTGTCCTTTTGTTGGATCCCTATTTGCCCACCCTTTTTGCCCATCAACAGAACACGTGTATTAAGTTAAATAAGTTCATTTCGATTTAACTTCTTTTAAACAGCTTCAGGGGTACACAACTGGACGGCGAACTGTGTCTAGGGGTACGCGAGGAAAAAAGGTTGAATAGTACTGTGATAAAATAAAGAAATGGGGCTTAGGATGAAAGAATTGGGTGCAATTTAATGTTTAAGGGACGTTTTTATCATCGACTATTATACCTAATATATTCGATAGGGTAAAATGAAGAAATGGGACTAAATGGGTCTAAGACTAAAATCATTGGGCGCAATCGGCCATTATAAGTCTCTAATTGTGCACATATTTTAAACATATCGCATCAATCATAGGACCCACTAATTATAATAGATTACAGTGAACACTTCTCTAATATCTGTAAAAACTTTAGCCTTTAACCTTAGGAAGAGCGTCCAATACTTTTAGTCCCATTTCTTCATTTTACCATACAAAATATTTTTTTTTCTTTTTTTTAGAGCATTTTATAAAAGCATTGTTTTAAAATGTAATTGATCATTATTCTTCTTATTCAGTTATGGAATACAATAGTCCCTCCGTAAGAGACGCGACATGAAGGTCTCGAACCAGCACTGAACAACTCAATCATCTGTTGAAGTAATGCTTAAGTAAGAGACGTTTCCCTACGCATATACACAATCTAAATACATTTACGATAATTTAATTTACTTTACAGTAAAACGATAAACTAGAACGAAAATTATGTGAAAATATTGTATTGTCATTAGATTTATGTACACTCATGTCCAAAATGATTGTCGCATATCTATAACTGTCTTCTTGTAAGAATATAATTTGATAATGATTTTGCAGGGTACTTTTAATACTGATACTATGTGTATAATCGGGAAATGTATATTTGTGGTAATTTTTATTATAAGTACGAAAATTAGAATGGGTACAACAAAATGTTGCTAAATGGACAAAAAAGTTTTATTTTCGTTTTATTGTTCTTATTTACTGCTCTTTTGACATGAAATTTGCCACATACATGTCTTTCCTGATTATACACATACTAACATTATAAGAAATACCGGGCGAACTCGTTGTCAAATTATACTCCTATAACAACATATTTATAGACATGTGACAATAATTTTGGACATGAGTGTACCTGTACGAAATATTAGAGCCCTAGTCAGTATGAAAGTGTGTGAAACGTACGTTGCAACATTATACTCTAACAAACAAACAAAAATAACCTGACGAAAATCATTATGATTATGGGCGCCCAAAGAAAATTTCCTAAGGGGGCTCATCTCCCTGGTTTCTATATTACGTTTGGTATTTTTTTTTATTTACTTAAGAAAATTTTAAGAAATTTCATACATTTTCGTGAGCCAGAAGGGATCCGGGCCCACCCAGCCCCTCTTGAGCGCCTATGGTTATGATGAAGAAAAATCTACTTTATTATAACATTGAGATGTAATACTAAGAAGAACTTACCTGGAAAAGTCTTTCGTCATCCCAATGTGGATTTATTTGACTTAGCTCTGTCGCAATACGATTATGTTCCCTCATAAACATTGTGTGCAACACTGCCAATACTAGTTGTTCATTCGCTCTGTTGTCTCCTAATGAAAAGAAGAAGAAGAAAGAAAAAACGAAATAAATAAGTTATGTTTGAAATATCCACTTTGCTTGTTTTTATGTTAAATAAATATTTTGATAGTTCTAAAATTGAGTTTTCCTTAACTTTAGATTCCCTGATATTCCTTTGGTCAAACTTTTATGTATACCTTTGTGTTAAGCTAATGTAGTGTATTTATTCAGATTTTTACAACTAACTTTACACGCTCTCTACCATTTCCATTTGCTTTTAAGGAAGATATAAAGCCGCAAACAGTTTGTTTTTGCGACAAAAGATGGAGTTGATTTCATTCTATCTTTTCAATTGTAAATTAAACTATTGAAGATCGCCTTCAGTCCAGTTGAAGATAATGACTGTACATAACAATTATTATTATTATTATTATTATTATTATTATTATTATTATTATTATTATTATTATTAGTAGTAGTAGTAGTAGTAGTAGTAGTAGTAGTAGTAGTAGTAGTAGTAGTAAACTTAAATCATCATACGTTAAAACATCCAAAAAACAAAGTCTATTGTCAACTAAATATTTGTTATTTATGATCTTACGTAGAAATCACCTATTAAGTACTTTTCATTGACCATAAAACAGGGAGAGAAGAAATCTTACTATTGACCCATAAACTTATCTCACCATTTTTGTTCTACAGAATGTATAAGCAGAGAATTTCATCATGCTTTCGTATAGCATCAAGTTTTCTTCATATGCACTGAGGAAGAAGTAATTATTGCCTTGAAACAGTTCTCAGATTTTGTACCTTTGGATATTTTAACGTGTGAGAATTTTCCTTACTGTGAATAAATATGGATCCTATTGCATAAATTAGTTATTATTATTATTATTATTATTATTATTATTATTATTATTATTATTATTATTATTAGTAGTAGTAGTAGTAGTAGTAGTAGTAGTAGTAGTAGTAGTAGTAGTAGTAGTAGTAATTATTTGAAATATTTATTGGGAACAAACAGCATTACAGCCACAAGTGCCCCAAAATAATAATAATAATAATAATAATAATAATAATAATAATAATAATAATAATAATAATAATAATAATAATAATAATAATAATGTTTGACAGTTCCTAACATTTCAAATGAATACATACAGAATATATGTAACGAAGCGAAGAAAATAATTTGTTATCTGTTTAATTATTTAATCAATGGCCTGCTTTTCGTGAACTAATCCAAAGTAGAGTACGCATCAATTATTTAAAAAAGCTTAACACAGACACTCGTAAATAGAATTGAAATGGTACAAAAATGTTTTATTAGAATGCTTTGTTTTCAGTTGCGTTTGGAATACAATTCTAAGGCATCATACAACTGGAAAACATATCTTAAACTTGAACCCCTCCAGGACAGAAGAAAATTGTGTGTAACTCTATCAATCATGATTCTGGAACTCACTAAAGAATAACTAACGCTTCTGACCAGAGTGTATACACCTATTTATTAAAACTAAAATGGTTTTCACAACTTAACGTCGAGTTAGTATGTCTGATGAAGATAATGTTAAGTTGTCGAAACCGTTACACTGTATTTTAGTTTTAATAAATAAGTGTATATACCATGGTCAGAAGTGTTAATTATTCCGAAATTGTGTGATGCGAACTTTATAGAAAAGGTACTTGACAACAACTATTATGAAAGCTATATTAAAAAAAAAAAAAATAATTAAAAGTTCCAATATATGGTACCATCCAGAAGTGTCCCTTACTGTACAAGGGTTAAAATATTATTTCAACTGAGCAACAGAAAATACTTTAACCTCTATGATTTTAACAACTGGACATCTTAGATGGGACTCTATTTCAGAATTTACAATGTAAGTTAGTAGTGTGTTTTATTTTTAACTTTTCAGTGTTTTAGGGATTAACACAGACTATATTATATTGTCAGAGTAACCGAAATTACTCTCGTTTATACAAGTTTTAGACCTTTTAGGCTCAATTACATCTATGCACCAAATTATTTACTTTAGTTTATTAAGATGACTAGGCAACGATTTATATTTTAGTATCATTGTAGTGATAGTAGTTATTATTATTTGCATTTTAGTTATTTATATTTTACTCTAGTAATGTAACTTGAAATCGTAAAATTTGGGCTTTTATTCATAGTTCAGTAGAGTCCCACAAACTCGATTTAATGTAGACTGAGAAGGTGTAGAGTTACCGAAAATATCAAGTTTTACGGAATAAGGGACGAGTTTTTCACAATTCATAATATAAAGGAGTTTTTGTTGACTCATTCATTTGAATTTGTTGTATGAGTATATTGACTTGCAAAAATTATGCTAGCATAAATTGTACAGGGTGTCCGAGAAGTCCTTCCCTGATTACAGAAATTGATAACTCAGGCTAGAAATAAGATAGAAATATGAAACTGGTGTTGAATTGTTTACGAACTATAAAAGTTTTTGTCTGTGTTAGGTTTGTTCTGTTTTACCAAGTCTCAATTTTTTTTGTTTTAGGTTTGTAGTACGTAAGTAAGAAGCCCAAGAAGCCATGCCAACCAACCAGGAGAAGGCACAGTGTGTTCTGTGGTACTATGAGACACGATCACCAACCACGGTGCAGAGACAGTTCCAGACAACATTTGGGAGGACTCCACCTGATGTCAAGAGCATTAAAGCCTGGTATGAGAAGTTCAAGAACACAGGGTCGGTTGCTGACCTTCCGAGGTCTGGTCGACCAAGAACCTCAGCAGACACCGCCTAGATGTGCTACGTGCTACCAAGGGTGCTCATGTGGAAGTGTACTGATGTGACCAAAACTTTTATAGTTTGTAAACAAATCAACACCAGTTTCATATTTCTATATTATTTCTAGCCTGAGTTATCAATTTCTGTAATCAGGGAAGGACTTCTCGGACACCCTGTACAATATCATAATAACAATAATAACTGCAATATCATTTGATACAGGAAATAATATGATACTTTACCTGCGAGAAAACAGAAGATATCTTTGCTTGGTCGAATACAGCCGTCATCTGGGTGATCCAATTTTAATGGCAACAAATCTTTCAATCCGTATTGACGGAAAACAGGCAATGTCCTTAGGAGACCACCTTTGAGGCTGCGAAGATTGTCTGCCACTTTCTGGGTAGAACCATAAATGAAGCTTCCGTCGATGTAAGAAGTAATGGCATTGAACTGCACTCTTGTACCTGAAAGAGATGCAATATCATTACATTCCAGCGTGATTTATAGGAACAATCCCACCGGATTGGTCTAAATGGAGTAATCAGGCAGTGTTTGTCTTGAGAGAAGACAGTAGTCAGGTTGTCCAATATCACAATGATTGATACGGCAACTTTGACATTAATCTAAGACGTGCTCAGAGTGACTTTAAGGACTAAGATACTAGAGTGCATAAGGTGATGAACAACTATCGTACTATAATTACATAGGCGCATGGGGGATATTCAAAATTAACAAAAAATTGGCTACTTACCAATGAATCCTCTCTTGAAAAATTTAAAGATTTTGACGTTTCGGAACTCTCAGCTGGTTCCTTCCTCAGTGGCAAGGTAAAAAGGATTAAAACGGAAAGGAGATAAAAGGAGTAAAACCAGGAATACATACCACTATATAAAAGTAATGTACAAAAAAGATCCTAAGATGAACAGAGCAGAGTGAAAAAAGAATGAACTGAATGAAAAAGAACGCGGTGTCTATGTTAGGCCACTATTGCCAGATCCAAAGTATGCATCAAAGGTAGGTACCCAAGTTCGATCAATGTTGCCAGTATCAAGGTTCAATGCAGGTTTGTATTTATGAATAAAGAACGATTCTTTAATTTCCTGTTGTTCTTTTGATTTTGCTGAACCTATTACCTTAACCTGTTTTATATTATGTGAAGGTTGTTCTAGATGAAGCGCTAAACCCGACATGCCTTCATCTTGTGACTTTTTTGATTGTCTAACATGTTCCTTCACACGCGTGTTAATATTACGTTTAGTTTGGCCAACAAGATGAAGGCATGTCGGGTTTGGCGCTTCATCTAAAAAGAACGCGGTGAAAAAAACGTTTTTTGAAAATTCTCAAAAGTTTTCCTAAAAAACGAAAACCGAAAACCCGGTTTTTGTGCCCACCACTAGTCATATCCTACCTATCTCTGCAAGCTGCAAGGGTCCTCTAACCTTATCTTTGAGCAGCAACAGGCAAGAGGTATCCTCATCTATCTCCGAGCTGCAACGGGCAGGAGATACCAACCCTACCTCTGAACTGCAACGGACAAGAAGTTCCTTTAGACCCAGCTGCAATAGGACAGGGGCAGGGGCATTCTTAACCAACAAACCTTAAACTTTCGAGCTACTACGGGTGGAAAGTCCAACTTATAGAGAGAAAAAAATATTAGAGAACTACTTATCGAGTTATAAACTGGATATAAATCTTTATAATAAAAAAGGTAAAGGAAAATCCGTGTACTGTTACTCTACTGAATATTACAGTATTAAAGTTACGTGTGTCTTTTATTATTATTATTCTCCTCGAGTTAATAGTGAGGCACCAACTATTACGCTATTATACAAATATATCAATAGTATCGTGAAGAAAATCAAAGTGCTTACTTAACTTTACCTTTGTTTTACCACATAGCAAATGGAAGTATCATTTGCAAGGACAAACAAGTAGGTATTATCTGGTAATTCTAGGTAAAACGACAATGAACAGGATGTACTACCATGAGCAAAATAAATGACGCGTCTCTTTATTTTGATGTTTTTTGAAAATATCTCCGTTTTCTTTATATGTTCGAAATTTCGGAAGGTTTCCCCAGCAGGACAGGTTAATAACAAACCCGTTTTTAATATTTGTGTTAGATATTAGCTTAAAATAAAGAAATTAGAAGCAAAAAACATTAAATCGATAGAAATCTCGAGAATTACCAACTCTGCTAAAGTGGGAAATTTTCAAGAACGCGAGGGAATTCTGCAGTTCAACACGAAGCAGCGACATCTATGTCATTGAGAGAAGCATGGATTAGATCTACAAACGAAAATTTTAACGAAATATTTCTAGTATGTCTTGTTATATGCATTATCAGCGAACTCCAAATATATGAATCTATGCTAAGTATTAACGTATAGATAGTGCAAATAGTGGAAATTACCTATGGAAAAAGACGAATTGTTAGCCCAATCGTAATGAAAAATCGTCTTTACTGTAGAACAGGTTCAGCTTACGTAAGAGAGCAAATAGCTCAGTTAGGTAGAGCAACGAGTTTGTATACCGAAGGTAGACGGTTCGAATCCCGTGGAAGTACTGTTGTCATTTTTATCACTAAGGTTATTTTATTTCTTTTTTATTTGGGAAAGAATCAAATTGTAACATATGTGTAAAACTCATGACGATACCAAAAAAAAAAAAAAAAAAAAGAGAGAGAAAATGTCGCATTTGCATTAGTGTCTCTAATTTTTGTTTGCAAACAGATTCGTAATTATTTCCCCTGTGCTCACTGATGCATAACGAATGTTTTCCAGTAAATGTTAATTCTAATTTGGAGAATTTTATAGTTTCACAATGTTTCTCACTACATAGTCTTCTATCTACGTGTTTGGATATTTTGATAACAGATTTCCCTATTAAATGTTTAATTTTCTCTATAAATATTTGTCTTAAATTGAAATTGTTTTGAATTTACTACATAAGCAAAGTTGCCCGAAGGAGGGGAGGTCAAGTAATAGATATTCTACGTAAAAGCAACCTATTGTAGAATGATGATGCTTCTTACCTTCAGCACATAATCTTAACGTTAGAGAGTCAGAGAGAGAAAAATCCTGGTTTTTCCTCCTCTATGACCACCCATCTTAAACCTCTACATATTTTTGTTCGTCTCACATAAATTCGGCTCTCCAAAGACATTCATATTTATTATTATTATTATTATTATTATTATTATTATTATTATTATTATTATTATTATTATTATTATTAATGAATATGCCACCCTTACATAATGTAACCTTACACATCTTAGTTTAAAGTGCTTTCTATAGTAATAATTTGAGCAACCACGTCACAAAATTTAAAATGTATGAGGGGGCACGACGTTTTATTTCCCCTCCTCTCTTTTCAGCACCCTCCAACAGAAGGTATATAATTTCTGAGAAGCAGGGCAGACAAAATGAATAAGAAATATATTTAGAGCATCCTTTCCTCCTTCGTGAATGTAATATCACGTAGCATTTTTTATTCTACTGAAGACGACCCTAGGCCGTTATGGTTAGGTAACAAAAGAAATATCTAATATATTTATAGCGCCCCTTATCTGTAATATTACCTCTTCTTTATTTGTTCGAGGCTTCCCTACACAACGAAGGGTGACAAAAAGAATAGGAAAAGTGTCTAAAGATTACAAAAGACTTTATATTTTGTCAGAAACAAGGCAGTATGTACACAACATTGCTTTCGTTAACAAGTGTTTCACCCTTGAGTCGCTTATAAAATTATGCAGAATAACTTTTGCCGATCATTGTTCTAGAGGGATTTGTCCAGGATGGTTTGGTGTCGAGCTAATAACGATAAGTATATTTATTTACATCACTGTTAAAGAAATAGCAAACTTTCTGAAAGGAACTTACCTAGGAAACAGATCTTCCTTCTACTTAGCCAGAGCCCACTCTGAAAAATTGCATCTGGCATTCTGAGTGAAAGTTCTATGGGACTATTAGAAAAATATATTCCCGTTTTCACGCTGATGGTAGAATTTCTTAAACAGTTATTGAATTACGTTCGAAGGGTAGGCGTAAATAGGGCCCCCGCAACAATAGGGCGTGGGGACCGCACAAGCTGCAAGGCCAAAAAATATACAGAAAGTACGCAGGGGCGGAGCAGGCCAAATTTTCACACGGGCAAAGTGACTTTTTGGCGCCCTTCCCCTAGTAGTAGCCTATATTTTACATTTTATCGTAGTGTTTTTAATAGTTTAAACCAGGAGCGTCATTTCAGATTTTGCTTTGGGCGGGGGGGGGGGGCAAGACCTCTTGATATAAGTAAAATTTCGCGTTTTTCACTGATTTACTACTATTCTAATGATAAAATCTATATACATCTCAAACTCACGGGGGGCAAATGCCCCTCCCTGCCCTCCCTAAATGACGCCCCTGTTTTAAACCCATTTTCAAAAAGAAATCCATTACCTAGGAAAAGTTCACAAAGAATATGGCCCGCTATAAATAATACCAACTCCACCCCCCCCCTGGTCTAGTGGCTATCACGCCTGCCTTCTGTGGTACCGGGTCCAATTCCCGGTGGATTACTGTTGAACGATAAAAGTGGTTCGGATTCCACTATAATTAGTATCCACATCTCCCTTGCCCATTAAGGCATAACCGTGGAACGCTAAACTTAAGCAAACAAACAAACAATACTTAATTCCTGGCACTCTTTATTCTACATGCCATCTCTCAATTTTTCGATACAGCCCCCTTAGTACTATGAAACTCTCTTCTTCCATAGTGAAATGGAAAAAGATCATATAATTGCCACTACTTTACAAGAATATAAACCAAAAACGTCAGTAGAAAGCACATTATAAAATTTACTTTTTGAGGCTCGTTTTGGTGCCCCTCTTTCTCTGGCGCCCCGGGCAGTCGCCCGGCCCTTAGTCCGCCCTTGAAAGTACGGACGCATAACTAAGGACTGCGAAGGAGAGGTTAACCTTCATGTTATGCCACTGGTTTGACGTGTTTGAAATGTTCAGTAAGTGATCAGTTGGTGAAATAATTTCGACGGTTACTGATGTTTAAAGTTTAGCTAAGACAAAGCTACCTAATCAAATACATTTGATATCGCGATGTCACAATTTGATTTTTCCTCACATAAAAAAGATAAAAACAATAGTAATAAAAACCCTTACTCGTACTGGGCTCCTAACTAACTAACAACCTAATTCTTACAGACTAGTTGCTCTGATTAACTGAGTTTCGATTTCTTACGCGAAAGAAGTCTGTTATATTAAGAGGCATGCTTTTCATTATCAAAACTGTTCGAAGTAATACGAACATGGCTTAAGAACACGGACGGAACTAAAATACCACTCGATTGACCTTGAGGGCAAATCACCAAAGCGTAGCTGTAAACGTAAGTTCAGCATGCATTTCTCTGGAGTTGTGTTCAGTATTCCTATCTGCCAGTCATGCTTGTTCGTAGGAGTAATATGTTACAAACCTAACCTTTCGATAGAGCACAATGACAGAGAATCAAAATTAATGAATTCTTGCCCTTGTGAACTTGGGATACCACCATGTGCAATAAAACTGTCGCGTCTTCTGAAGTGATATTTTATCGAAAATAACTCGTTTTCCTTTATATATCCGAAGTTTTTGAGGGTTTCAAAATGAGGAAACGTTACTGACAAACAAGGACGCATTTAGGGGTGGGTCCAGGTGGTCCGGACTCCCCTCTGAAATCCCAACTTCTCTGTAAATTAGCCTTAATTTAAGGATTATCTTTTAAATTTTATTATAATTTATCCTAATATTGAAGTCGGACTTCTCCCGAGATAAATTACTGCATACATGCCTGCTGACAATTTTCAATATATTCCTTAAATAAGTAAAATAACAAAATTAGGAGCAAAAAGCTTCAACACGGGCTAACTTTTGTCCACTGCCAATATTGTTAGAAGGGATATTAATAGCAAAAACTGCTAGGCAATGCTGAACCTTGGAACTTCACTCCGAACAGCAAGCTTATTATTGAGAACTACATATGAAACATTTTATCAAAACTTATCTAGCTTTTACCTGGCATGAAATTATTATATACACCAAAATTCACTCTTCTAAAATGTGTATCTAAACATTGCTCTACGTATCTACGAAGCAATGAAAATTATTTATCGAAATATGTGAGCAGGGAATTCTAACAGCCAGCCATTTTATTTAAATCGTAGTAAACCCTGTAACCGGGCGTTAACGTGAAGACAAAGCTTGGTCCATTGGTAAAGTGTTGGAAGAATATAAACTCAATGTTCGTAGGTTCGAATCTATCCACTCACCATAACATTTTGTTCTTATGTGTAACGATGAAATAAGAAAGAAAAAATGTATAACCGTTAAGACAAAACTTCAACCAAGTCTGAAGAGAACAATACTAAAATAGTAATACAATGACGTCAACCAAAAATTATTTCATGTAACGTTTGGACGAAATTACAGCTGTTAACAATTGCAGGAATAAAAACAGGCTGTAATGCAGTCTAGACTTCTGAATGCATTTACTTCCTGAAAACTTCCGTCTCGTCATTGGTATGCCGTTAATCATTGTAAAACCTTTCAATTGGAAGTGAAATGACACAAACTAAAACAGTTTTAAATCAATAAATGTCTATGTGTAAAAGTAGGTGTCTTTTATCTGTAGTTCTGAGTTCCTTTTACTTTGAAGTGACAAATGAGAGAAGAAAGTATGGTGTTCGAAAAAAAAATCAAATTTGAGATTTCAACGAATTTACACGTATTATAGCCCCTAACACCGAAAAAGTTATTTTTCGATACATGTCCATCAGTTCGTCCGTCCGTTCGCTACACTTTTCTGTGCACTCGCCTAGAAGCCATACCTGAAGCCATACCTCGCCTAGAAGCCATACTTGAACATACCGTAAATTAGTTGAAAAATTTACGGTATGTTCAACTTATCTGCACCAAATTTTAGTTTAAGATTTTCATAGTATTTCCTATAGTTTTTTTTTATTTCCCTCCTACTCCCAAAACAAGGGTAGTTTCTTGTACGATGAAAATTAAAAAAAAAAGATATTTTCTCATAACTGGCTCTAACGATCTTGTTTTCTTTCTTTTTTTATAAATCAATATTTAATTAGCAACCCTATTTTGTGGTATAAGGCATTTATCTGAGAAAAATCTACAAGGGGTAGTTTATACTAAGGGGGTGAGTTTTTTCTCAGTGATTTTCTCAAAATGGACTCAAATGTCTTCGTTCATATTTCATAAATAAAGATTTCATTAATAACTTATCAATATGGCATAACTCGTTTGTCCTAAAAAAATGCGAGGGGTAGTTTATTCTTGGTGGAGTGTTGTCTGGGCGATTTTCTCAAAAACGACTCAAAAGAGTTTATTCATATTTCAAAAATAAATATTTCGTCAATAACCGAACAATATGGCAATGTGGCTGAAAAAATATGCGAGGAGTAGTTTACTCTTGGGGGTGTTTTTCCTCCACGGTTTTCTCAAAAATGAGTCAAGCAATTTTGTTCGTACTCAGAAATAAATATTTCATTAAAAACCTAGTAATATGGAATAACTCGCTTACCCTGAAAGAATCCTCAAGAGATAGTTTATTCGGGCAGTTATTTTTCCCTCACGATTTTCTCAAAAATTACTCGGACAATTTTATTGATAATTCATAAATAAGTATTTCATTAATAACCCTATATTTTAGTATAAGTCATTTCTATGAAAAACAATTACAACGGATAGTTTATTTTTGGGGTCAAGGTTTTTTCCCCGACAATTTTCTCGAACGACAGGCGATTTTGTTCAAATTTCGCAAATAAATATTTCATTAATAACCAAAAGTATATCTTAACTCATTGTTCGAAACAATTCACAAGAGGTAGGTTACTCCTGACGTGTTCTTTTTGAACGACATTCCCAAAGTGACTCATTTGATTTTTTTCATATTTCATAAACAATGATTGCATTAATTGGTCTATTATATGTCTAATGAAAATGTGCTCAAAGTGTGAGTTAGTTTTGTAGTATGGATTTTCTTCAATCGAAGTTTTTTATTCGATAATCTGACATTCGATGTATTTGAATAATACGATAATTTTATTCGTATTATCCAAATACACACTTCAGTAACAACTGCGGCCTAACACAGTTAAGAAATTGAATTGAAAAAGTTTAGTGCGGTGGCCCTGTAATTCAATATTTTTTGAGAAACTCCCTAGCTTTTTGTGGTAAACTCAGGCTTTTCTTTTTCGAGCGACAAAAGAGAGAAGAAAATATAGTGATTGTGAAAATAATATCAAATTCAGATTTCAACGGATTTACATGTTTCATGGCGTCTACATACCGAAAATGTGACTTTTCGACACCCGTCCTTCCGGTCCGTCCGTTCGCCACACTTTTATATGCACTCGCCTAGAGGCCATACCGTTCAACTTATCTACACCAAATTTTAAACTTAGGGTTTACTTAGTATTCTTACAGGAGCTTTTCCATTTTTTCCTACCACCTAAAATAAGTGTGGTTTACAAACAGCCGAAAATCGAAAAACGCTATTTTCTCCAAAATGGTTTTAACAATTTTGTTTATTTTTCATTAATCAATATTTAATTAACAACCCTATATTGCAGTATCAGATATTTCTCTTAGAAAAATTTACGAGGGGTAGTTTATTCTTGGAGGTGACTTTTTCTCGACGATTTTCTCAGAAAAGACCCTGGCGAATTTTGTACACACTTCATAAATAAATATTTGACCTTACAACATGGTATAAGTCAATTGACCTGAAAAATATATGAGTAGTAGTTTATTCTTGGACTTGAATTTATTCCCAGTGAGTTTCTCAAACACGACCAGTTGGCAACCCTGTATCTCGACAACGAAGCTGAATTCGAAAACTGCAAGAGGACCATTTGTCTCCTTTTGATGTCACGAATCACCTCCCGAAGTTTGTGGACATCTTTCAGGTTCACCCTTAATGAAGCTTCTTTTCGAAAAGTTAACTATTAACTTTAGGCATTGTTTATCTTTTTTTAAATCACAAATGTCGTCATTAATTTTAAGGCAGAGAACTACTTCTGAGAGAATAGATCTTGAAAAATAATTTTAAAACTTAGACTTTTGTTTTCGAGACATTCCAGACAAGACGAGACATTTTACAAACTATCTCGTGTCCAAAACATTTGCCTCGTATTATCTTGGATGTCACAAAGCGCGTCTTGTCTCTTTCTCGAGACATGTCTTATCTCGTGCGCATTCGTTAACACTTGGGAAGGATTATCTTTCTACTCAAAGCATTGTTTTTATAATGGTTGCATATTTATGATAATTGCTGTCCACATAAATTACAGTCCTTTCAGTTGAATTAATTTTTATTATTATTATTATTGAAATTGCAATATCTAGTTTAACGTTGGACGATTATGCACCTACGCTAAGGGAGAATGATGATGAATGAAATGGTGAAATGAAGAAAGTGGGAGGAAAATGGAAAATCTCAAGAAAACACATACCCATGCACACGGTATTTGTCCACCTCAAATTTCACTTGGCACGAAGTGGAATCGAGCCACGGACCCCCTGCACCAAAGGTCCCTGCAATGCTTTATTATTATTATTATTATTATTATTATTATTATTATTATTATTATTATTATTATTATTATTATTATTATTATTAATAATAATAATAATAATAATAATAATAATAATAATAATAATAATAATAATAATAATAATAATTGAAGCGAGCTTAACGAGTTTCAACCGTACGACTCAACCAACGTTTGGGTGCCTGTTCGTTCGTCTGCTTCTCTCATAAAAGACATTTCATTTTAATGAAACTAGTAAGTGCCTTCTTTTAGCTCTGCGAAATAACTATTGCTTGGAATATGAATCTGCAAAACATAAGAGGTAAAATTAACCAAATGGTGCAAGTTTCCACTTATATATACAAAACAATTTTGCAATATCAACTACGTGAATCTTGTCCCATAAAGAAGCCGAAACCCCTACACCGAAGAGCCCTACGAGATTTGATCATTGTCCACTCGGACTGAGTTTGTCATTTGGAACCAACACTTTAATACGAAGCAAAATATTTCTTTAAAATAGACGAAAAATTCGAAAGTTATAAACATGTTAATAATTTTGCCTTTTCTCATAAGGGGGCCGTATTAGCCTACACTGAAGAGCCCCACGAGATTTGATCATTGACCACTTTTACTGAAATTCTCATTTGAAACCAAAACTTTAATATGAATCCAAAAATTAAACTTTTACATCAATTTAAACTGACTGGGTTCCACTTCCCCCCACTATTGTTTAGTTTAGTTAACTGGTAATTTGTGACAGCTTCACATCATCAAAAGAATGTTTCACTTCCCCTCCCCTCCCCCAGGAGTTCGTGCTGGATCCACCACTGGAATCAATAGACACTCTTCCTATTCTTTTTGTCACCCTTGATTGTGTAGGGGCTCCCTCGTACAAATAAAGAAGCGGTAATATTACAATCAAAGGGCGCTATATATTAGGTATTTTTTTAGTTACCTACCCCTAACCGCACAGGGCCATCTTTCGTAGAATAAAAAATATTACGTGATATTCCAATCATGAAAGGGGAGAGGATGCTGTAAATGTATTTCTTATTCATTTTGTCTGTCCTGCTTATCAAAAATTACTTTCTGTTGGAAGGCTACTGAAATGAGAGGGGCAAAATAAAAAGTCGTACCCCCTCCTACATGGTTGCTCAAATAAGTACTAAAGAAAGCATTTTAAACTAAGATATTTAAGATTTAAACTAGGAAACTAAGATATCCTACATTATGTAAGGATGGCATATTGAGGATTATTATTATTATTATTATTATTATTATTATTATTATTATTATTATTATTATTATTATTATTATTATTATTATTATTATTTGAATGTTTTTGGAGCACCGAAATTTTGTGAGACGAACAATGATATGTAGAGGTTTAAGATGGGTGGTCATAGAGGAGGAAAAACCAGGATTTTTCTCTGTCTGACTCTCTAACGTAAAGATTATGTGCTGAAGGTAAGAAGCATCATCATTCTACAATAGGTTGCTTTTACGTAGAATATCAATTACTTGAGTTCTCCTCCTTCGGTCTACTTACCTTATGTAGTAAATTCAAAACAATTTCAATTCAATACAAATACATTGTAAAACTTTTCCGTAATTAAACATCTAGGGAAAATTAAACATTTAATAGGGAAATCTGTTATCAAAATATCCAAACACGTAGATAGAAGACTATCTAGTGAGAAATATTGTGAAACTTTATAAAATTCTCCAAATTAGAATTAACATTTACTGGGAAACATTCGTTATGCGCCAGCGAGCATATGGTGAGCAGTGAGCACAGGGGAAATAATTACGAAACTGTTTGCAAACAAAATTAGGGACGCTAATGCAAGTGCGACAACAGCATTTTTTCTTTTTTTGGTATCGTCATGAGTTTTACACATACGTTACAATTTGATTCTTTCCCAAATAAAAAAAATAAAAAAATAACCGTAGTGTAGTGATAAAAATGATAACGGCACTTCCACGGGATCGAACCCGCTACCTTCAGAATACAGACTCGTTGCTTTAACTAACTGAGCTATTTGTTTTTTTACGTGAACTGAGCCTGTTCCGGTAAAGACGATATTTCATTACGATCGTCCTACCAATTCGTCCTTTTCCATAGATAATTTCCACTATTTGCTCTATCTTTATGTTAATACTTAGCATATATTCATATATTTGGAGTTTGCAGATAGTGCATATAATAAGACATACTAGAAATATTCGTTAAAAGTTTAGTTTGTAGATTTAATCCACATTTTTCTCAATGACATAGATGTCGCTGCTTCGTGTTGAAATGCAGAATTCCCTCGTGTTCTTGAAAATTTCCCACTTTAGCAGAGTTGGTAATTCTCGAGATTTCTATCGATTTAATGTTTTTTGCTTCTAATTTCTTTATTTTAAGCTAATATCTAACACAAATATTAAAAACGGGTTTGTTATTAACCTGTCCTGCTGGGGAAACCTTCCGAAATTTCGAACATATAAAGAAAACGGAGATATTTTCAAAAAACTTCAAAATAAAGAGACGCGTCATTTATTTTGCTCATGGTAGTACAGCAACGGTGACGCGACAAATTCTTGGGGACATCACAATATATATATATATATATATAAAAAAGATTTAATAGAATATTAATTTAGGATAAAAATGGCGTCAAGTGTTAAGGGCTGTAGAGATCGCACTACGAAACAAAGTGAATTTCATGAGGAACTCATCAAAAATAATAGAAAAGAAGCCTGTGAAAGCTTTATTAATTATAGTAGCTGCAAGAACTCCTGTCAATCAGAACACTGTGATTGAGTAAGTAAAGAGACCCAAGTGCAAACTTTGGGAAGGGAGAAAAACAACAGAAACCAATGAGAAACAAAAAGCTTCCCAAAAACCTATCAGATGTTTTTTTTAGTGATGATAAGCACAAACAAAGCAAACCAAACATAATACCAATAAAAGTCTATCACCAAAATCAAGAGGGGTGGAACACTCAAAAAAGGCTTATGTTAGAAATAGCGGTGCTAGATGATTTACGTGATGTAGATATTATATGCTTAACTGAACATCGGCACAAGGTAAATGAAATAGAGTACCTAAATGTAGAAGGTTTCAAATTACTAGCAAATTCAAGTAGATGTAACATGAACAGAGGGGGATTGTGCATATTGGTTAAAGCATGCTTGGATGCAAACAAAAATACGAAATTTGAAAATTTAAATGTAGATAAACATTTTGAAAGTAGCATAATAGAATTATTGCAATGTAATTTAGCTATAGTATGTGTACATAGAACACCTGACGGTAATTTAGACTTATTCACAAACAAATTGGAAACAATTGTCAGATATTACCAAGAAAGAAGAAAAAACGTAGAAGCAATAGGGGCTATCAATGTTGATCTTTTGAAAACCGAAAAGCTTGATTTTAAATTTAATGCTATGTTAGAAACGTATGGCTTGAAAGCAATCATATGAACACCTACTAGAATAACCGAAAATAGCAAAACAGCAATAGATCAACTTCTGATAAAAGAGTTAATATTAAATAGTCATGCTAGGGTAGTAAACATTGGGTTTTCTGACCATCTCGGTCAACTCTTCACTATTAATGTACCAATAAATAAAAATACGTCTTTAAAACGGGAACAAGAAAAAATACACACATATAGGTGGAATTTTAATACAAATAATATGCACTTTAAAATGCTAATTAAAGATGAAAATTGGGAGGAAGTATTTTTCCACAATGACATAAATGAAGCCTGGAATGTTTTCTTGATAACTTTAGTTACTATTTCAATGTAGCTTTTCCCAAAAAGAGTGTTACTTTACAAACAAAAGCTTCCAAACAATGGTGTACGCAGGGTATTGAAATTTCCAGTCAAAAAATGAAAACACTAAACTTGATAAGAAAGGAAGGAAATACTACTGAAGCATTCGAAAAATATTACAAGAAATATAAAAAATATATAAACGTGTAATTATAGCAGCAAAACAAATGCACAACGAAACTATAATACAGCATTCGGCTAATAAGACCAAAGCGTTGTGGTCATTAGTAAATAATGAACTAAAAATAAATCAAACAAGAGAAAATATTACTGAAATAAAACACAATAATGAAGTAGTTCATAACCCACAAATGATTTCGGACACATTCAATTCTTATTGCACAAATTTTAGTAGAATACATGACAAGCATAAAAAAGCAACCCATTTGGGAAAGTTAACTATAAAAATAATCTAAATTCAATGTACATATATCCTGTAAATGTGACCGACGTAATTAAAATTATCAATCAAATGAAAAATAAATGGTCAGCAGGCATTGATAGAGTACCGTCTGCGCTTATCACAAAAGTTGTAAACAGTTCTCTAGCTGAAGTTTTATGCTATTTAATAAACCTTTCTTTCCAAACAGGAGTATTTCCTGATAAATTAAAAGTTACCAAAGTTAAACCAATTTATAAAAAGGGGGATAAAATGGATATCAGTAACTATAGAGCGATTTCTGTTATTACAACATTTGCGAAAATATTAGAATTAGCAATGAAAGAACAGGTTACATTATATTTACAAAGTGCTGGAACAATTTCAAAAGATCAACATGGATTTATTCAAGGAAAATAAACGGAAACCGCTATTTACCAATATCTGAATTACGTAAGCGAACTACTAGATAAAATAAATAAGTGCATAGGATTGTTTTTAGACCTTACTAAAGCGTTTGACTTAGTGCCTCATAGAGAACTTTTATATAAAATAGAGAAATATGGAATAAGAGGAGTAATAAGAAACTGGTTTCATTCATATTTGACAGAATGCAGGTGGTGGAAATAGCTAGAGTAGATGGGAGAAACTCAAAAGTAACTACTTTCCCATCTACAATGAATAAAATAAAATGCGGCGTACCACAAGGATCAAGTCTTGGGCCATTATTGTTTTTGATATATATAAACGATCTCCCGGATAATTTAAACTTTGCAATAGCCACATTATTCGCGGATGACACAAGTGTAGCAATAACAGGCGAAAACCATCAACAATTAAATACTAACATAGAAAATACCGTAAAACAACTAACGAACTGGTTTGATCATAATAAGTTAATAATAAATTCAGAAAAAAACCTTGTCAATAAGCTTTAAATTAACAAACAACAATCTAGATAAAGAAAGTATAAATATAGGAGAAAACGAAATAAAACAAGTTGGTTCCGTAAAATTTTTAGGTGTACATATATATATCAGCAAATTTAAAATGGGATTATCATATAGAAAAAAATTGCAAATAGGTTAAGAAAAATGTGTTTCGCCGTACAAACCATTAAAAATACTATAAACCGAAATACAGCAAAAATATTACATTACTGCTCATTTGAATCTATATTAAGATATAGATTAATATTTTGGGAAAATACTGTAAAAAGTATAGATATTTTTGTTCTTCAAAAAAGAGTTGTACGAATCCTAGCTGGTGTTGGACCCCGAGAGTCCTGTAGGAAATATTTTAAAGAACTAGCTATACTACATTTACCATGTTTGTATAGAATTTGTAAGATCCAATATAAATGAGTACGCAACAAACGGTGACGTGCTTGGTTATAACACAAGAAAAAATACTAATTTTCATCCATCAAACCATAGAACAGCAATGTACGAAAAGGGAGTACAGTATTCTGGTATTATGCTATACAGTAAGTTACCAAACAAAGGTAATCAAGTCTAATGTTGCACTCAAAAGGAAATTAAAAGAATACCTATTGTCACATTGCTTCTATACAATAGATGAATATAATCAATTAAATAGTCACAATGTAAATAGTAGTAACAAAGTAACAAGATAGGTCCATTTATCTGTAAGGTATGCTGTAGTATTGGTATAGTGATATTTCAAATTACTGTAACGTATAAATGTATGAATTATGTTTAACAAATGTGTCTAATATATGTACTGCATCAATTAACCATGACGAATCCCATGTACTATCGGAAAATTATTTCCAAGTTTGTACAGAATGGAGGATAAATAAAATAAAATAAAATGAAATATTATTAATCTGAGCGTATGAAATTCTATTAGTTCTGAAATTATAAATCAATCAATTGTAGGCTAGATAAAGTTGGAAGTTAAGAAGTTTGTATACAAGATGTTACAAAAAATAGTCACATTTTTTTCTTTTTTGTTAATATATTCCTCATATCAAAATAAGAAAAACAAGTTTATATGGACTTGTAGTTGGAAGTGCGTAGTTTCGTAGATATAGAATGCGAAAACGCGAAAAAATGAACTTTAAGGGTCCATAGTTCCGCTACTATAGGACCTATCGTAGTCGAGTCAAGACATTACTGAGGAACTAGTAAGTGAACTATCCAAATATCCATTTTGCAGAACCTCTGGTACTTACACAATCATTTTTAGAGAAGCTGTTTCAGAGTACTTGAACACTCTCCACCTACCTCTCTAAAATTGGTGTGCAAGTACTGGAGCATTCTTAAACATGGATATTTGGATAGCTCATATACCAGTTCCTCAGCGATGTCTTGACCCGACTACGATAGGGTCCATAATAGTGGAGCTATGAACTTTTAAAGTTAACTTGTTTTATGTTTTCAACACCCTATAACTCCGAAACTATTCACTTTCGAGCACAGGTCCATATGAACTTTCTTTCTTATTTTGATGTTATGAGGAATATGTTTCCAAAATAGTGTGACCCATTTTTGAAACACTCTGTATTAGGTACATCTGATAGATATCAAATGCCTTTTCTCTCTCTCTCTCTGTTCACATTATTAGAAGAAATAACATAAACCAGAAATGTAAATCAATCAAATGTAGGCTAGAAAATATTTGAAGTTATGAAGTTAATATATTAAGACTTTCGTGATACACTTAATAGAATGCATTTTCTGTCAAGCAGCATTAGGCATATCAAAACTTTAACATTGCAATATTGCTATATCTTTTTTCATATTATTAGAACAATTAAAATAAAGAAACATAAATCAATCATTTGAAGGTTAAACAAAGTTGAGAGTTACGAAGTTTGCATGTTACTCTTTGCTGACAAATTTTATCAAATACTTCACTGTCAAACAGGATTAGGTATACAAAAACCTGAATAATATAGTATTGTAATATTTTTTCCCACATTATTAGTAGGAGTAAAATAAACCAGAAACATAAATGAATCAAATATAGATTACACAAAATTGGAAATTATGATATGTGTCAATTAAACAGTAACTCAGTGGTACAGTGCTTACCTCTGGTGTGTGGGGTCCTTGGTTCGATTCCCGGCCAACACCGTGGCAGTAGGTTTTCATTGGGCACTCCCCTTTCCTTCCACATTCTTATTCGATCAATTATTTTGCCTTAATCATCCGTCTCCCTTGGCATAAAGGGCATAATCATGAAACATTAAACTGAAATACCGGTATTTCATTTTTATTTCATTCGAAGTTTCTCAAGAAGTTCAAATATCTGGTGTGGGTATTTTAATAACCAACCCCAATCCTTTTTCTTCCCTTCTAGATCAAGGCCTTATGCAGAGTAGCGATGGCCATATTTTCCGGCAAAACGGAAAACGGAAAATATATTTTCCGGAAACCAGAAAATTGAAAACGGAAGACGGAAAATGTGATTTCCGGAAAAACGGAAGACGGAAAATGTGATTTCCGGAAACCGAAAAATCATTTTTCCGGAAATGGCCATCCCTAATGGCCCATCGTTCTGACGCGTGATTAGTGTAATATTAAAAAGTTCGACTAACATATTATTCCTGCAGTAGTCAGACCTTTAGTATAACGCTAATCATACGTCAAAACAGCTCTGCATAAGGCTGCATATTTCTAATCTAAAGGGATTTCGAGATATTAACATATTATTACAATAATTGCAAGCCTTACTCATCTTTCATCCCAGATCTTTTTTTCCTTCTAAGTCAAGCATCAAAAGACTTCGAAACATTTGTTTTATTTATATGACAATCCGAAATACCAAAGTTTATGTTTCTAACATTATGAGATTCCGAGATATGGACATTTTAATATAGCAATTGCCACCCCTATTTTCCCCCTTTCCCCATCGAATTTCCAGAAATCCTTCCTCAGTGGTATCTTACGTCACAGATCCTATGCAGTGTCCAAATTTGAAGTTGCTCCTAGGGCGTTTAACAGTCAGTCAGTCATTCAGGACTGCTTCTTTTATAATTACATAGAGGTTTAAGAAGTAGAAACATGTGAGGATTCTTACCAAGACGGCAACTCTCTCTGGCGCCCGCTTGTGATCGTAGTATGCTCATACAACTTTGTTTGTGGACTCCGTAAAATTCATCATCTTGAGGTAGATCAATTGGCAGGCAATTTGGATGACGTCGAATGGTGGCGCAACAGTCTGGTTCCAGTTTCGTGATGGGATCTGTAAACAGAAACGACAATTTGTTTTTAAAATACGCAGTCAAAATGGTACTAAATTCCGGTATTTTATTGCAATAATAATAATAATAATAATAATAATAATAATAATAATAATAATAATAATAATAATAATAATAATAATACAGTGAAACCTCCCTTAACGGGCACCTATCAATAACGGACACCTCTATAATACGGATAGATTTTTTTGTCCCGGCAAAAATATATGTTCTCTTACGGAACAAAACCCTTCCTTTTACGGACACTCTCAGATACGGACGCGGAAAGTCCTTTCCCCCCCCCCCCCCAAACGTTTCAATAACCTCTTTATAACGGACAGGAATTATTCTCGGTTCTGCGATATATTACAGGAGACAGAAAGTATCACACACATTCCACAAGTGCATCTATCATCAAACAGAACAACTTCAAGCTAAACTTAAAATCCTTTTTATCTTCCCGCAATAAACTGCTTTCTGGTGGAAATCCTAGAAAACCTTCAATAAGCAAAAACACTCATGCAGGGTTAGTCGTATGGTCAAGAATTCTATACGGATCTTCCCTTCCCTAACAAATTTAGTGTTTTTTTCCTCTGGGCCTTGCATCTTTCCTGACAATTTCACAAATAACAAAAGAAACATTGTTTGTTTTGTAATAACATTTTTCAACGAGCAATGTTTTCTCTCTTACTTTTTTTGAAAAGCAAAATTTTTCTTTTGTACAAATTGGCGTGTCAAACAGTTGGACAAAGAAATTTGCCATTAATCGCGGTGAAACAGAAGTTCTCCAATTGATCCAACAGTTGCAAGCAAATTTCGAACAGAAACTAGTGTCCGTAGGATGTACGTACACGGCAGACAACTACTGCAGACTTTTTCCCACGAAATTTGATTAGTTTTTTCCCCACATTTTCAGTATTTAATAATAATATTGCATACTTTTTAAAGCTATTTTTACTTTTAGTATAGGCGGTATGTGAATTAATGGATTTTTTACAGGGTGATGACATGTCCTTAAGAAAATTACCATACACCCATTATCATTTGCAGTATACGAACATATTAACATATCCCCCAACCCAATAATATTATTTAATAGAAATGAATTTATTCTTTATCCGTTACAGTAATTCAAATACGTACTAAATAGAGTATTTTCATATTGAATTTTATGTATTTACGCCCATACATACCGGTAATGTATTTACTATATATTACTGCATGAGAGAAATTAAATTTTTGTAACCTCTCTGTAACGGACACTTCTCAGTAACGGACAAAAATTCCCGTCCCATTAGTGTCCGTTATTCAGAGGTTTCACTGTAATAATAATAATAATAATAATAATAATAATAATAATAATAATAATAATAATAATAATAATAATAATAATAAGAAGAAGAAGAAGAAGAAGAAGAAAGAGAAGTAATCCCTAAGGATTGAATTTTGAAACTTTCGTGGCTTTGTGTGCTTATTCCGATGTACTACAATGATCTGCCGGTAATAAGAATCATATTCGTGTTCAGCAATGATGTCAGCTTTAATTTCTTGGAAGTGCAGTGGAGGAGCAGGGGAATTTTTGAAGGTGGCAGCTATTTCTCGTATACCGAAAACAATAGTTTTATATTTTTATAACACTTTACCTACGTTACACGTAGGTAAAGTGTTATGTCTTGATCTGTGGCAAAAATGCGACCTAAGCTCACACCCACGTGTTGAGCCAATAAGGGTTCAGTTGTTGCTAAGCGAGAAAGCCTTGCAGCCACCCGGAGTGGAATTCCTTAAGCCGATAGCAGCGTTTGGAAGGGAAGACTAGGTGTTAAGTCAATGTGGTATATCTTAGTAGTAATCCCAACATGGCACCCCGAATATGATATGCAGGATGCTCAAAAATATAACACATATCACCATTCCGGTGGTCACACGAGAAGTCGTTCGAACTGGTAGCCTGTCGTACGTTGACTGTTTTAGGTATTATACTCGATATTTGAGGTGTATCTTGGCTTAGTTGGGCGATGACTGCCGTGCAATGTCTCACGCGCGATTAATAGGGTTAAGGTCCGGCAAACTAACAGGCAGAGCTGGATTAACACATCTGGAGGTTTGGGGCTAGAAAAAAAAAATGTGATCTCTGCTGACTTCACCTAATAATGTTTTCTGTGAAATTATAGTAGGAGAGTTAAAAGAATATGTTTCATGTTTTGGGTCAAATTTTATTTATGATGATTGTGTCTTCATGATTTTTTTTTTTAGATAGCCAGTTGAGATTTTGATCAGCCCCCTAAGCCCCTCTCTTAATCCGGCCTTGCTAACAGGTCACGGAAGAAGCCATGTACCAGTAGTTTTCCGGGCGGTATAGGGACACGCATTATTCTGTTGGAAGTTGAGATCCCTCGAACTATCCAGATAAGATTGGAGGAGAGCATTGACGAAGTCATGAATGTACAGTACAACACACTACTCATACTCTCCTGAATGAAGACCACTCGCGATCTGGATTTGGATCTTATTGCCCCACGTACTAGAACGTCACATATGTGTCATGTATGGAGAGTGCGAACACACGCTGAATTTTCCGGTCTCATGTGCTTTTCTACGGACACACACAATGCCGTTGCTTCAGAGATAGAAACGACTCTTATCGTTGAGTACAACAGCCCTTCATTTGCCTTGGCATACACCCTTTCCTGGCACCACATTCAATGACGTTCCAGGCTATACACAGGAGATGATAGTAATCATGCGAAAAGAATCTAGGAACATAAATCTCCTACCAGGTTGATTGTTTAGTTTGAGAACTGACATAAGGTTTCAAAGTAGCTCTAATTGTTCACTTCGCATCAAAAAAATTGCGACAGCAAACGCCGTGCAGCTAGGCCACCCACTGTACACCTTCTTATTCTATAATAGTGTCTGGTAAAGATACCGACCCCTTTCTCTATCCGTCTCTTTCATACTAAAATCAGCAAACAACATGAGCGTAATTCTAATTTCAAAATGTACTAATTCATTAGTATAAACAAAATGAAAGAATAAAAGCAAGACAAAACAAGATTCATAAGTTGATGGAAGGAGAAACAAATACACACACACACAATGAAAAATTGAAACCGGTACAGACAGAGACTGACTGGTTAGACAGAGGTACAGAAGTAAGTCAGAGAAAGAGAAAAGAAGAAAAGGAAGCACAGAAAAATGTGCAATTTAAACGTAGTAAAAAGAAGAAGAACAACCTAATATTATAAAGTTCGGTTTCCAGAAATCCATCATCAATGTAGAAGTAAAATTTGGATTATATATATATATATATTAGGTCTATTCGAATATATAGAGGATGCCTCAAAAATTCATTAAGTCATTTTCAAAATTAATACTAAACTTGGTGGTCAAATTAAATACTCAATTTACATTAGGTGGGAGCTACAGTGGCTTAATGATAGAGCGCTTACTTCTGGTGCGTGGGGTTCCTGTTTCGATTCCCGTCCAAGGAAGTTTGTGGTGGACACATTGTGTCAGTGGATTTTCTCGAGATAGTCTCATTTCCTTCCACTTTCTCATTCCACCAATTCTTCCAAAATCAATTAATCACTTGCTTTAATCATTGTCTCCCTTAGCCTACAAGACATAATCGTGGGACATTAAACTGGAACTGTAGAGTTCTGAGACACATCTAGGATAATGTCAAAAGTTTAACATACATGCTTTGTTTGCGCGTGGTTTGGTTTCAAATTTGATGGTGTTCATTGAACATACTGATCCGAAATACATTATAATAAACGCAGTAGGTAGCGTAGATCATACCTTCTATTCCAGACTGCTAATGCAAATTGAACAAAAAGAAAACTTGAATGAGTGCTATTTTACTGCTAAGTTCCTATCAGAAAGAGCCAATATTAGAAGTTCAAACAGTATCATAATGAAAAGTTACAAATGTTCAAAAGGAAAACTGGATGTTCCTTATATATGGAGTAGACCTTGCATGTTTCACATTTCAAATGTGAATAAAATACTGTACATTGAATTATAGGATGGAAACGAATTTTGTCAAACTAATATAAATAAAATCTTTTCTTGAAATTACCGAAAAAGGGCCAGTTTCTAATAATCTCTGAAGATTTATCTGTTCCAAACATCCACTCTTTGATTTCACCTATTACGAATATAACGTTCTAATTCGCACAGACAGAACGAACACGCCAAAGCTGAAACATATGATCGTGTCAATCGGATGATGTGTATTAGGTTATGGACTGCCACTGGGTCGAGGATTCGAACCCGTACTGACCTGGCGATTTGATTGACACTCGGTAACCCGGAGGACAAAGACGAAGTTTTACTCATTTCCTAGCGTTTAAACAGTATTTCTTTCAGAGGAGACCAGAACTGGAGATGTTATCCCCAGAACACGAAAAATTTGACGCCGAAAAATATGCATTTTTTCTTTTTCTTTTGAAAATGACACACTTCGGGTAGATATTTCAATTGCACTAACCTAATATTGGCGTTAAAATATACTACGTATATTATAATTATAATTCTTACCCTTTGTTTCTCCAGTAAGGGTGAGGTCGTGATCTATGAGCTGTCCCCATGCGACGAACATAATGGTTACCGCATGGTCATGCAGGTTCGCATCCTTGTGTACATGGGCGGATACCATTCGAGGATTGGGAAGAGGGAATCCATCTGCTCCCAGCCGAGGCGTTGATATACCTGAAAATTCAACAACATTAGCATCATAATTTGACGAATCTATATATAAGTGAATAAATATTATCTTTTATTTTTTAAGTTTAAATTCACATTGGCACAGAATTTCAATCGACATATACGGGGTGCACCAAAAGTACTATTATGCTCAAATGTTCACACTAGATGCATAAACTCATAAAGTTTTTGGGGATGTTGAATGGACTCGACATGTGCTCCACCTGTTACGCAGGAAGCATCGAAACCAAGGATGTTATAAAATAGAGGATCTGCCTACATGTATCTCTATCCTATTAACTCAATGAAGCCACACACACACACACACATACACAAAAACGAGCATCGGCACGTCTGACTGGCTACTTTCGTTTTCCCCATCGTCTGATTGGTTACTTTCGTTTCCGCCACATATATTGTCTCAAAACATTGCGATCTTAGTGGGCGGAGCGGGCAGAGTGGGAGTGGCGAAACTCTGACGTATGGCTTTAAGATTTTGTTGTATAGGCAGATCCTCTATTTTATAACATCCTTGATCGAAACGGTAATCCAGCTCCAACCATAACTTGTGAAGCGTATCCGGTGTAATGGAACTGACAGCTGCACTGTTGCGTTCCTGAGCTCTGATAGAGCTGCACTGATGCGTTCCTGAAGATCTGATAGAGCTTTATATAAACCATAAAGTGAGTCGAAAAAAAGCGAATTTTTGAATATCGAATTAAAATAGTGCAGGAAACTTGTGTATTCGTATGCTAATAAAAGGGAAATGTTGAAAAATTCCTATATCTTATCTTTAGTTTGGGCAAATGGCCTAAAGTTTTAAAAATATGACTAGTCTAACGCTCAAATGTTAAGTAAACTGTTAGAAGTATCCTGATACTTCTAACAGTATGAAATTGCTTTATTTTAGTTATTTAATAATACTAAAAATATTTTTAAAATAACAGTGATACGTTTAGTGTTCGCACATATGGCCTAAGTTTAGTGAACTTTGATATCTAATTGATCGAAATTCACTAAACGTTGAAAAAAAAATAGTTTTACAGAGAAACATACTTTTCTCTTTCTCTCTCTCCCTCCCTCTCTCTCTCTCTCTCTCTCTCTCTCTATATATATATATATATATATATATATATATATATATATATATATATATATATATATATATATAGGGTCATTTTAACTCATTTTTTCTAGAGAGTGATTTTATGTACTCAAATTTGAGATGAACATTTAAATTGCAGCTCTTCGCCTATTTCGTAATATTACTCTTGCTAAAATGTCCTATATCTCACTACATGGAGGAGTCTGCAATTTGAGCTCCCCCCCCCTTTGGCTACGTTCTTGAATTCGTATCCAGCTGGTAACCCGGACAAAGTAGTCCTTTCTTTAGGCCGTGAACCACCTACTAGTCCCATTCTGTTATTGCAATTTGTTTGTCAGAGTTTATTGTCTGTATATTTATGTGTCTGTGTACAAAATGTATTTCAAGAATGATACTTACTGTCTCCATATTTAGGTTGTAATAATCTTCTGAATGGTACTCTTGCCGCTCCCCAGGTGGGATTTTCCAGATTGTTGCAAGACCCATCAAATTCACGAAATCTTTTAATTTCACATTTCTTGAATTTAAGGAAAGCAGGGCAGTATGTGTCTATGATTGTCTTCGTCGTATCTATTTGCGGTAAGCCAAACAAAATATCTTCTCTTGATAAACTATATCTGTAAAATAAATAAATAAATAAATAAGTAAATAAATAAACTAAGTTTTCAATAATAGCAAATTTGGAGCGAAGCAATCGATCTTTATTGATTACTCCCGTTTTTCAGTGATTATTCCTCAGTGGTATGTCCGATCAAGACATATGTCTCCTAACTACATTCATCGCGCGCTCTCGAATCACCATATCAAATCTAGTTAAGGGAATAGACTACTAAATATTTTTCAAAAGCTAACAATTTTTCTTTTGCCAGATTTTCGTAAATGAAAAGAGATAATGAAATATAACTTACCTCAGTAATAGATAATGTTATTCTACACCCGAAAATACGAATCGGAAGAATTTTCAGTGTTGCCATCCATAGAAATCACAATGTGACCAGAATTTGAATTACCCAAAAATCTATGTTATGGCAGCGACTAGAAAAATGAACTCAACGGCAATTGATGACTTATCATGCTGTCTGTGTTCCTTGTTAATTACTTTTTAAATAATATTTGTATTTTAATTCTACTGATAATTAAAAGTTATTTATTTTGTACTCTTTATTATTACAAAATAAATACAAGTATTATTTAAAAAAGTAGTTAACAAGGAACACAGACAGCATGATAAGTCATCAATTGCCGTTGAGTTAATTTTTCTAGTCTCTGCCATAACATAGATTTTTGGGTAATTCAAATTCTGGTCACACTGTAATTACTATGGATGTCAAAACTGAAAATTCTTCCGATTCGTATTTTCGGGTGTAAAATAACATTATCTATTACTGAGGTAAATAACATTTCATTATCTCTTTTCACTTACGAAAAACTGGCAAAAGAAAAAATTGTTAGCTTGAGGAAAATACGGATAAACGAACGCCTAAAGAGGAGCTTCGCTCCAATAAAAATACAATCTGAAGAAACCACCGGAAACACCTTAGTTTGCTTAATAACATTTTGTAGATGTGTATTATTTGGTTCTCTTTCAAAAGTTTTATCTCTTTACCATAGGTGCCGATCCTGGGGGACTGAGGTACCCTGCCTCCCAAAATTTCCTTGGGTACTACAGGACCTGGATATATTTCCTTGGATCATTGCTTAGGAAAGCACACACACACACACACACACACACATATATATATATATATATATATATATATATACAGTAGGAAGTCGAAAATCCGAACTAATTGGGACCACAGGTAGTTTGAATTTTCAAATTGTTCGGGTTTTCGAAAATGATCAAGAAAATGCCATTTAGGCTTAAATATACTGTATGGTATGCTCTTTTATCGATACAGTGGTTATACAGTACATACAGTAATTACAATACCGTATGTAAGGCTACTTACATTTAAGGTTTCTGAAGAACCTGCTCGTACACTAAATAACACTGTTCTTGTAACTCACATTTAAAACTTAACTTGTACAGGCCTAAGGGAAAATAAAAATATATATGACAAACAATTACATATGAATAAGAGCTTTTTGTAAAAACACTGACTTCACACAACGCCGACGGACAACTCTATTGTTTGTTTATCGCTAATGCTATGACAAAATGTAAAAAGCTTCTAGGGACCGCGTTCGGATTTGTGACGTTT
Organism: Thermobia domestica; assembly: GCF_964235325.1. Lineage (NCBI taxonomy): Eukaryota > Metazoa > Arthropoda > Insecta > Zygentoma > Lepismatidae > Thermobia > Thermobia domestica. The sequence continues at coordinate 285,282,987 of NC_137457.1, forward strand.
CGGATTATCGACTTCCCACTGTATATATATATATCTGAACGCTCCCTCACCCCTCCAAAGTTATTCAGACATCGGCATCCCTGTTTTTTTTTTTTTTATTATTATTGTCTCTGACTTTTCACTAAAATTTATAATAGATGGAGAGGGTTGTAAAGATCTTTGACAGTGCGAGCGGTCCCGGGTTCGATTTCCGATGGGGACACTGTCGAAAAAGTGTAAAAGCGTTTTCAGGTAAGCCATCTTGCGTAACGTTTTCCTGAGCTTTCCTCATTCACACCAGGCTAATGCCGGGATGGTAGGGCTACCTAACATACAAGTTCCAGACCGCTTCCTTAATTTCCCAACCTTTTTTCCTTCCCTTTCCTCCGATAGTGTGATCACCGAGAGATGTCATCCCTCATACGAGTACGTGACGGGCTAACATGGCCATAGATGTCGAGAACCTAGAAATCTAAAAAAAAAAAAAAAAAATCCTAATTCTACATTTTTAAGTGCTCGCGACCACCAGATTGAGAACGCCTACTTGAAAGATTTATTTCTACTGAATCTATTGTCTGTCTGAATCGAGTTTCTTTCGACTCATTGTTTATCAGATATTTTCGTTTGCTTATTTACTTCATTTAAAGTAATGAATTACCTCACAAACTTGGCCGAATATTTTGCAACCATTAAGCATACATAAACTTTTTAAAAAATAATTTTAAAAATGAGTGTTATCACTTACTCTTCTGCTAGATATCTCGTAGCTTCCTGCAGCGCTGATCCCAGAAGACCAATGTCATGAATACTAAGTTCACTTTTGGGAGCTCTCAAACCAACTTTGTTTTTGGCGCTTAAAAAAGCTCTATCTACATCTTCGTACGTTATGCATACTCCCGATCCATCAAAGCCATTCCTGGAAATGAAACAAACAAAGAAATAAATATGTTACAGACTTTACTACTAAATAGTTTCAGAGGTACTACGTACATCATGTCTCAGGAAGCTTTATTTATTTACTTTTTTTTTAAGCATTGCAAAGTTCAAACACAAACTGAGCAGCTTTTTTAAAATTAAATGTACCTAATCACTTTTTGTAACAAGAAGATTTAAATGTATTCATGTTCAAAACTTCACAGTTTAGATTAGTAGTGTATCCACGAGTGGTTAGCAGTGTTCGGAAAGAAAATAAGAAATGAAATCTTTAAGTTTTACGTCCCACGTTTATGGCGATTAGGCTAAAGGAGATGCTGATGATGAGAAATGAATGAAATGGTGGAATGAAGAAAGTGGGAGGAAACGTGAGAACTTCGAGAAAATCCACACACACGGTGTTTGTCCACCACAAAGTTCACTTGGCGCAAGCAGGGATCGAATCAAGGACCTCATGTACCAGAGGTGAATGCTCTACCACTGAGCCATCGTGGCCTAGCAATGTTCGTAGTTTGAAGGAAATTTCCCTAATCTAGGGAAATTTTATAGGTATATTTACCAAAAAAAGGATAAAAAGAGAATTCTTTGACAGAACGTGAAAATTCAGGGAAATTGTTGTGTTGACTGAGTGACCAATATAAATGCTTAATTTTTTCTTTGTTCTTCAGAAATAGACCAATACAATAGCAATAGTTTGTGTGTGTGTGTCTGTTCAAAAATGAAATGAAATCTTTAAATTTTACGTCCCACAGTTATGCATAACAGCTAAAATGCGTGCAGATACGCAACAAAATATTTCAAATTGTAAAATCTAAGAAGAGAGAAACAAATTGTCCTAGACAATCATATGAAAGCGATATATAATGTAAGGAGTAGTGGAATTAAAGTGAAAGAAAAAAGGAGAATTCCTTAGTACTTTTAATTTTAATTATATAATACTAACTGAAATACCTGTTCATCGCACGGAAAGAATAGCTATCTGGTTCATGTTAACTCTCCTTTATTTTAGTAATTTTACAAAATATTTTTAAAAAAATATATATTTTTTTAATTAAAAGAATATTTCTTTTGTGAGGAAAGAATAGGTTTATAAAAGAAGCAGTGGCTATGCACACGGTAACCGTTTACGTATTCTGTACCCGGTAAGTACGTGACCAACGTGCAGCTGTAAGTATTAATGATGCTACTGTAAATGACGTACTCGTAAGGACCAATAACATCCCGCTCTTCTTGAACGTACAGCCAACAACAGAAAAGGTGTTTCTCAGATTATGCGAAAATCAAAATGGAGAGGCTACTTAAATTTCACAGTTTCTAATGGTTTTCGTGACTTCGTATCTGAAAAGAAAAGAAAAAAAAAAACTTGGCAGAAGGTTAGAGACAGTTTACAGCAGGGCGGATCTACAAGGTGAAAACTAAACGGCGTGACAAACATCTTGGCATTTGAAGGCGGCGCTCCCAGTTTCCTTTAAATGCTGCTAGCAAATGAGAGGCCAGCGGTATTGCCACGTCTAGTTTGCACACATCCACGTATATCTTCTGCCACCTGATCTTGTTATTGTTCTTCTGCTTAGCCATAGCCACACCTCTTAGCACTCGGCAACGTCGCGTCAGAGCTTGAGTTTTATTTGTTTAGCTGAAATGCTAAGATGTTTGTCACAAGTTTTTTTTTTTTTTTTAAGTGGAGGAGGTAGCCAGAACCCACACTATGGTAGGTATATAATAAGTTTATTATAAACTTCCAAAAACATAACAGCTGAAATTATTTTTGTCACACAAAAAACTGGAGGGCCTAGGTCCCCTGGTCCCGGGCTAGATCTGCCTCTAGTGGGCAGTGTTCATCACCAGAAATGTCTTGATGGCGTGAAACAACGCAACAGACTGTTGAGTTCTGCAGCCGAATAAATTAAGCTCGAGTGTAAAGGAGAGTTACGGTGTTTTTAAAACATCGAGTCTCTGGTGGCTGCAAGATCATCTTCAGAGATTTGTAATTAAGAGTATGTCATTTGACGCCAAACCACTGTTATTGGAAGCAACGAAAACCTAAGAAAGCATCAATATGGTCAAGGTAAAATAATCCTTTTCTTATTCCTAATTTCTATCCTATCCTGCAACTTCTTTCTCTTTTTTCTTAAAAACTTCTGTCAAACCCTCATTTCATCCTTGTTCTCGGCTACAAGCCAGAGTTTTAATTAACGTTATCACGACAATGTTTCGAACCCAGTACTACTCTTCTAAACTTTCCCCAAAGTTGATCTTTCTATCTTAGAAATTCCTATTTTATTCCTGCCTTTACCCAATATAAAAAAAGTACATGAATTTTAAATTATAATTTATACTTTGGAAAATCCACTTACTCAACACTGTTGAATGATCCTAAATTGTGGTCGTGGAATGAGGGCTTCCCTCGATCTGGAATGACCAAAGCACAGTCTCTTCGGGGACCAGGATTCTCCCGTGCATCTCCTGGGAATCGAACTCGTGAAAAGGCACTTTGTGGAGTAAACGCTCTGTCGAATCGAAACTGTGTGTCTCCGTTGTGAAGCAACATGGTCCATGCAACAAACACTGTGTAGAAGGCTCTGAAAAACAAAAATAACATTTTAATTGTTGTATTTATGACTCGAGTTACTTTTTAAAATCTTTTTTACTAATATATTACCTATCTGAATACACATCTCCATTCGTGATACCAGCCTGCAAAGAAATTTTCCTGCTACATAGTATCACTAATCCCATCTAAACTTCATTAACCTAACATATAGATTTAGAACATTAAAGTGTTTCTTTTTTAATGTATTCTTTAAATTACTCAACTGAAATAATCACTTAAGAACATTAAAAATTATAATGATAATATTGATTGTTGATGACTTAACAATGAGATACATGCATCTCAAAAGCCCTTAAAATCTCAAGTATATTCGTGGTCGCCATGGGATCAATATTACTTATCAAATTCATCACTCACATTGTCACAAAACAAGTGGAATACCATCAAGAAGCACATAAGAAAACGAAGGCGCCAGAATTAACTTTTATCATAACTGTTATATAGCATAGGAAAATTAAACCAAAAATGGCTCGAAACGGGAGAAAAATATTAGACAGCAAATTTTCATTTCAACACATTTTATGGACTCCCCTGATACTCTACAGAAAAGTCCTAAAAAAAAATCCCACGTGGGCAACCGCCTGAAATGACGTCATCAATATGGCGGCATAACCGTGGGACATAAAATTCAAAAATTTCATTTTCCGTGTTTGATCCCTGATAAAAGTGGGAAATTTTTCTCATTCTACAATCGTTCTAATGCGACTCAGAGGTTCATCTACCTTCTTTGAAAATGATACTTGGTAATGATGTTGAAATGTTCGTTATTCGAATTAGGAATGGCCATTTTTTTTAAAAAATACCTTTTCGAAAATTGAATTATTCGAAAAGGAAAACGAAAAAATTCAAAAAACGAAAAAAATCGAAAAATGAATTTTTCAAAAACGAAAAATCGGAAAATGAAATTTCTTAAAATCGAAAAAAACAGATCTTTCAAAAAAGGTCACCCTTATTCGAATAATGGAACATCCAAATATTCGTATTCAATGTTCAAATAATTATTCGTTCTTGGAATAATTATTCATTATTCGAATATTTTTTCGAATAATCATTGAATATCGATTAGTTATTCGAATAATGAATATTGTTCAAATTTTCGAATAACGAATATTTCGAAAAATCCACTATTCGAATAATAAATCGTTCGAATTCTAACAGCTTTAATAGGCCTAGTTGAGGTTATAGGTTCCGGCTTTTTTTTTTTTTATCATTATTTTTCACTGCTCACGCTTTAGTACTTACTGTATAAGATTAGAATTAGGAATTAGATCTCTGGGCTTTTAGGCATCTATTACCATGTTAGCCCGTCACGTATGAGGGATGACGTCATTTAGCGATCACAATATCCGAGGAAAGGGTTAGGGAAGGAAGAAAGCGGGCTGGGGCCTATATGTTAGGTATCATTCTGTAATTTACCTGGTGCGAATGAAGAAAACCCAGAAAAAAACTTCGTTTAGTATGGCCGGCTTGAAAAAGCTTTTACACTTTTTCGACCGAGTGTCTACACCGGGAATCGAATCCAAGACCGTTCACACCAAAGACAAGAGTGTTAGCAGCAAGGATGTTATAAAATAGAGGATCTGCCCATACCAAGGATGTTATAAATAGAGGATCTGCCCATATGTATCTTTATCCTATTAAATCGATAAAGCCAAAAAACAACCGAGCGTCTGATTGGCTACTCCCACATCTGCCATCGTCTGATTGGCTACTTTCGTTTCCGCCATGATTGTTGGCTCAAAACATTGCGATCTTATTAGGCGGAGTGGGCAGAGTAGGGGTGGCGAAACTGTGACGTATGGTTTCAAGATTTTGTTGTAAGGGCAGATCCTCTATTTTATAAGATCCTTAGCTCATACCTATCTTAATCATATGAACTGAATGAAGCCAAAAAAAAAAAAAAAAAAAACCGAGCATCGTCCGAGCCGGCACATCTGATTGGCTACTTTCGTTTCCACCATGATTGTTGGCTCGAAACATTGCGATCTTAGTGGCGCGGAGTGGGCAGAGTAGGTGTGGCGAAGCTGTGACGTATGGCTTCACGATTTTGTTGTATGGGCAGATCCTCTATTTTATAACATCCTTGGTTAGCTGCTACTCTAGGCGGGACCACTACTGCATAAGATAAATCAGAAAGCCTTACTTTTTTCAAACGGATCCAATAAAGAATAGTTTCAAATTGTGGGCTTCCTTGAAGAGCATGAAAAACAATTAAGGGAGCGTAGGCTACGAAAATAAAATGAACTGCAAAATCATTTTTAAATTTGAAAGCTATATCATTTTTCTGTATTCTTTCTTCTTTTTCTTCTTTTTTGTTTGGTTTTAATACCACGATCTCCTAAACTGTGTTTTGAACGAAATTCAAACTAAACTTAGAGATTTTTTAAATCGTTATTTTAAATTTATTTAGTAATATTGGCCAAAGAAAAGATAGAAAAAATATTTAAAATAATACGGTAACAATCAAAAGTCTAAATTATGAAACATTCAGGAATGAATTAAGTGAAAGGTCAAAATAAACAAACGGCCTTGCAACTTACATATAGATTTACTTTGTATAAACGCTTTTTACATTAAAAAAAAAAGAAAAAGAAAGAAAGAAAGAAAAACGAAACAACGGCAATTATCTCCATTTTTTTTTTTTTTTTTAAACTACAAAGTTATACTCGGTCGTGAATATGATTTATATTACGTATTATTATAGAGCACAGAGTTGTAAAAGAATTTGCTCGATTGATTGGTATCACAGTTTTTCGATTGTATCGTATAATTAAATAAATCTCTTTATATTATCGATAAAACTTTTTTTTTTTTTTTTTTTTACACAGCGTGAAAGTAATTTCCAAATTACTTCCTACGTAAACATTTAATGGGTGCTGAATAGTATTGATTTCAGGTAGTGGCGGATCCAGGGGTTGGGCGATCGGGGCAATCGACCCCACCCCAGAAGAGGTAACTTTCTTATTTTATATATATAATAAAACCCATCCCAGAGTTTGGAGCTTTTAAAAGTAGCTCTAAGTAGCAGTATTACAACCCACCGCCCTCCCAGAAGTCCGTCCTGGATCCGCCCCTGATTTCAGGGATGTCCATAGGGGAAATTTTTCCCCGGAAGGTACGAAATTACTCCCAGGGACAGATCTCTGATCGTGCTCAATAAGGATTACCAGTATTTTCTCACAAGAAAACCGATTCAAGTGTAACACGAAATTGTAGACGAGCTTACGCGCAATTGAAGTGGTTTTCTGAACAGTGAATTTCATTAGAAGGGAAAACCCTCCATCTCAACCGTTCCGGAGATATAGAGGGGTAAGGGGAAAGCTGGTGTTCTGCTATTTTGTAGGTCTTCCACTATGTTACGAGTGAATATGTTTGAAAGTTGTATTTCAATTTTAAGAAAGATGTACCAGAGCGAATAAAGGTGGTGTTGAATGTTGAGGTTAGTGGCGTAGTTTTTAACCCGGGGCCGGAAAAAGAAAGGGTTGTTAGGAATAACAAACGCCTTTGACAACATTTTATGATATTACTTGGTAATATGTCATGTATTTAGTTCGTAGAAAACGAGAAAACTGTATTTGAAGAAACAAACAAAAAAAAAAAGCATCAACTGATATCTCTCTGTTTTCTTCTACACTACGATCTACAATGTACTGTATCTGTTTGGTCATTCACGTGTTCATGTTAGCTTCCTTCCTGAAACATTTCTTTAAAACTAATACCTGAATAGTAGTTAGTAATTGTCAAAAAATACCAACTACTATATTAGTGTTCGTATGGTTGACCATCAATGCTTTCATTTAAATCAGCGTCGCCAGATACATAGAAAATTACCAATCCTATTTGACAGTTTGACACAGGGCTGCAAGAGACAAGTAGATATCTTTTAATTACAAACGGCTGCCAGTTTGAAACTTTATTGTTGCATCATGCTGATGTTTCTAATGTACTACAAACACCCATTTTTGTTCCAACTTTGATTTGTATCGGTTGATAATTGCGGAAATTACGATTATTTGGAAAATTTAAACGCCTGTCATTTTTACTTTTGTTTTCGATTGATCGTTCCGATTTTCATCCTCAACTATTTTACATTAAAACGCACTTTTCGGCCATTTTTCGTTCCGATTGGTTAATAATTGTAGAAATTATAAATGTTTGGAAAGTTCGCACGGACACCATTTTTTATATTTTATTTATTTATTTATTTATTTTTTTTTTACATTTTTCATCCAATTTGACCTGATGATGCTTTTATTCGACTCAGCATACGAAGAAACCTCTACATAGACACCTTACACACCTATTTCAGGCAACAATGGAACTCCGTTATTTTCGCCTTCCCCCTCTAAAACATTCTTCCCCTAATTTTTTTATGGACTTTTCGGATTTCGTGAATGAAGGAATTCTTCATTTTTAAAAGTCTCTTTTACTTGTACTATCGCTACATATTCAAAAATTTGCAAAATATAGGAGCGCCAGCCTTCCCCTTATTACTCTATATCTCCGGAACAGTTAAGATCGAGGGTTTTTCCTGGACTTGGAAGGAAAGACCTGAAAACCCTGACTGGCTCACAGTATGATTTATAACTCTGGCAAAAGTAAAGTTACCAATTAGCCACCTTGGTCACGTTCGCTATAGGGGGTAACGCTTCGAAAACGCGTTCTCAAGTAGCCACAGACTTAGCTTCATACTGCGAAACGATACGCACTTGCTTATTTACTTTATTTAAGTTTGAGGTCAGCACATGAGCTGTAATTTATTATTTCTGACTTTGTACACCGTAGTTCGATACCCTCTTGGTCCAAGTCACTCCCAAATTGAAGCAACACTAAAAATAATGTGCACTCACTAGCAGTCAAATTCGGATCACACGCACACTAAAGACATTACTCGATAAATCGGATATGAATAATATTCCTACATTTGGTTTCATTATAGCCATTAGTTATTTTTATATTTTTCTTGAATTAAAAAGAAAATGGAGGAAGCATAGACAAGCCTTCGTTTAATTGTTCTGAATTTTTTTCTGTTTTGATTTTTTTTATCACGTGCGAGGTCACGATCTAAACATTGATAGTGCGGTGGAGGGGAAGAAATAAAATTAAAAAAAAAAAAAGATAAACAACGCAAGATCAAGTGAGAAAGGTTACAGTGTTCTCCAAGGTTGCCTGCTGTTACCTTAAGAAAAATGGCTTCCCATTTAACTCTTTTATTTTCTTGTTTTTTTCTCTTTTATATCACACAAGATGTCTTTATTTGCTTTATTTTTTTCTTCTTCATAGTTTCAAGTGCAGCAGCTTACCTTCACCATCCCAAAGGATAAGTTGAACAAAAGAAAGAAAACGAAATTTAATATGGCGGCTTATTTTCCCGTCAGAATAAACTTGACCGTAAATCTTTGTTATAAGGTGTCACTTCCTATAACAAAATTCTATTGTATTTTCTTCTTTTTTCTTCATGGAATAATCTGTGTTATAAACAAAGTGGGGGAGATATAAGAAAATATGTAGTCATTTAAAAAAGTTTGTTTCATTTTTTAAAAAATGAATAAAACGGGTGTGTATGATCCTACGCCAGTGTAAGTTGTGGTATTAAAGGTATTGAATATGCTGACCATCTAAGCTTTTCCACTCAGTGATTATCTCAGGAAGTGACCTGGGGATTAGAATTAGGGATTAGATTTCTGGACTTTCGACATCTATGGCCATGTTAGCCCGTCACTAGGATTCGAATTAGGGATTAAATTTCTGGGCTTTCGGCATCTATGGCCATGTTAGCCCGTCACTAGGATTAGGATTAGGAAGTAGATTTCTGGGCTTTCGGCATCTATGGCCATGTTAGCCCGTCACTAGGATTAGGAAGCAGATTTCTGGGCTTTCGGCATGTATGTCCATGTTAGCCCGTCACTATGATTAGAATTAGGAAGCAGATTTCTGGGCTTTCGGCATCTATGGCCATGTTAGCCCGTCACTAGGATTAGAATTAGGAAGCAGATTTCTGGGCTTTCGGCATCTATGGCCATGTTAGCCCGTCACTAGGATTAGGATTAGGAAGTAGATTTCTGGGCTTTCGGCATCTATGGCCATGTTAGCCCGTCACTAGGATTAGGATTAGGAAGTAGATTTCTGGGCTTTCGGCATCTATGGTCATGTTAGCCCGTCACTAGGATTAGGATTAGGAAGTAGATTTCTGGACTTTCGGCATCTATGGCCATGTTAGCCCGTCACTAGGATTAGGATTAGGAAGTAGATTTCTGGACTTTCGGCATCTATGGCCATGTTAGCCCGTCACTAGGATTAGGATTAGGAAGTAGATTTCTGGGCTTTCGGCATCTATGGCCATGTTAGCCCGTCACTAGGATTAGGAAGCAGATTTCTGGGCTTTCGGCATGTATGTCCATGTTAGCCCGTCACTATGATTAGAATTAGGAAGCAGATTTCTGGGCTTTCGGCATCTATGGCCATGTTAGCCCGTCACTAGGATTAGAATTAGGAAGCAGATTTCTGGGCTTTCGGCATCTATGGCCATGTTAGCCCGTCACTAGGATTAGGATTAGGAAGTATATTTCTGGGCTTTCGGCATCTATGGTCATGTTAGCCCGTCACTAGGATTAGGATTAGGAAGTAGATTTCTGGGCTTTCGGCATCTATGGTCATGTTAGCCCGTCACTAGGATTAGGATTAGGAAGTAGATTTCTGGACTTTCGGCATCTATGGCCATGTTAGCCCGTCACTAGGATTAGGATTAGGAAGTAGATTTCTGGACTTTCGGCATCTATGGCCATGTTAGCCCGTCACTAGGATTAGGATTAGGAAGTAGATTTCTGGGCTTTCGGCATCTATGGTCATGTTAGCCCGTCACTAGGATTAGGATTAGGAAGTAGATTTCTGGACTTTCGGCATCTATGGCCATGTTAGCCCGTCACTAGGATTAGGATTAGGAAGTAGATTTCTGGGCTTTCGGCATCTATGGCCATGTTAGCCCGTCACTAGGATTAGGATTGGGAAGTAGATTTCTGGACTTTCGGCATCTATGGCCATGTTAGCCCGTCACTAGGATTAGGATTAGGAAGTAGATTTCTGGGCTTTCGGCATCTATGGTCATGTTAGCCCGTCACTAGGATTAGGATTAGGAAGTAGATTTCTGGGCTTTCGGCATCTATGGCCATGTTAGCCCGTCACTAGGATTAGGATTAAGAATTAGATTTCTGGACTTCAGGCATCTATGGCCATGTTAGCCCATCACATAACATTATGAGGGATGACTTTCCTCGGCGATCATACGATCCGAGGAAAGGGAAGGAAGGAAGCGGCCAGGGAACTATATCTTAGATACCATCCAGGCATTTGCCTGGTGTGGATGAGAAAAACCCAGGAGAACTTAACTCAGAATGGCTGGTCTGGAAAAGCTTTTACTTTTTCGACCGGCTGTCCCCACCGGGAATCGAACCCGGGACCACTTGCACCAAAGATGATAGCGTTAGCGGCTGCAGGGTGGCCGGGGAGGAATTCCCCTCCCCGAGCTAAAAAAAAATCCTCCGAGGCATATCAGCGATCGTACTCAACATGCGATACCAGTATTTTCGCAGTAGTACTTCCACAGCCTGTGTATTGAAAGTCCTTTCGGGAAAAATCTGAAATCATTTTTGTTTCCGCTTTATACAGTGTCGGCTCCTGAGGAAAGTCATATCGGTTAAAATTAACACACATTTATCCCTACAAGCTAAGGGGAAAAAAGTTTAAAATATGTAATATAATGACCGCAAGAACTCGTGAAGCCTGGGCTCTATCTACAACAATCATAGAACTGTTTAGCCTGACGTGTGATGCATCGGAGGAATTTGGCACGATTAATGGGAATTGCCTTCCGAACGCACACTTGAAAAGAAAAGTGAAACAACAGAAGTACAATAGCAATATTGCCAAACTTAAAAGACATGCCAAACGAGCCCCCCCCCCAAAAAAAGACAGAACTTACATAACTATAACATGAACACTAACAATCATTCGAAACAAACGTTAACAATAATAATAGCAAAAATATTAAGTAATGATTACAACAACAACAACAAAACGAAACTTATTGGCAATCTGACAACACTGTACTCCACGAGATGTTCTCAGTATAGCGCGAGAGATGACACTGACAAAATCTCATGGATGAGGATTGATAACCGGGCACACCCTCGCGTTCTATTGGGTAGTGTAATTGGTAAATGTCGGTCAAGCTTCACGACTTCTCGCGGTCACTAAAATTCTTGTATACTAATTGTAGCGATAAAATGTGTACTAATTCTCTTAACTTGTTCCGATAAAAATGGTATTAAAAAAAAAAAAAAAAGATGTGAGCCACCATTGCCCCAATGTATTTATACGGGAAAATACTGTTTTGGTTTCTTTGAAATCGACGAGACAAAGCAATAGTTTTATTTAAATTGATCAAAGTTTCTCCTTTAAATCTACACCAATGTCTCTTACTTGCTTATTTATTTTTTTAAATCTAATTTTAATACTTGCAGATCAAATTTAATTTAGATCATATTACACTTACATACAATAGAAATTCCTTTGCCGTCGACCTATTACTTATTCCTAATCGCAACTATACTTCTTCCGTAGAAGTTACGTTGACAATGAACTTGGTTGGCAAATGCTCGGTAAGTAGCCAAATTTAAAACATAGAGCCCACTGTTGTCCCTGTTACCTGTGTTGTTAAGGTAGGGTGATCAAATTTAGAGAATAAAGTGATGAGACACTTGGTAAATTAGCATAATATGACAGTCTACTTATGTACAATAATTGTTATGTCATCTCAAGACAGTGAAGAAGTTTTTCATCAACCCTTCACTATTCTTGACAGCGAAGAAGTCTTTCATCAACCCGTCACTATTTATAGCTGTGTAGAAGAAGTCTCTCATCAACCCACCACTATTCATGACAATGAAGAAAAAGCCTCTCATAACCCGTCACTACTAATACAGTGAAAATGAAATCTCTAATCAACCTGTCACTATTCATGACAATAAAGAAATCTTTCATCAACCCGTCACTATTAATGACGGTGAAGAAGTCTCTCATCAACCCATCACTATTCATGACAATAAAGAAGAAGTTTCTCATCAACCCGTCACTATTCTTGACAGTGAAGAAGTCTTTCACCAACCCGTCACTATTTATAGCTGTGAAGAAGTCTCTAATCAATCCGTCATTATTCATGACAGTGAAGAAGTTTCTCATCAATCCCGTCATAATTCATGACAGTGAAAAAGTCTGTTACCAACTCGTCACTATTAATGACGGTGAAGAAGTCTTTCATCAACCTGTCACTATTCATGACAGTGATGAAGTCTCTCATCAATCCGTCACTATTCATGACTTTGAAGAAAAAGCCTCTCATCAACCCGTCACTATTCATGACAAAATGAAATCTCTCATCAACCCGTCACTATTCATGACAGTGAAGATGAAATCTCTCACCAACCAGTCACTATTCATGACAGTGAAGAAGTTTCTCATCAACCTGTTCAAAAATAACCATTTTTTTAGAAGTTAGGTTCACCATAGCTCCTTTATATACGTATTTACCCTGTCCGCGTGTTCGTTTGTGAGGGAGAGAAAAACAATCTAAAGAACTATTTGATGGATCAGCCCAAATTTGGTTAGTGCGTAGAGGGTCAAGAGTTAGAAATTGAGTTCCTTGATGGATGTGATATCGAAACCAGAAGTAGTAAAAATAAACAATTTTAACGTGTTTTTACTTTGGTCACTATAAAATAAAAGAAAATTGTAATAGATAGCGAAAATATGTTTTCTGCAATCGATTAAGCGTCCCAAGAATACAATTCATCTCTATCCTTAACTCTCTACTCACACCGGAAGTGGTAGAAATTATCCATTTCCGGTTGATGATTATAGGGCGAAAACAGAAATAGACAGCGACAAGTGGTTTTCCACAATCGATTAAGCGTTCCAAGAATACACTGTACTTGACCTTTAAGTTTTCTACTGAAATTGGAAGTGTTAGAAATCTACTATCACTTCCGGTTTCAATATTAATTGAAAAAATATCACCCTATACAAAACCAAATTCCTTCGCGTGGTGTACATGTGGCACTGCTACTTGCTTATTTAAGCTTATTCCAATTTATGTTTTATATTATCTTTTAACACCTGACAGGCATTGATTGTATCTTGAATTCATATATTGTATATATGTATATAAAATGATTTTAGAAGGGTTGGTCTCTTTGCTTCATAATACTGTTGAAGTCCATACAAGAAATTACTAGTAAATTATGTAGCTACATGCCAAAAACGGAATGCTTTATTTTAAAAGGACATTTCGGATCCTGTTTCGATTTCTCGCGAGACCTCGGACGTCTTTCTGAAGAAAAGGGAACAATCTCGCTAGAAACAGGACGTCTAGGTTAGGAGGGACACAGACCGATGGCATAAAATACTCACTTTAGAAAAAGAATTTTTTCCCATCAATGCCACAAAAGGACTACAGCACAATCAATCCAAATGTATTTATTTTTGTTTTCGGTCAACTGTACTGTATTGTACTTTTGTAATGTGCTTATACAGTGTTTACAAATTCATGCAACTTCCCACACATTGACACATAAAAGCGGTTGACCTACATAACATAAACATTACATTTACCTAATAAACGTATGTTGTCTGTCTGTGTGTGTGTGTGTGTAAAGCGGAAAAGTAAAAACATGTGTTCGTCGTGTGTAAGCAGCGAAAGTAATTATAAGAGAAATGAGGGAAGATCCCACATTATAAGTTTAATTATTATGAGTAATACTGCTACTAATAAAGGCAGACAAAACGAATGATTTACCGTATGAGGTAAATACAAAGATGTCTCTAGCCTCATTTTATAATATTTCCAAAGTATGCTATTCAGAAATATTGGAGAGATCGCAGTGGTTCAGTGGTAGAGTGTTCATCTCTGGTGCATGTGGTCCTTGGTTCGATCCGAGCTCGCGCCAAGTGTGCTTTATGGTGAAAAAATGAAATGAAATTTTTAAGTTTTACGTCCCACGCTTATGCCAAAGGAGACGGTGATGACGAGAGATGAGTGAAAATGGTGGATGAAGAAAATGGGAGAACCCCGAGAAAACCCACGAGCACGGTGTTTGTCCACCACAAAGTCCACACGGCGCTAGCCGGGATCGAACCAGCGACCCCAAGCACCGGAGGTGAACGCTCTACCACTGAGCCACCGCGCCCCCTGCTTTATGGTGGACAAAGACAGTGTCCCTGGCGATTCTCCCGTTTGTCTCTCACTTTCTTCATTCTACCATTTCATCTATTTCTTATTATCACCATCTCCTTTATTCTAGTCGTCATAAAACTTAAAACTTAAATCCGTGGGAAGTAAAACTTAAAAGATTTCATTTCATTTCAAAAATATTGGAGCTCATATAAAACGGGTATGTCTGTCTGTCGGCAGGCATAGAGCATAAACGGTAAGATATAAATGAATTTTCAGTGTAACGTCCCACATTATGCCCACTAGGCTAAGGGAAACAGACTATTTAGGCAAGTGAATGATAATGAAAGAATTGGTGGAATGAGAATGTGTGAGGAGACGGGAGTACCTCGAGAAAACCAAGGACACGATGTTGTCCACCACAAACTTACTTGACCGGAGATCGAATTAGAGACCCCAAGCACCAGAGATAACCGCTCGACCATTGAAAACGGTAAGATGTAGCGAGATTTTATATTATATTATATTATAGACTATATATATATATATACTCCGTTCTTAATTCTCGGTTCAAACCAAATGAATGAATCATTTCCCGTTTGAACGTACGAATGATAAGTCCAATTTCTGACATTGTAATTATTATTATCATTCTATTTCAAAACGAAAATTCTCAAAATACTACTTACACTTTCAGTAGTGGGTTCGCATAGTTTGCCGTCTACTGTCAGGAATCACATTTCTTTTAATCAAGACTGTACTGGACATGACTACAAATATACTTTGTATTTTATTATTATTATTATTTTAACAGTTTCTTAATAAAATTTTCCTTTTGTTTGTCGCCTGTCGAAGTGTGCAAATATCCTGCAGTTGAGAACCAATTAGGTATGGTAGCTCAGCAAACCCTAGCTATATCGAATATTCGTTTGTCTCAGGATACTCTTCCAATGGAATTTCCATTGCTTAGTAATAATAACACTCAATTACACTAATATAAAAAGCTGCATTCAATTTTATGTAAATGGCTATAATTAATCTAACAAAACGTGACTGTGATTTACAATAAGCATTTTTACTCTTTTACAGAAAAGAAAGTATCAAAACTTTCTCTTATTGTCTTTTCTTTCTTTCTTTCTTTCTTTTTTTTTTTTTTAAAAAAAAAAGAAGCGGTTCTCATTTCCGACGTTGAATTCAATTATTCTGTGAATTAATCGAGGAACATGTCCATTTTCTTATTGTTTATTCGAAATAAATTCTATATACGCTACACTTTTTGTTTATTGATTCACGATTATGCATTGAGGCTAAGGGAAATGGTGATAATGAGATGGACGATAACGGTGGAATGGCGAAAGGGCAAGAAGCGGGAGAACCCAGAAAAAACCCACGCATAGGGTGTTAGTCTATCACTAAGGCCACTTGGCGGTATCTGCGATCGAACCAGGGACCCTATGCGCTCTACCACGAAGCCACCACGGCACCTAGATTTTTTTTTTCTTTTTATACATAATGATGCTGATATTCAGGACAAGGGTACGCGGTAGCTCAGTGGTAGCCAGAGTAAATGGAAGTTATATGAGTGATGATATAGCAGGCTTCTTTTGGGGGAATGGAAGGAATTTTTTCGGACGTCCTAATTGGTTAATCGTCTGTTTCAGCGTTCTTCATTGCCCATTTCATTCTTGATTGAAGAATGATTTGCTATTAGTCGTACAACTTCCATTTTCTCTGATGTGAGTTTCTGTTTTCGTGTTCCTGCCGGATTTGAAAAATAACTAGGATTAATTAGTTGTCCGTAGAGACAAGAAGGGCGAATTAAAAAAAAAAAAAAGAATAGTAGAGTGCTCAATTTTGGCGCAAGGGATGTCTATTTCGCTCCCCGGCCAGTGAGTTTGTGTTGGAACAATAACGTGTCTCTATGTGGGCCCACGAGACGAGACGAGAAATAACGTTTTTGCGTTTCATCTTCTAAATTTTTATTGCAGTCTCGTCTCATCACGTTTCGTTTCTCGAAGAATTTTCTTGTCTCGTCTCGATCCGCCATAAAATTTTTCTTGTCTAGTCTCGATTTTAAAAACAAAAGCTTTTCTTGTCTCGTCTCGATTCTCGAAAAAGCTTTTCTTGTCTTGTTTGTTGAAAGTGTTGTCTCGTGTCAGAAAATTCATCTATTTCTATTGGAAGTGCTTATTGAATATTGAATGATTATACAATCCAGTTTCACTCTAATTTCTCTACTAAAATCGGAAGTGCTTGAAACCTTGCTTTCAAATATTAATTAAGGAAATATCACACCACACAAACCAAAACACCTTCACATGGTGTACACGTGTCATTGCTACTTTTATTTTATATAAATCAATATTGATACCGGAAGTTGCAGTGGATTTTTGTCACTTTCGGTTTTAGTAGGGAGTTGAGGATGAAGATCAAATGCACAAGGTGTGTTCAAATTATCGAACTTTATTTTTTCCCGCGTAAACCAATGAAGCGCGGGAAACTTTCTCTAGCATAGATGTGAAGGGGATACTCATGCCCAGTTGTGATTTTTTTCCCCGCCCGCACAAAGCATCAGTCGCTGGCTGTCGGCCAATGAGTGAAGACGTGTAGTGAGCAGTAGTTGGATATATATCGTGCCAAAAGCTTGGCGACACCCAAGTGGAAATCATTCAACCTAATCGGTACATTCACTTTTGAACGAGAATTTGGGCATGAGGAAAGTGTCCGCGAAATTTGATTCAAGCTTTCATGACCAAAAACAACATTCCTATGTGTCATCAGGCTTCCTATTCACCCGACATGGCTCCGTGTAACTTTTGGTTATTTCCCAAGCAGAAAATGTCACTAAAAGGGACCCGATTTGAGTCAAGAGAAGACATCATGCGGAATGCGACAGCACGGTTGTTCACAATTCCAAAAACTGCGTTTCAGAAGTGTTTACAATGATGGTGGGAGCACTATGAGAAGTATGTGCATTACCAAAGAGATAGTTTGAAAGAAATTAGTGTTTCGGATTTCCAAATCAATAAGTGTATTTTTGCCAACCAAAGGGTTGGTAGTTTTTGAATACACCTCGTACTCTTGAAACTCTTAATCGATTGCAGGAAATCGCTTATCGCTATCTATTACCATTTTTTACTCTGTAGTGAAACGTTAAAATAGGAAATGCTTTTATTTTTTGTCATTTGCAGTTTCAATGTCGCCTCCATCAGCAAACCCGATTCCTAGCTTCTGATCCTCTATATTCTGACCCAACTTGGTGAAGATTGATCAATTGAGATTTTTTTGTCTACCAGATAAAGTAAATATACAAGGGGGTCGTAACTTCTTTATTTCTCAATATTTTTACACCAAATTTTCATCACCTTCAAAGTATTGTTCATGGACCGCAACGCATTTCTGCAAACGATCCTTCCATTGTTCAAAACAGTTTTGAAAATCACTTATCGGGATCTTCTTTATGACCTCCAGCGATTTTTGTTTTACCTCCTCCACAGTGGCAAAACCTCCTCCACTGGCTTGATTGCTGCTTTGATTCGTTGTCATAGCCATAGCACCACGATTCATCATCAGTAATCACCTTGGCAAAAAAGTCAGGGTCCTCTTTGAGCTGATTTTGAAGTTCAACATATGCCTCAAGTCGACGCTCCTTTTGCTCGTCTGTGAGAAGACGAGGGACAAATTTGTCTGCAACCCTTCTCATGTGCAAATCTTCTGATAAAATCCTCTGAATTCAACTCCACGATATTTCAGACATCTCACAGAGTTGATTAATGGTTCGGCGACGGTCTTCACGAACGAGGGCATTGATTTTTTTCGACGTTTTCGTCAGTTCTTGCCGTTGAGGGGCGTTCTGAACGGGGTTGGTCTTCAATTGACATTTTTCTATTTTTAAAACGTGTAAACCACTCGTATACTCGTATAAAGGAGTTTTGATTAGGGATGCGCATGAGACAAGATTTGTGCCTGTCTCTTCTCGAAAATGTGCTGTAAAAGTGATGTCTCGACTCGAAAAATGTATATTTTTCTATTGGAAAAGCCGTGTCTCGACTCGAATTTTGTCAGGAAAATCCTGTCTCAACTCGTCTTGTGCGCATCCCTAGTTTTGATAACCAAACTCCTCAACAACTGATACAACATATGTACAATGCAAAAATGTGATCATGTCTCACCGGCCTTAAATATATAAGATGAATGCCAATTGTAGAATATACGCAAGCACAGATGACCATGATCCGTTATAAATGACATGCGTTGCATATAATGTTTGTGTCCTTCCCATTATGCATGCGTTACAAGGTCTCGCTTTTATTATATCATCATTTCCGGAAATTGCAATAATAAATATTTAACCGTATTCATTTATGAAGGTTATGTAAACAAAACAGACACATGATACCATAGAGTAAAAAATTATGCTTAATGGACTAATTTATTTATAAATGTTTGGGAAAAGGGTCACAGACTTTCAGGATTTTTATCATAAAAAGAAATAAAACAAAATGAATTATGAAGTGCATGAATACTTCTAAAGTTATGCAATGACACTTATGAATATATTTTTTTTTTCAGAAACCCTAGTAATACTGACAGACAGCGGCGTAAATCTGTCTTCAACATGGGGACGAGTAAGACCGTTGTCATCATCTTTTTTTCTTTTTCTTTCTTTCTTTCTTTTTTTTTAAGCGATGTTCAAAATATTTATAAAGTTGAAAAACAACGCTGTGGGGAATCGGGAGAGCAGAGTTATCTTCAACATTGGGAGGCGGGCAGATTTGAGACCTGAGGCTTATTCTGGGGAACATCAATTTTATTTCACTTTCCTTTGTACCAATCGGTCACAAATCATCACATTTCTCCCTAAAAAAAAGAAAAAAAAATTTCAAATCGGATTATTGGGGGGGGGGGCAGTCCTCCTCTGTTCCAAGATTGGAGGGAACATGTTCCCCTCATCCCCCTTTGATTTCCTCCAGTGCCGACAGAAGCCCAACAGTGGGAAATAGTAGGCTTGCCGATTTCGAACGTCAGCTCTTCGTTGTATTTAGCCACTTTACTGAGCATTAACACACAATAAAAAACAATTCTATGGGGGGGGGCACCATGGCTCAGAGGTAGAGCGCTTACCTCTGGCACGTGAGGTCCCTGGTTCGATCTCGGGACAAGTATGTTTGTGGTGAACAACATCGTGCCCATGGGTTTTCTCTGGATACTTAATATTTTCTCCCACATTCTTATTCCACCATCTTTTCAATCATTATTCACTTGCCTTAATTATCTTTCTACTCTCCTTTAATCTAATGGGCATTATAGCTAGGGTTGCCATAATTTTTTGATTCAAAATACGGATAAGCCTTAAAATGACGATCCATGAAAGATACGGTGCCCAAACACAGAACAAATATTTTGGAATTTCTTACCTAAAAATCACCTTTTTAGGTTATCACACAATTGTTTACTGTAATACTTAAAACACTATTGGAAACTAACATGTTTTATATTTTTTTCATTAACACAAATATAATAAATTATGCCATTAAATTACGTATATTAAATTTAACCAAAATAACCCTGGAATGGAAAAGTGACACTTTTTAAAAACGTAAGCTATTTTATTTATGGTAACTGAAATATAAGTTATATGCTGAAAACACAATTCTTTTCACCGGAAATTTTAGCTATTTCCGACTCGGAAATTTTCGGACAGCTCCAGAAACTGCGAAATATGGACATTTTCCTATATCATGCTTTGTACGATACGGACAGGGACATGAATCCAAAAATACAAACAGTCCGTACAAAATACGGACATATGGCAACCCTAATTAAACATAGTGAGCCTTATGCAGAGTCGTTTTGAAGCGCGATTAGTGCCATACTAAAGAGTTCGACTAACATAAGTCTCTTGCAGTAGTCAGTGGTTAAGTACGACGCTAATCAGACGTCGTAACGACTCTGCATAAGGCGGAGTGGGACGTTCAACTTAAAGATTTGGTTTCTTTTCTTTTCTTTCTTGCTTTCTTTTTCTTTTCTTTTCTTTTTTTTTTTTTTTTTTTTGAGGGGGTTCTTAGCAGTATTAAACATAATTTTAACAGTACATGAGAAGAAAAGTCTAGAAAGTTTTCAAAGTAATAGGAAAACAAGAATATTCGGTGAGATCTACAATTTTATTATTATTATATTTGATACTAGCAGCGTTCACCCCGCTTCGCTGCGGTCACCCCGGAACGCAATAAACTTTGTTACTTAGATAATTTTTACTTTTTCGCTTTCAAGTGATATGATAAAAACCATAGAAGATTGCAGTAAATCTTAACATTATATCGCCTGTCATTTATGTTAACCCGCCCCGCTTCGCTGCGGTCATCCCGGTGCTGGCATATTGTAAAAGTGTCTGTAAAAATAAGCAAATCAATTAAAAAATTTTAAACAGAAGATTCAAGCTATTTTCCGCTGTATATCGCCTGTCATTTATGTTAACCCGCCGAGTGACACGGTCATGCGGGTTGCATATAAATACGTTTATTTTTACCTATGATGAACTAATAACAAAGGATTTGTACGTTATGGACACTTGAATGGTCAATTATCTCAAGACACTGGTAATTAAAAATTAAAGTGATATGATAAAAACCATCTAGGGTCCAAATCCTAATAACCCCCCAAAAATGAAAGAAATTGGTTCAGCCGTATTAGCGTGATGAGCGGACAAAAAATTGTACGTTCTCTTTTATATATATAGATTTTTTTTTACAACAAACTTAATTCTCAGATTGATAAAAAGAAAAACAATTTTTGCGTGTTACTGAGACTGATTAGTGCGGATCAAGCAGGTAAAAACTGGAGGGTGGGCAGCCAGAACCCATACTAAAGTAGGTATATCATCGCAAATCATTTTAACTTGAAATCCGTTTACGCACCTTCGTTAATATGAACTAAGAATATCTGATGTTTCAAAAATTTTCCAATGAAGAATAAAAGGTAACGCTTATTAGGAATCATCAAAAATGTACAAATAATACTTCAATTATTTTTGTCATTCGGAAAACTGAGGAGGATAGGCACTGTGCTAGATCTGACACTGATTACGATGCCTCCGAATACTGCTAGAAAGGAATAATTTCACTTTCTCTGTTTCAGCATTGTAGAGGGTGTCTCAAAAGTCCCCTGACACTAGGTAATTCTGTTAATATCAGAGTTACAACAAAATGTAAGAATGAGAAACGTCTCCAAATATGATGTTTTCAATCTAAAGTGAAGGAATTTTATATATTGGGTGAGCCGTTTAGGCTGTACACTCTTTATGTGCCCAATGTTAAATGAAAATGCAACGTTGCTATTTACCTGGATCCACAACATAAAGTGAATGGGAGCATGTTTGAAATGGAGGCTGGCCATCGACACGTTAGAGTAAAAGACAGTATACTTCATTTACTTATGTTGTGGATCAAGGTAACTGACAACATTGTACTCTCATTTAACATCGGACGCATAAAGAGTGTACAGCCCAAACGTCTCGACCGAATTAAAAAAAAAATCCTTCACTTTAGCTTGAAAACATAATATTTGGAGATGGTTTCCCCTCTTACGTTTTGTAGTAACTCTGATAATAACAGGGGGTGCGGCAGCTCAGTGGTAGAGCATTCACCCCCTGGCGCTTGGGGTCCCTGGCTCGATCCCAGCTCGCTCCAAGTGAACTTTGTGGTGGACAAACACCGTGTACGTGGGTTTTCTCGAGGTTCTCCCGTTTCCTCCCACTTTCTTTACTCCACCATTTCATTCATTTCTCATCATCACCGTCTCCTTTAGCCTAGCCGGTATAATCGTGGGACGTAAAACTCAAAATTTCATTTCATTTTCATTTCTGATAATAACAGTTACCTTATATTTGAGTTACCTTACTGTTGAGACACCCTGTATATAGACAGGCTTATTGTGCTAAAGAATTAGTAGAAAGGTGAGGTAAATACAAAGATCATGTCATAAATTTCCAATATTGTAATACTGTACGAGTTTTTTTTTTTTTTTTTTTTTTTTTTTTAAAGTTGCGTCTATTTTCGGCAGATCTACAGATATTTCGGTTTCTGACCTGGCAACGCTGTAATACCTGCCCTACTCCTAACACTGATGACCATTTTGCTCAGAGTAATTCAAGGGTAATCATTCTTGGGTGAAATTTTACTTTCATGTAGGAAAATAAGGAGAAATAACAAGTTATCCCATGTCTTTCATGTAATACCCGCATAAGAAACACAAAATATATACTTTCTATTGAACCATCATTGTAGGTACTACTTCAGCTGATGTCAGTGGTTTCTGTTAGTCGTATTCCGTCTTCTGTAGGAAGAGGAAGGGAATCCTTTTGGAATGAATGGAGAGCCGGAAGTGATGTAAGAGTTGAGGCTTTTCAATGGTAATTTGTATGATAACTGTTACGATAAATCTTGACTTTAATTCGCTTCGTTTTTTACGGCAAAACGATTTCAACGGAATGTTTCTCCGTCAAGCGTTGCTGATTTGGCAACCCATTGTTGTTTCTGTGTTGTTATCTTCACAATGATACAACTATTTTAAGGAAATATACAGAGAACTCGAGGATTTCAAATTTTGAAGGGTACAAGGAGTATTCCTGTGAAAGAACTTACGTCACCGGCCACTAACGGGCATTTGCGATTTTTTTCAGCTCTATATCCAAGAATAAGCGGTTTGAATTATCAACGATTTGCAATTTAGCACTTGGCTTATTAAGAGTAATCGGTGTCAGTGGTGGATTCAGGAAGGGGGAGGGCGATTGCCCCCTCCAGAAGAGGAAACTTTCTTATTTTATATATATAAATAAAACCAATCCCAGAGTTTGGACCTCTTAAAAGTAGCAGTATTCCAACCCACCGCCCCCCCCCCAGAAGTCCGTCCTGGATCCGCCCCTGATTGGTGTAAGGTTATTTATAGAAGAGGTAAAGGAGGTATATGTTGTATTTCTTGATTTAGAAAAGGCTTTTGGTCGATTTAACTGAGAATTGTTAATGGGAGATTTAAAGATAGTAGGGGATGGAATGTAATGATCGATTTTTATAGTTTAACGTTTCACGATTATGCACCGAGGCTATGGGAAACGGTGTTAATAAAATATATTATAATAATGGAATGACGAAAGTAGAAGGAAACCGGAAAAGCCCGAGAAAACCCACCTACACGGTAATTGTCCACCACAAAACCCACTTGACGGAAGCTGGGATCGATCCAGGGA
The DNA here is from genome assembly GCF_964235325.1 of Thermobia domestica. Lineage (NCBI taxonomy): Eukaryota > Metazoa > Arthropoda > Insecta > Zygentoma > Lepismatidae > Thermobia > Thermobia domestica. Next base: position 285,306,981 of record NC_137457.1, read on the forward strand.
TGTCACGCACCTGAAATGAACACTCTACCAAGACTCATAAGAAAGTTAGACAAGGTAGTGCACAAAGGTATGTCCAAACTTCATCGCTTGATTCTTATATATATTTAAAGACAGACAAATAAACTTGAAATAAATAAGTACATGATTCTTCACTATTGCAAAGATATACAGGGTATTTGAGAATTTGCTCACTACATGGCAGGACGCTCAGCATGGGCGAAATATGACGAAATTTTATGTTTGGGGTCGTCTCAAAAATCTTGTTTATTCGCCGCTGTCGAGGATGTTCACTGTCTCTAGGGATGCATCTTTGGAGGCTGCAAAACAATTCGAGAAACGCTAGATGTCTTTGAACATGTGCGTGCGTCCATTATGCGTCATGTCCGTGTCTGTTTTTATGCAAATCGTGGCCGTTTTGAATACTTTCTCAAAATAACGCTTCATCCAGTCTCACATACTCCCAAGAGGTGTGTGTATTGTTCCCAACCAGAGGCGTCGTTTGGTGCTCAAGGGGGGGGGGGGAGATTACATTCCAGAGTTTGATATATAGATACATTGTTATCAATAAGAAAACAATATACCAAAGAAAGACATGAAATCTACCTTTCTCAAAGCAAAATCTGAAAAATACGCTGCTGTTTCCAAGATTGCATTGTTAGTAGTACTCGTTATCGTAATCCCATCTGTCATTTAACTACACCCTACGGCGCTCTTATGACCGTTTCCAGCATATCAGTTTGCATCTCACGTCTTATAAGGCTCACATAATCTGTTCACCTCTATTACCATAATTTACGGCGTGTGTCTTGTCTTTGATTCCCCTGTATAACTTCGGAACGGTTCGGTATCATGAATATTGATAAAAACTTCCTTTTTTTTGCCTGTTTTTCTTTTTGAGAAATCATCGGTCGAAGTTTAGATTTACCTTTCCACACCGACATGTATGTATATGAGCCGATAAGTAGGTGTTAGAATAGGGAAAGGAATGATACTGGAGAGTCAATTGGAAAAAATAGACAGTGATTCTTCCTCTCACTAACATTATTATTACCGTAAAATCTATATAGATAAGACAGTGAAGAAATTAAAACTCTGGCCTTCCTCAAATTCCAATTTCTTTTTCCAAATTATTAGTACTTCCCCGAACAACGCTGCATGGCACACTTTGAACTTTTCTCAGTTACCAGAGGAATAATGCTGTACAGAACACAGCTGATATATACTGAGACTTACTTCTCCATTGTCCAAGTTTTGGCACTAGTACACTCGAAAACTCCGAGAGGAGCAGTGCTGTATAGGCTGTCTTCCTTTTTCTTCATTTAACTGAAATGTCCGCTATAGCGTCATTCGGAGCAATCCTTCAATTTACTTACTTATATTAACTGCATCATAGGTTACATATGAGCCTTATGTTGTAGTACTTTATTTACAATCCACATGTATTGACAACGTAATAGATCACAAAGACCCTTACGTTACCAGTAATTGAAGCATTTCCCCGAATAATGTTGTATGGCACATTGTAGCCTTCCCTAGGTTATTAGTAAAATTATACTGTTCAGAACGTCACTGATATACTGAAAGAATCGTTTGTTCGTTGTCCAACACATGGCTCGTAAACACTGAGCGGAGCATTGGTGTATATATGAAAGCATATTCCACTTTTCTTCGTTCATTTGCAATCCACTTGTATATTAACAGCAGCATATGTTACATATGAGTCTTATGTTACCAGTACTTTATTTACGATTCACAGGTATTGACTGCATCATAGGTCACAAATTAGCCTTATGTTGCTAGTACTTTACTTACAATCTGCATGTGTTGATTGCATCATAGGTCACAAACGAGCATTATATTGCCAGTACTTTATTTACAATCCTCATGTATTTGCTTCATTGTATGTTACAAATGAGCCTTATGTTGCCAGTGATTGTATGGCACATTTTGGCGTCTTCTAAGTTGTCAGTGAAATCATGCTGTACAGAACATAATGACATAAATTGAAAGACTCATTTCTCTATTCCCCAAGATATGGCACTAGTACGTTCGCAAATTCTAACCGAAGCACTGCTATATACTGGAGCACACTACAGTTTTCTTTGTTTGTTTACAATCCACATATAGTAAAACTATTATAGGTTACATATGAGCCTTATGTTGCCAGTACTTTATTTACGATCCACGTGTATTGATTGCATCGTAAGTGATAGATAAGCCTTATACTACCAGTACTTTATTGTATAATCCACATATGTTGATTGCATTCATAGATTACAAAGGAGACTTATTTTCCCAGTACTTTCCGTATTTACAATCCATTTGTATTAACTCCTTCATAGGTTATTTTGACAGTAAGTGAAGCATTCCCCCAAACAACGCTGTATGACACATTTTGGCGTTTTCTAAGTTATCAATGAAATCGTGATGTACAGAGTATGACTGACATGCTGAAAGACTCGTTTCTTCATTGTCCAAGATATGGAACTAGTATCTCTCAAACTCTGAGCATGCATCGCTATATACAGATGGTGATCAGAAAAATGGAAACACCTGCAGTTGGCAACGTCAGATGTATGGGTTGGCAGTGGTGTCGTGGCTCCCGCAGCGCCGGACCGCTGGTAGTGGTGTGTTAGGTCGGTCTTCATACTACGTCAGGCGCAGTGGAATAGCAGTGTCCAGTGGCTGCAGCAGACGAAGGTAGTGTAAAATGGGAGACCCCTCAGATTTTTAAAGAGGGCAAATTGTTGGTGCGCGGTTATGTGGAGTGAGTATGACGGCAGTGGCTACTGTGTTAGGTGTGTCGCGTGGGAAAGTGTGAGGTGATAACGGCCTACACAACGGCCTACGGGAAAACCACATCGGGGAAGCGGAACAGTGGGCGGAAGAAAATCATGAGTGACACGTCACGCCGAGTATTAAAGCGCATTGGCACGCAGAACCGGTGTGCCACTGCGGAGCAAGTGACGGAGGAACTCAATCAGCACCTCCCCCACCCTGTTTCGACAATCACAGTCCGTCGCGAATTACATAACATGAACTTACGGAATCGTGTTGCACGGGCCAATCGAACATCTGTGGTCCGTCTTGGCGAAACACAATTGAACATCTGTGGTCCGTCTTGGAAACAAGACTCCGGCGACGATTTCCACCTCCATCCTTCTCACAGAATTGGCCGATGTCCTGCACGAGGAATGGTGTAAAATTCCACTTGCTACCATTCACGACCTCTATGCCTCCATCCCACTTCGCATCAAGGCTGTTCTGAAGGCGAAAGGTGGCCCGACACCATATTAATCTGGTAAGTTGCAATTTCGTTCAGGTGTTTCCATTTTTCTGATCACCATCTGTACATCTTGACTTGATCTATCGTTTCATGTATGGCTCACTGATCTATCGATTCATGTATGGCTCATTGATCTATCGATTCATGTATGGTTCATTGGTCTATCGATTCATGTATGGCTCATTGATCTATCGATTCATGTATGGCTCATCATTGAACAATGTTATATTTAAACAGAAATGAAAAGTTAAGAGTTAATAATAATTTCGGGCTCTCATTAACCCTTTATGGAAAAAAATATAGAACTGTAGCTTTTAGCAATAAAAGTGAAAAAGAACCTACGTAATGGAAATGACATTTCGGTAAGAGGTAGAATGTTTAGGTATATACAGTTTCCAGATGTTGTGGCACTACTTGAGGAATCGGGAAAGTGATGGAAAGACAAAAGCCATGGTGATTGGAACTAAGCGGTTGTTGGTGTCAAATATAGAAGTAGGAGAGGAGAAAATTGAACAGGTTTGATACCTGGGTAGTATTATTAGGAATGATATGAAGTGCAAACGTGAAATAAAATCAAGGATAGGAATGGCGAAAGAAGAGTTTAAGAGCAAGAAAAGTCTATTTCATGGAACCTTGAATAAAGAGTTGAGAAAAAGACTCATCAAACGCTTTGTGTGGAGTATTATACTGTATGGGGCAGAAACATAGACTTTACTCAAAAGTGATGAAAAAGATTGGAAACGTTCGAAATGTGGGTGTGAAAAAGAATGCAGAGAATTAGCTGCATCGAGCAGAAAACGAATGAGAGGGTGTTAGAAATGGTAGGGAAGAAAAGAACAATTTTAGATATTATTTAGAAGAGGAAGAGAAATTGGTTGGGACATTGTCTAAAAAGTAACTGTATCATGAGGGACGTGTTAGAGGGTGTGGTGGCAGGAATGAGAGGGAGGGAGCGAAGAAAGCTACAATTGATAGATGGATATCAAAACAGAAATTTCGTGCGTGAAAAGAGGTTAACTGAAGACCGTGGAGCATGGAAGCTTCTCAGCTGTGGGAAGTGGCATTCAATAATGGCAGAATACCTATGATGATGATTATGATGGTTGACCCTTTCGTTCCTGGGCTTCCATATGCAAATTTTCCAGCTACCTGCCAGTTTAGTGAATTTTTAAAAGTTCTGTGCCTATCATGTATACAGAGAAGATAGGCATGACAAATAAATATTTTTTTAAAAATCATTATACTTTACGATGAATACGATAATTGGGTGGATTGCTACAATATTTCTTCAATTCAAATGCTCTTTTACTTACATGAAAGAAATTTTTACAACAGAAACATAATGTGGAAAAGGTGGAAAACTTGTTTACTACTGTTAACATCAGTTGAAGTGCTACAATTCACTATTTATTCCTCATCCGTTTATGTTCCTTCATGTACTACTACAGAAAAGAAAGTAAAATGGCCTTAACATGAAACATTTATCTATGTTTGTCAGCAAAATACCACGAAACAACGAAACTGACAGCAGCTTTTAGCATACAAAAATCTACACAATTTCATCGGTAGATGTCAAGCAAATAATGTTTTCTTTTAGATGCGAGCCCGAATAAGTTTTCCACACAGCCAAGAACCGACCACTACTCGCGGAAGAAGGTATTTGAGAGATTCATTCATATAAAGTTCGAGCTAAAGACTCGGGATTCTCGTTCGTTTGCATTAATAAAGTATCCTGAATCGTACTTGGATTTAAGAGTCGAAAGTGTTGACCGATCATCCTGTGTATTATCGTAAATGAATTGAAAAGTTTTTTTTAGTTTTACGTCTCACGATTACATGACCTTTAGGCTAAAGGAGATGGATGATTCATAGAAATGAAAGATTATAAAATAATTGGTGGGATGATGATGTAGGAGAACGTCCACGAACAGGATGTGCATTGTCATCTCTCTAGTGTTGTAATGAAAAGGAGGGTATACGCCGGGGTAAAAGTGGATCTGAAAGGGTGCAGGAACGCATGACGTCTACCATGCCTATCTTTGTCTATTGTAATATTTTAGGAAGTGGAGGGACGCCATATATATTTTATGGAAGTGGGTGAACGAGTCCCCCGACGTTTTCCCTCACTTTTATCCCTAGGTATTTTTTAGTATCAATTTTATGTTAATAGGTAGCGTAGTTCTCGTATAGCATCAAATTTTAGGTTTTACAAAGGTAGTTTTTTTGTCGATTTTCTCAAAAACTACTCATGAGGTTTTACACCCAAGCATATCATTTTGTACAGTCTAATAAGATGTACCGATTGGTATCAGTGGTGGATCTAGAAGGTAAAAACTAAGGGGCCCAGCCAGGGGTATATCATGGGTTTACTGTAAAGTTTCAAAAATATATTAAGAATGAATTCAATTATTTTTGTCACTCAAAAAACTGGGGGTCTAGGCGCACGTGGCCCTCTGTTAAATCCGCTATTGATTGGTATATATATATATATATATATATATATATATATATATATATATATATATATATATATATATATATATATATATATATATATTCATCTTTGAACTCTTTCCTATTGTAATAACATTCCGCATTTAAAAAAAATAAAAGTTAACATTCTCATCTTTGTTGCTATTGGTTCCGGATTCGATTCCCGCTGGGGACAATTGGTCGAAAAAGTGTAAAAACTTTCTCAGGCCAGCCATGTTGAGTGACATTTTCCTGGGCTTTCTTCATTTACACACCGGGCAAATGCGGGGATGGTACCTAACATATAGGTCTCAGGTCGCTTCCTTCCTTCCCCAATCCTTTCTTCTATCCTTTTCCCGGTATAGTATGCTCGTCGAGGGACGTCATCCCTGATATAGCTATAGCTGCTGAGAGCCCAAAAAAACTAATCCCTAATCCGCTTTAAAAAATAAAATATAAAATTTCATCTAATTCTCTTTGAATTAAGAACCTAAATACACCACTTTAGATTTTGGAACAATGCCTTTAAAAAATGTAGTAAAGAGAGAGAGAGTACCTCATAAAATGTCTATCCATTATTCAGTTCCTAAATGATCAGCACGCAAATAATGGCTTGTCTGTGTGTTGCATCAATTGAATGGCTCTGGATGATGTAATACACATTTATGTTAACAACAAGTATGGTTCACTGACTCGCCTCGGTGATCATCGAAACGCGACCGTAATTTGTGCTCGTTTGTATGTGTGTGTATATGTGTGTAAACGGACATTTCTTTTTAAAAAAAAAATAAAAAATAAAGCTAAATAAATTAGCTCATCCAGAATCACCTATATAATGGGCCCTTGATTTTTTAGTGACAAGTATATTACGGATAAATCGAGCTTTACTTCCAAAATATACATTTAAAAATGTCCGAAAATAACTCCTAGTTTTGTTCTCTTCGCAGTAATGCGACAAAATGGTATCCGAAGTATACGTTTCAGTAAATATATGTACTCACATAGCTTTGGCGCCTTATTTGCTGTATACATAACATTATCGTCGCGAATTCTTTCGAGGAATCTGGAGCTTAAAACATATAAAACGATAATCATGCCTGTTGTTCTGTACGGTTGAGAAACATGGTCGCTTACCCTGAGGGAAGAACATAGACTAGACTGAAAGTATTTGAGAACAAGATCTCCTGAGATTAATATTCGGACCCAAGAGGAACGGAAATGGGGAATGGCGGAAACTTCATAAGAGAAATTGCATAATTTATACCGTTTACCAAACAATCTTAAAGTCATGAAATCTAGGAGGCTCAGGTGGACAGATCATGTATTCAGAATGGAAGAAAGTAGGAATGCTTTCAAGGTTTTAACTGGGAGTCCAATCAGAAAACGATCCCGATGGCAAAACTTTCTGTGTCTTTCTGTGATGAGCTTTTGTAAGTCAAAAATTTTCTGCAGGAATTCTGCAAACAAATTCTGCAGAAGAAAAACTTGTGATTGTTAAAAGTACGCTTTACGCGACGTAAAAAACAGTTCAAACTATATTTATGTGTTATCCGTGCATTTAAGACATCTACACATAGCAGGCATGTTTTTATACTTTTCTGTTGGTTATTTTCTTTTTCCTCTGGCAATTTTTCTGCACAGGCGTGGCAAATTTTCTGCGATCACATCGCAAATTGCGGCATGTTCTGCTATGGAGAAAACGACTATTAGGAAGACTTAGGCGCCGAAGGGAGGACAATATTAAGATGGATCTCGCAGAAATAGGAATATAAAGTAGAAACTGGATCCAGTTGGCTAAGAATAGAAATCAATGGAGGGCTTTTATGAACGTGGCATTGAACCTCCGGGTTCCATCGACCATAGAGTTAGTTACACATAACATTATATCAGATGAAGAATATAGATGTCTCAAATTACCGTGCTAAGACAATATTCACATTTACAATAACTGTTAAGTAAATTGAAAAAAAAAAAAAAAACCTTTTCATGAACAACAAGCTCAAACTTGAACGAAATTTATGGCGCTATTGAGCACAGTAAATGCGTAGTGAATCTTTTTCTTATTTGATTCAAATAGCCCCTTGAGTCAAGTAGTCTCTGTCTCCTTTAGTTTTTATTCTACTAAAACAGATGTGTATTTATATAGTGTGTTTGTAAATAATAATAATAATAATAATAATAATAATAATAATAATAATAATAATAATAATAATAATAATAATGATGATAGTCTTGACAATTAACATATCATATATATACAGGGTGTTTCAAAACAACATCGACAACGTTTGGGAGGTAATTCCTGACACTAAGATCATACAAAAAGTGTAGACCAACCTGGGTGCACAAACGGTTCCTTTCGGAGTTATAGGCTGCCGAAAACATGAAAAAAAAATGAACTTTGGGGATACATAGCTCCGAAACTAGGGGACCTACCGTAGTCGGGTACAGACTTCACTTAGGAACTAATATGTGCCCTATGCAAAAATACATGTTTCAGAATACTAAGGTACTCACGCAACACTTTTTATAGAGGGAGTTTAGTTACGGGCGTACAATTTGAAGTATTCGCCAACTATCTCTATAAAAATTGTTGCGGAAGTACCGCAGCATTCTGAAACTTTTATATATTTGGATAGAGCACATACTAGTTCCTAAGTGAAGTCTTTACACGACTACGCTAGGTCCCATAGTTTCGGAGCTATGTACCTTCAAAATTAATTTTTTCATGTTTTCGGCAGCCTATAACTCCGAAAAGAAGCATATGTGCACCTAGGTTGGTCTATACTTTTTGTCTTATCTTGGTGTCAGGAATTATCTCCCAAACGTTGTCGGTGTTCTTTTGAAACACCCTATATATTTCACTTTTTCCTTACGGTGACACACATACTCCTTACATTGACACATTATTTTATTATTTTTATTATTATATATACTGTCTTTCGGCAAATGCTTGGACTAATGATTTTTTTTTTTTTTTTAATTTTAGGTTTACTCCTGAAAATGTTCCTTTCACATTTCTCGATCTTCAGCTTCCTCTTTTAACTCCCAATATTTTCTTCTATTTTTCAAATCATCGATTAGTTACGTTCTTGTTCCTACTCCTAGCTTTCCTTCTATCTTTCTTTCTAAAGCGGTATGAAGAGGATAATGTCTTCTCAAGATGTGTCCAATCCAATTGGCCTTTCTACGAAGGATGGTGGCTAGAAGTGCCCTCTTCTCTCCTATCCGTTTAAAAACATCTTCGTTTGTTGCTCTCTCTGTGCATTTTATCTTCTCCATCTTCCTCCAACACCACATTTCGAAGCTCTCTAAATATTTCTTCTCTAGCTTCCGTAATGTCCAAGTCCCTGAACCATACAGTACAATGCACTTGACCAACTTCTTCTGAAGTCCAATATTGAGCCTGCTAGTTAAGAGTGATCTTTTCTTGTTGAATGTTTTTTTAGCTATGGCAATTCTTGACTTGATCTCTTTGGTGCAGTAAGCGTCTCTCGTCAAAATACTTCCCAGATACTACTTGTAATTTTTAATTTATGTCATAATTTGATAGACAAACAGGGTACAATTTGGACCTCGTCGTTGAATCTACTTAAGGAGAGTCTTTTATACAAGGATGTTATAAAATAGAGGATCTGCCCATACAACAAAATCGTGAAGTCATACGTCACAGCTTCGCCACACCTACTCTGCCCACTCCGCGCCACTAACATCGCAATGTTTCGAGCCAACAATCATCTCGGAAACGAGACTAGCCAATCAAACGTGCCGGATCAGACGATGCTCGGTTGTTTTTTGGCTTCATTGAGTTCATATGTTGAAGATACGTATGGGCAGATCCTCTATTTTATAACATCCTTGCTTTTATACGAAACCGTTAACTATATTCATACGTTCGTATCATCATTAGCTGCTGATTGGAGGTTTTTTTTTTTCAAAACATCACAATTGTTACGTTGTTTTATTATTTTCTGAGTTATATAATGAACAAGAGATACTCTTTCTTGGCCTCGAACTCGAGACCTTGTATTCTTCTAAAACAATACTTCTTCCGTCTTTTCAACCACAATTATCACACCCTTGTTTGTTAGCGATTCTTGAATCACCATTATTGGCCATCAACAGAGTGAAAATTAATAGTTATAACTTCTTACCGTCATAAAATAAAACAAATCATTTTCACTACCGACCTTCAATAGTATAGATGCGAATCACTGCAGCGCGAATAATTTCCTTTCTTTCTTACGGACAGTGCTTCTTTGATGATATAAAAGGTGTGTTCACCGAAATGAATCGGAATCATTTTGTAGAATGGACCCAAAACCAGATATCGTTATTTTCTTTTGGGTTCGCTTTTGGTTTGCAATTGCTTATCTCATATAAGTGGGGTTCACAGTTTCCAACTTCATGGGGTTTCCGCTTTCTTGCGCTCACAAACACATTAATCTCATTGGAACTCATGCTTACTCAAAGTCTCAGTCTCTAATCTCATGGGGTTTGGGTTTTCTCGGACTCATACTCTCTAATCTCAATAGAATCCACGTTCACTCAGACTCTCAGTTTCTAATCTCATGGAATTTGCACTTTCTCGGCCTCGCACTCTCTAATTTCAATAGAATTTGCGCTCATTCGTATTCTGAGTCTCTTATCTCATGGATATTACGTTTACTTAGGCTCACACACTCTCTAATCTCAATAGAACTCAAGTTTACTCAAACTATCAGGATCTAATCTCATGGTGTTAGCACCTTCTCGGATTCACACTCTCTTATTTAAACAGAACCGCAGTCACTCGAACTCTCTGTTTCTAATCTTACGGAATTTGCACTTTCTCGGGCTCACACTCTCTAATCTCGATTGAATTCCCTTTCGCTCAAAGTCTAAGTCTCTAATCTCATGGTTTGCTCTTTCTTGGGCTTACACTCTCTAATCTCAGTAGAACTCGCACTAACTCAGAGTTTGAATTTTTAATCTAAAGGAGTTTGTACTTTCTCAGCTTCACACTCCCTAATCTCAAAGAAATTTGCGCTCATTCGTACTCTCAGTCTCTAACCTCATTGGGATTGCGTTCATTTGAGCTCACACACTCTCCAATCTCAATGGAACTCACACTCACCCAAAGTCTAAGTTTCTAATCTCATGGAGTTTGCTCTGTCTCGGACTCACACTCTCTAATCTTATTAGAACTCGCACTCACTCGGAGTCTCAGTTTCTAGTCTCAAGGAGTTTGCACTTTCTTGGGCTCAACTTCTCTAATCTCTATATAATTCGCGCTCATTCGTACTCTCAGTCTCTAACTTCATGGGGATTGCGTTCACTTGGGCTTACTCAGTCTCTAATCACAGTGAAACTCACGCTATGTTGAACTCACGCTCATTAACCTTAATGATACTCGCAGTTTTTCAGGCTCGCGCTCATTAATCTTACTAGGGCTAGCGAGTTTGGATATCCAAATTAAAGAGTAGAGAGTCATGAGTCAAGTGAGTATGCTGAGTCACGTCTTAAGTATAAATAAATATAAAGTGTCTCAATTATAACGAATACCTAATTAATAGTTATGAGCTGAGACTGCACTATCTACACAACACATAATTCTAACATGAGCATGAATCTCCTTGGCACTTTCTCACTATATCTGTACATGTCCCTTTCGAGACACAAGTGAAGGAAAGGAGGACTCACAAAGGGAGTGAATTGCTACATATAAACGTATAAACGTTGAATTTTAAAGAATTTATCTCCGTAGTTTAAAGGTTATTATATAGATGTTGGAGTGAGTTTGTGGCAAAGTTGGAGAAGTGGTAGATGATTAGGGATGCGTACGAGACAAGATTTGAGACTATCTCGACTCGAAAATGTGCTGTAAAAGTGATGTCTCGACTCGAAAAATATATATTTTTCTATTGGAAGAGCTGTGTCTCGACTCGAATTTTGTCAGGAAAATTCTGTCTCGACTCGACTCGAACGCATCCCTATAGATGATGCCTAAAAAGTAGTTTTTTTTAAAAAAAATGTTTACTTGATTAATTAATTTATTTATTACAAATTCATCCATATCCGAGTGCGCCTCATTCGCTCTTTGCGGCTCTACAAGCCTTTGAAGTTGTTTTACGCAATAGGTTTTATCATTCAGATAAGAAAAGCACCTATAATGCTGTGCTCGTAGGCTTCCTTAAGAGAAATCTCCACGACCGACACAAAATTGTCTTTTTTCTTATCAATTTTTTAACTGGTTTGTTGAGTGTCCAATTCCTATGACAGGAATTATATGAAAAGATTATTATAGCCAAGGTTGTTATAAATAGAGGATCAGCCCATATGTATCTTCATCCTATTAAATCGATGAAGCCAAAAAAGCATCGACACGTCTGATTGGCTACTCTCGTTTCTGCCATCGTCTGATTGGCTACTTTCGTTTCCGCGATGATTGTTGACTCAAAACATTGCAATCCTATTGGGTGGAGTGGGCAGAGTAGGGGTGGCGACATTGTGACGTATGGCTTCAAGATTTTGTTGTAAGAGCAGCTCCTCTATTTTATAAGATCCTTGATTTTAGCTATATTAAAGCTAAACCACATTGGTTTTTGCTTCTTTTATTGCTTTTTCTTTTGCTTTTTAAAACAAAAAAAAAGTACAAATACACCCAACCAACAATGGGTGCAAATTGTGCTAATTTGAACAGACACAGACACACACACACAGATAAACTACCGTATTGTATTGCCTTATTTCTGAACAACAAAGAAAAATTTAAGCATTCATATTGGTAAATCAGTCAGAGCGAGAATTTCCCTGGGTTTTCACGTTTCAAAGAGAAAATCTCTTTTTGCCTTTTTGCTAAATAGACTGGAATAGTGGTGACGTCATTTCCTCTCCGTTACCATGGTGATCGCCATTTTGTTTTCTATACAAACGTGAGTGTGTAAATGAGGTGTTGAGTAAGCAATGGCTGTGAAATTATTTAGAATTTTTAAATACTTTGAGAACGAAGTAAAGTTGGTGGAAAAAAGCGAAAATGCTCTTGAATCAAATCACGTGTCTTCCGTAATGTATGATGGTGAATTTAAATATTTAAAAGGCAGAGTGGAGGCAGAGATGAAGAACTGAAGTTGAGGTAAGTTTGTATCCATTATTTGTTAATATAAATGCCTCGATGTATTGCACAGAAGGGGAACAAACCTTATGTAAAGATCGTGTTGATTTGTCTGTATCATGTAATATTACAATTGTGTGTTCTGATCGAATCATATTTGCTCATTTATTTTGCCTTAGTATAATTTTACGTTTACGATTAAGAATTTTATGTTGCCTACAGAATATCGAAAATCTTTAGTAAAGAATTCTAGGATATTGCTTGTTCCGTTTCTGCTCAATTACATTAATGCTTACAATCAAATACATAACATATCACCATTTATGCGTTATTTCTCAGTCTTCGCTCGTGTTTGTATAGAAAATAAAATGGCGATCACCATGGCAACGAAAAGTATGTGACGTCACACTATTCCAGTCTATTTACCTACGAAATTTCCCTAACTGCTGCTATGTCCGTCAACCCGCTATACGTAGCTCTTATACTGGTAGATTGTAACTAGGATATCAACCTTAGCAACGCTCTAGTGACTATGTTAATCTCATGGGGTCAAAACAACCCCTAAAATATTAAATAAAAAACGTACCGAAACGTTCCTCGAAAATTACAATGAGAACTGGCAAACTTAACGTAAAATTTGGCGAAAACTACACTTTTCTGGAGCTTGTAATTTCCGAGATCTCACTGGCGAAGGGAATTAGCCACAAGCACATAAATTTATCATTTTACTAGCAGCGTTCACCCCGCTTCGCTGGGGTCACCCCGGAACGCAATAAACCTTGTTAATTAGATAATTTTTACTTTTTCGCTTTCAAGTGATATGATAAAAACCATAGTAGATTGCAGTAAATGTTAACATTATATCGCCTGTCATTTATGTTAACCCGCCGAGTGACACGGTCATGCGGGTTGCATATAAATACGTTTATTTTTATACCTATGATGAACTAACAAAGGATTTGTACGTTATGGACACTTGAATGGTCAATTATCTCAAGACACTGGTAATTAAAAATTAAAGTGATATGATAAAAACCATCTAGGGTCCAAATCCTAATAACCCCCCAAAAATGAAAGAAATTGGTTCAGCCGTATTAGCGTGATGAGGGAACAAAGGATTTGTGCGTTCTCTTTTATATATATAGATGATATACAGGGCCGGATTTCCCAATAGGCCCGGTAGGCCCTGGCCTATGGGTGCAAGCTCCCAGGGGGCGCACGGCCGAGAGAAAAAAATTTAAAAATATCTAGAAATAAAAATAATTAGCCATAACTTAACATATTTTTTGAATTGATTTTTTTTAAAAATCAGGCTAATAAAACATTCTGATTTTGAAGTTCATTGGAACAAATAATTGTTGGTAAAGTTCACCAATCTTTTGTTAATACATTAACGGTATTTTGTTAAGCCCAGAACTAAGTAAATTCCTCAAAAAACTTGCAATGATAAAATTTCATCGTGGAGTGGTGTTTAAGCAATTAACTTATAGGCCTGATATAATTTTTAAATAAAGGTTTTTAGGAAAGTAACTTTACCAGACTAGGGGGCGGAAAAATTATTGGGCCTAGGGGCGCCAAAATGCTAAATCCGACCCTGATGATATAGATACGAAAACGTAAACATATTATAATATCTACAAGGTGTTTCTAAACAACATCGTGAACGTTTGTGAGGTGATTCCTGACACCAAGCAGGACTGGATTAAGGGGAGCTTAGGGGACTGTAAACCCAAACCCCTAAGTAGACAAGGGCCTCCATTCTGATCAAAATCTCAACTGGCTGTCTAAAAAGAATCATGTAAGATACAATCAGCATCATAAGATAGAATATTACCAAAAATATGAAACAAATTTCTTCGTTTGTACCATCCATCGTGTTAATAAATTATCATAAATCAGTTTTTTTTAAAAAAGAAGATCGAATCGTGATTCGTATTTTCTCGTCAGCAGGGGCCACATATTTTTCCTAGCCTAGGCCCTCCAGATATGAGATAGTCCGGCTCTGACACGAAGATAAGACAAAACAGCATAGACCAAACTGGATGTAGAAATGCTTCCTTTCGGCACTATGACCAGCCGAAAATTTGTCGGAAAATGCAAAAATATTCATAGCTCGAACATAAAATATCGGGTCAATGTTGGGCAAATAGTAATGGTCATTGTTTTTAGAGGTAGGTTCCGTTTATGTCAATTGGATGTAGGGAAGGGGCGGCGCAAGGTTAATTCTCAAAGGAACTTGAGAATTCGTGGCCTTTATTATTATTATTACTATCATTATTGAAAGTTCAAAGAGGAAATATTTCAACGAGTAAAAAATCATACTACATTATTCAAGAACACTATTAGAATTCGAAAGAAAGAATGATAGGAATGTGTGATTAATCTACTTTGTGCGAGTACAAAATAAACTCTCTGAGGAAAATAAACTGTCATTCCGATGAAAACATCTTTTGAATATTTGGCTTATCAGTCACGAAAAATATTGAAATCTATATGAGTGGGTTTGAAGCTTTTGCAAGTGTAATTATTGAGAATGTCTTCAGACTGACTTAGAAGAACGTACTTGCCGTTTCCGAAGAAAACTATAAACTCCACATTTTAAGCTACTTTTTTTTTTTAATTGTTTATTCTATATAATGTTCACAGGATAAATATACATTTATCGAATTCATAGTTTTTCCTCTGAAGTGATGGACAGTGGTTCAATGATAGAGTGATCATTTCTTCTGCGAAAGGCCCCTGGGTTCGATCTCATACCATGAAATTCTGTGGTATACAAAATACAACAACGTGTCCATGAGTTTCCCGTTTCCTTGCGCACTATCATTCCACAGATTCCTTCATAACAGTTAACTTAAATTCATCTGAGTATTAATCTTTGAAGACTAAGGAAATATCATGGCACAAACCGTCCGAATGGTTGGCCAACGGATTCGAACTAGTGATCTTCTAATTGCAAAGCAAGAATGCTAACCACTTAGCCTATGCTTCCTTGGCCTTCGTTTAGTATGACAATTGGCAGTAGGTTAAGTGGAGTTTAAGTCAATTCAAAATGTATAGCCCATAAACATAGGTGAAACTAGAAGAGACCAGGCATCTCCTATAACGCTATTTTACCTCTTAGAATATCGTTGGACTACAAGGTTCTTTCATACTCTCTTTAGCAAAATACTCTAGTTGCCAATGAGTCTATATCGACAACAATTTGTCTTACCCAAACTGACAACTTCATTTCCTTCACAATGGACCGGGAAAGATTGCTATTCCATTACTAAAGGATGTGATGTTATATGTCTGATATTTAGAACATATTATGTTTCACAACTAACTACAGATTACTAAGCTAAAGTATATTTTAAAAGTATAATTATTCTACAAATCGTGAGTTTAATAATGAATAGTCATAATAAATTATTCACCAGACCAATAATTTCACCAATTTGTGAATTGACATTGTCATGTCTGTCGGTTTTCTCGGGGTTCTCTCGTCCCCCACCCTAGTTCTCATTTCTCTAAATATTTGGTCTAGGAATTAATTCGTGCGGGTGGACAAGAGATGGCGCAACGAACGGAGCGTCCCACAGTTCCGTGTATCCACACATGTGTTGCAAACCCCTGTCATCGCGTATCGTTCGTAGTATAGGGCAGTGGATTAAAGCGTCAACAACACCAGCTTGTAGTTAAGTGAACATGGCGCAATTTGTGCCTGATAAAGTGTTTTTGCGGGGTGTCCTGCTGCATTACTTTAACATGCAGAAAAGTGCGACTGAAAGTCATCGTATTTTGGTGGAAGTGTATGGTGACCATGCTCTAGCTGAGCGAACGTGTCAGAAGTGGTTTGCACGGTTTAGAAGTGGTGATTTCGGCTTGGCAGACCAAGAGCGAGCTGGACAGCCAAAAAAATTTCAAGACGAAGAATTGACAGCATTGCTCGAGCAGGATTCGTGTCAAACGCAGGAACAACTTGCAGCAGCATTAGGCGTTGATCAAACAACAGTCTCCAAACGCTTGAAAGCCATGGGAATGATTCAAAAGATGTCACATTGGGTTCCACATGAATGGAAAGACAGAGACGTTGAAAGACGAAAAACCATTTGCGAATTGCTGCTTCAACGACAGCGCAGAAAGGGGTTTCTGCATCGAATTATTACGGGTGATGAGACGTGGATCCATTACGAGAACCCTAAACGAAAAAAGGCCTGGGTGAAACCAGGTGAACCAGGTCCATCACAACCAAAACGAGATATTCACTGTGCAAAGGTTATGCTGTGCATATGGTGGGATATGAAAGGTGTGGTGTACTATGAGCTGCTGCAACCGGGTGAAACTATGAATGGAGAACGTTATCGACGACAATTAATGCGTTTGAAGCAAGCTCTGGCCAGAACACGACCAGAATGGGAGAACAGACATGATAAACTTATTGTTCAACATGATAACGCTCGCCCACATGTCGCAAAACCGGTCAAAACCTATTTAGAAAATGTCGGATGGGAAGTTTTACCCCACCCGCCGTATTCACCAGACGTTGCTCCTTCGGACTACTACTTGTTCGATTGCATGAACAACGATTTGATTGGACAGCGGTTTACTTCTTCAGAAGATATCGAAACATGGGTCTCTGACTGGATCGCTTCCAAGGATGAGGACTTCTTTCGCCACGGAATCCGTACATTGCCTGACAGATGGGCGAAAGTGGTGGCTAGCGATGGACAATATTTTTCTTAAGGTATTTATGTATTTTGTGTTTATACTACAGCTTCAATGTGTGCGTACCAACCGCACGAATTAATTCCTAGACCAAATACTTTCGTAAACATTCAAGTTCAATAATAATTCATCTTTAGCTTAAGGTAGCTTAAGGGGCATAACCGTGGGAAATTAAACATTTCATTTATTTATTTATTTATTTTTTTTTTTTCACGAATTTCATAACAGTTGTTTTAATAGTGCACTAATAAATCTCTTCGGGACCCTGGTGCAGGAGGGTATTTGTGCTTCACCCAGCCAGCGGGTTATTTTGAAACACATACGCACCCAGAAATGTTTGCTGGGAGGGATCTAAAGTATTTTTAGGAGAATGCAGTACGTCTATGTAATATTGAACCTGTCTTAGTCTGCACCGAATAGATGATAAGTGATTGTTAATGACTGCCACCTATGTTTTGGACAAAAGTGATAGAACCGTATTATTTTTTATAAGAAAAGAAAGAGTACAGACAATGGAGTATTTAGGATTTTGTTTCGGGAAGCTATGCACAACACGCGGAAGCAGAGGGCAATTGCCCACCTGAGTTTGAGAATTAAATATATTTTAATTTATGCATAAATCGAAGTTTTAATGGAAGAATAATTGCAGATTGCTGAATCTTATGTGATATGATACACACAACAATTTAGCAGTGAATGTAACCTTTTATTCTAGTCATAGCAGAAAAAGGAAGCATCCTCTTGACCTACCTAATTTCCCGGGCTTACTTATTCCCGCTCTTGGTTTTCTTTAATTCAAACATTAACATTTTTTTATAACTAAACGATGTAAATATTCCTTTCCTATAATAACTAAAGTCCCGTTATGTTAATATCCGTGCAAGTTGGTGTGGAACATCAGTTTCGCTTATCAGCTCCTCTTAGTTTTGGTGTTACTGACGACAGCCGACTAGAATCAAATTTAACAACGGTCGAATGTATGATAGGAGAAACGAAAGAAAGTAACAACTAAGAAAAAAGGAACAGAAGAGTAGAATGGGCGAAAGAAAGAAAAGAAGAAGTTCTTACATGGGGTGAAATTTAACAAATAGTGTTATTTCTAAACAAAGAGTATAAGAAAATAGAAAGTCAATGAAATTCTTAATGGTAAGAAGGATTATTGTTGTATATGGAATGCGAAAACTAACACATTTATTTCGGGCGGAGGGGCTTGAGCCCGATAACTCCCCAAATACGCCACTGAGTACAGATAAAATCATTTTTCTGTTAAACAAGTATATAGTTCTACTAAGAAAGTCTACAAAGGCTAGTCAAGTCGAGAAATTTAAGGGGGGTTCAGACCCGGTGCTCCCCTCCCAGTGGGCGCATCCCTGGTCAGTGAATGAGATATTGATGCAGTGAATATTGTCAACGAGACTACATGTAAATACTATTTAACAAACTAATAATTTTAATGATTGGTTACTGAAACCGGTGCAGTAAATAAATACATCAAATTTAATGAGTGCATAATTATTTTTTATACAAAACTTGTAAACTTACCGATTCATGTCGAATGCACTCCTGTGGCTTATTCGGTGCGAAGTTTGAGAAAATTGTACTTCGTTGTGTGCTACTTAAAACAAATTGTTGTTTCTTCATTAAAACGATGTGTTCTTTATCTTACAAAACGGAATAAATACGTAGAACAAAATTTGTGGTAGGAACTAAAAATGTTATGGCAACATTGTTGGCTAGATTTTGCATCGTCCACTGATGAAAGAGAAAATAAATCACCATGGAAAATTAGTTTAATAATTGTCCGTATAAGCGCTGTAGTCGATATAGTGATCCATCTTCAGGAAAGTAACTTTACGCTACGGAAGAACTGAGAACTGTACTGTTGTAAGTTGTGTGACTGACTGCAAGCAAACTCAATTTCATTCCGACATGAAAATGAGGTTGCGTTGGATATTTTCTCCGAACATTTTCATTGCCGCTTTTACTGCGGGTGGGAGAATAGGGGCGGGACATCGGTAAAGTACTCTTTCAATGGTTCTATGGCTGTTAACATGTGTTGAATCAAACTGCCCCATTCTTCCTATTGTTTAAGTCAATTATTACGTAATGCATTCGAGCGCAGATAACTGAACCACTCTTTATTTCAATACGGTACGTTACTTTCTGTTTCGAGGTCATGAACACTACAGAATTACTTTATTACTAACCGAATTTAGTTAATTCTACGGAAGAAGAAGAAGAAGAAGAAGAAGAAGAAAAGGAAGAAATTAAATTGCATGTGGTCTAGGCATTACGAGAAGAAAGAAAGAAAGTAATCACTATAAGAATTTTGTAGAAAAGTTGCGATAGAGCTATTTCACATAAAATCGATCAATGGAACCCTAAAAGTCATGTTGAAAGAGAGAAGCTGTTTCTAATATTGTTCACTTGTGGTGTTGACAAGCTCAAGGGGCAATAAAATGGTTCAAAAATATTGCAATGATTCGTGGAGGCATATTAGCTTTCGTTTCTTCTCAGTTTTATACGTTGTTCACACAGGAAAGATGTCTTTCCGTGGCGGAGTCGCAATGCTGTAATCGCACTTCATGATGTAACCATTTGAAATGTCGTTGTTATGAATTTGACAAGAGACGGTGCACTGAAGCATACGTTATAGAAGAAACATAATGAAATGTTGTGTTGGAATGTTCATCACGTGTTTGTGAATAACTGGAATCCTTTCTAGGCGTTATTTAGCCTGTCTTTATATTAATTTTGCTTAGGTAACACCTAAACTAATTAGAAACATAGCTACGAGGGGGGGGGGATATCCTGCCTGCCAATACTTTATTCTTCCTACAATTATTTGTTTAGATCAGGGTTTCTCAATCTGGAGGTCGCGATCCTTAGAGGAGTCGCGAGAGGGTTTCATGGGGGTCATGAAGATAAGCGGAAGAGATAAACATAATTAGAATCTAATACCGGAAAATATTTTGAAATATTGTTTTGAATTTTGTTCTGAGAGACGTATTTTTATTTTTATACCTACTGTTAAGAACTACAAAAAATAGGCCTACTAAACATTTTCAACAGGTGCAGAGTTGTTTAAAAATCAATTGAAATGAAAAAAGTACAATATGAAACTGATGAGAAGTGCATATTGAAATACCAGAAAAATACAAATGCAACAAAACCTGTATATTGAAATACAATCAAAGTTGAAAGCTAATGAGATACCTGAGCATGGTGTGATTTCCTTAGTGCGGCTATGTATGGTTCAATTTTCGTGACACACATTATCAAGTAATTTTAAATATTCAATAACTTTTTTTTTTTAACAACTGTCCAAGTTTTTTTAAAAAACCAAAATTAGAAATCACTTTTTTTGATCATATGACTCAAAATTAAGGGCGTTAACTTAATATAGTTTTAAAAATTTCAAACCTCGTTTTGAAACAACATGACGGATCGGATTCGCTATTTGCAATATGAATGAACTGACCAAATTTAGTTTTAATCCATTCGCTTTTAGGAAAGTTATTGAATCCACTATACACAAGAAATTGATTCTACTATTATAGAAATAGATGGCTATTGTGAGATCGCCGCAATATGTATATTAAAAATTCCACACTAGCTTATTACAAACCAGAACTTAAAATGAAGTCAGTGGCAAGAGGATGTGATAATTCCGGGTCGCGATAGGAATTAGGTTGAGAACCACTGGTTTAGATAAATATGGGTTCAAAAACTAATCAGTCAAGGAATTCTTACAGTTTAATTTGTTGCAAGAAACAGAAATAAATATCCCGATTCGTTTGGACAGGATAAGTAACTGAATCAGTTGTCGATTTCTATTTTTTTTTTGTATTATGAATAGTTTTAACTAATACAATAAAAATTGGATGAATTTCTTCTTCCTATTGCGCAGTTGCTAATTACTATGATAGTAATAGAAATTATACAGTTAGTCGACAACTTACAACTACCTGCACTTAACGACCAGTTGGGAAGGTTAAGTAAGGTCGTTGTTATTATCAGCGTTGAATAATAATAATAATAATAATAATAATAATAATAATAATAATAATAATAATAATAATAATAATAATAATAATAATAATAATAATAATAATAATTTATTATTATTATTATTATTATTATTATTATTATTATTATTATTATTATTATTATTATTATTATTATTATTATTATTATTATTATTTATGTCCGCTGTGAGCATGTAATTAAAAAGTTTGAGGTAAAGGAAGACTGTGCGTGTCTGTAACTGAGAATATTCATAAAAGGGAGAGCTCTCCTCCATAATAAAACACATACAGATGGTGATCAGAAAAATGGAAACACCTGTAGTTGGCAACACATCAGATGTATGGGTTGGCAGTGGTGTCGTGGCGCCCGCAGCGCCGGACTGCTGCTGGTGGTGTGTTAGGTCAGTCTCCATACTACGTCAGGCGCAGTGGAACAGCAGTATCCAGTGGCTACAGCAGACGGAGGTAGTGTAAAATGGGAGACCTCAGATTTTCAAAGAGGGCAAATTGTTGGTGCGCGGTTATGTGGAGTGAGTGTGACAGCAGTGGCTACTGTGTTAGGTGTGTCGCGTGGGACAGTGTCGAAGGTGATGACGGCCTACACAACACACGGGAAAACCACATCGGGGAAGTGGAACAGTGGGCAGAAGAAAATCATGAGTGACGGGTCACGCTGGGTATTAAAGCGCATTGTCACGCAGAACCATCGTGCCACTGCGGAGCAAGTTACGGAGGAACTCAATCAGCACCTCCCCCACCCTGTTTTGACAATCACAGTCCGCCGTGAATTACATGATATGAACTTACGGGGTCGTGTTGCACGGGCCAAACCGCTCATCAGGGACCATAACGCTTTCGCACGCCGCAAATGGTGCCGCGACCATGCAACTTGGACCGTTGAGGACTGGAAACTTGTGATATGGTCGGATGAGTCATCCTTCACCTTATTCCCAACCACGGGCCGTGTTTATGTGTGGAGAACGCCCAAAGAAGCTTATGATCTGCAGTGTCTCCGCCCAAGAGGGCAAATTGTTGACATGGCGGCGGCTCGGTAATGCTGTGGGCCGCCATATCATGGTTTTCATTGGGTCCTGTGGTCACACTTAGCGGACGAATCACTGCCAACGATTATGTCGCAATTTTAGGAGACCACTTGCATCCTATGGTCCGGATGTTGTTCCCGGACAATGACGCCATCTTCCAGGATGATAATGCACCCATTCACACAGCTGGCGTTATTGCAGCGTGGTTTGAGGAACATCGGGATGAAGTTCAACACCTCCCCTGGCCCGCCCAATCCCCAGATTTCAACATACTTGAACATCTGTGGTCCGTCTTGGAAACACGACTCCGGCGACGATTTCCACCTCCATCCTCTCTCGCAGAACTGGCCGATGCCCTGCACGAGGAATGGTGTAAAATTCCACTTGCTACCATTCACGACCTCTATGCCTCCATCCCACGTCGCATCAAGGCTGTTCTGAAGGCGAAAGGTGGCCCGACACCATATTAATCTGGTAAGTTGCAATTTCGTTCAGGTGTTTCCATTTTTCTGATCACCATCTGTATCTTTGCCGGGACAAAATTATCTGTCCTTATTACGGAGACGTCCACTATTGACAGGCGTCTGTTAAGGGATGTTTCACTGTATTAGTATATATATATATATATATATATATATATATATATATATATATATATATATATATATATATATATATATATATATATATATATATATATTGCTTTTTTTTTACAGCGATATGCCATTATTGCTTATTATGCAAGTAACACAGCATTATATACAGCACTAGAATTCGATGTATACTGATATCTTGTTTCTTCAATTTTATGGAGGGGACTGCGGTGGCTCAATGGTAGAGCGTTCACCTCTGGTGCTTGGGGTTCCGGGTTCGATCCCAGCCCCCGCCAAGTGGACCTTGTGGTGGACAAACACCGTGTGTGGGGGTTTTCCCGGGGTTCTCTCTTTTCCTTCCACTTTCTTCATTCCACCATTTCACTCATTACTCATCATCATCGTCTCCTTTAGCCTAACCGGCATAACTGTGGGACGTAAATTTCAAAGATTTCATTTTATTTCATTTCATTTTTCAATTTTATGGTACAGAAACATAATATGATTCCTGTAGACTTACTCGAAACGTTCGAGCTTTACTTCAAATTGACGTTGTTCTATCCAGTGGGTTCCTGTCAGTGACTAGTGTTGGCCACAAGATGAGAAGCACGTTTTCAAAATTCCAGATGAGACGCGAGAATCCAGATGAAACAAGAAATTTCTCGAGTCTTGTGGCAGCACCAATTCACATAAATCTTTGATCTCATACACTGTTTTATATATTATATATGGTAGAAAGTCTATCAATTGACAAAGGGGTTGTAAATACAATGAAAGAGCAACTATCAACGTTTAAAGATACGTAAGTCATTTCACAATATATTCCAATAATAAACATGTTATGCTCGTCACGTGGAAGGATTTTGATAACTTCAAGATGAAATTAAGAAAACAAATCAGAACATAAAATTAGTACATGAATTTACAAAATGCGATGAGAAATGCTTTTCTAGGCTCGAGACGTGACGAGAAAGAATTCTTCTAGAATTGAGATTAGACGAGACTTGTTCGACACTTAAGAGATGCGACTAGAAAACGTTATTCTAGTCTTGTCTCGTCGGCAGTGACGATACCAGCTTTAATTTCTTGAAGGAGAGAAACAAACGAAAGACATAGACATTTTTTAGGAGCATCCTTTTTCTTCCATACCGAAAAGGACACTTTTATGTGATTCGACTTCATTAGAATACATGTCTGACAGCAGGTGTAGTTACCAGGGGGAAGGGTGATTGACCCTTCTCCCCCTCTAGCATCATCACTGGTACCTCTTTCTCAGTTATACAACTTCTTAGCCAGCTTCTTCTTGACAATTGCCATGGAATAAACTAACTTCATTTGTAACACATACAGTCCAATTGTCGCAACTATTTCTCAAACCAAGATAAATTCCTTCTAGGCATGAGAGACCCTGGTTCGATTCCCGGT
This sequence comes from Thermobia domestica, assembly GCF_964235325.1. Taxonomy (NCBI): domain Eukaryota; kingdom Metazoa; phylum Arthropoda; class Insecta; order Zygentoma; family Lepismatidae; genus Thermobia; species Thermobia domestica. Next base: position 285,331,631 of record NC_137457.1, read on the forward strand.
GGGAGCTCATGTTCGGATTCCACATTAATCAGTAAATCCACTCTCATATAGCCTCGCTGCTGAACGGGACGTGAAACTCAAAATCAACTCAACTCAAATTCCATCTAGATTTATCAAATCCCCCTCCCCGAACCACATATCCATTTAAGCTCAGAGTGACTTCAATTAAACTCTTAATAGATCCTACATAGGCCAAGTTAATGGCTGGTTAGCATGGTTGGTAATTTCTGGTTTTAATAAAGCGTATGTTGACCAACAAATAGTTTGACGTCATTTAAGGATACGTTGGTCCAGTGTAGTATAAAGTGTATGTTGGTCAACCAACAATTTTGTCATTTAAGGATACGTTGGTCCAAAATAGTATAAAGCGTATATTGATCTACCAACAATTTGCTGTCATTTAAGGATACATTACTCCAGTGTATTATAAAATATATGTTAGTCAATCAACAATTTACCATCATTTTTACGGATACTTTGGCCCAGCGTATTATAAAGTGTGTGCTGTTCAACCAACAATTTTGTCATTTATCAAATCAACTATTTGCCTTGCTTTTCCAAAATCGCAATGTTGTTTCTTCATAAGGACTATGTTGGCATCTGAGCTAGCCAGTACTTTAGGGCAGTCTTAACCTCAAATACAAGGCAGACGAACAATTCGTCCTTAATATTCAAATTGTGAAATCTGTCAACAGCTTACTATTTCTCCACTGCTGGGTCTACCCTCTGTATGCTGCTCGATTTACCAGTATCTTCACAGTAATATTGTATCGAAAGTTTCCCCTTGGAAAATCTTTTGAAATTACCAGTACCTTAAATCAATTATCAATGCTGCCAATTGGTAACGTTATAAGCATAGTATTTGCATAATAACATAGTATTTGCACATAATTTTTGTACTAGCTTCGCTAGGTCCAATAGATTCAAGCAGACAATGAACGTAGTCAATATTATTTTTCAGATGTGTAACTTTATTTTTGCCTCACCTTGTACTACAAAGGAACCACGATTTGTCACATGAAACAATTTCTTCTAAGTGTTAACAAAAACAAAATGTTAAATTTTAGGTTAAGATATAAGGACACCATTTTATTTTGTCAAATTATTATCTAAATACCTAAGTGTATTTCTCCCCTCTTGTTCGTCTCTACCATATTAACAGACATATGTTGTTGGCATATGTTGTCTGGCTGTTGAGGTATTAAGCATTTTAAAGGAACAATGTAATACAAAACATCCGCCTTGTTAAAAAGACAAGAAAAAAGAGGGGAAAGTATACGTGCGTAGTCTTTTGTTTGGTTCTTTGACATGGTCAAACGGGGCAAGGACAAAGCTATCCGACCTTTATCACGCAACTTCTAAACAATCGAAAGGGGAAAGATAAAAAAAAAAACAACGTGTTCAGGAACTACATGTCATACACGCAGTTTTTTATTAATATTTTTGTAGGCTACTTTACTTAGGTATAAATTGTATTTATATTATTCTTGGAAAGCCCAAACTAGTGACTGAAATAAAATAGTATGTTCCGATATGACTCTACCAGCTTTGACGCTCGAGGTTCAAGCGTACCATCCCTGCAAATGGCAAACTGAGATTACAAGCAGTGCGTGTGACTAGTGTTTCCTTGAAACTTATTTAGTACGGGCCCTTGAGACTTGTTCGCTAATCGAATAATTAATCAAGTAATTTCTCTTAACTCGAATAATTATTTGAAGAATGTTCGTTATTCTAATCTTTAGTAAACAACTTCTCTAACTCGAATAAATATTTGAAGAATTGTTAGTTACTTGATTGATTCAATAAGCAATATTAGGCCTTATGCAGAGTCGTTTTGACGTATGATTAGCGTTATACTAATGCCTGACTACTGCAGGAAACATATATTAGTCGAACTCTTGAGTATGACACTAATCATGCGTCAGAATGTGTCTGCATAAGGCCCATTTACTCTCTCCCAAACAGTTCATTATTCTGCTTTTAACTGTCTCCAATATTGCAATTTTCTCCCAATTTTCTGCAAATATTTCTTCACTATCTTTTTTGTGCCATTAACTTCAAATCGATCCATTGTTTTTTTATCACTTGCATATAGTGGTGTACGCAAGGGGAATTTCTGGGTTTTAACCCTTCCTTGAGATAAATATTATGCAAAAATAAACATTTATCACATTTAGGTATGCATACAAATTCCTGAAATGATATGAGATTCGGAGCTTGATCCCCCTTGATGAAATTCTGCGTACGTTACTGCTTACTTTAATATTCACGTTTCTCCTTCGTACCCTGTACATCTTGTATACGAAACGTTTAATTATGTGATTTTATTTATTTACTTGTAATTCTTTACTCAAGATCCATAAAATATGAGTTTTCACCTAAGTTTCGACATCATTATCTTTGGTTTTGTTTATGATAGGATAGGATCCGCGATAGACAAGTAAGTTTCTGTCTATACAGTGCTAAACTTTCGTATCCCTAGATTTCCTAGGCTGATTCATCCAAGTTGATCACAAATAGTAGTCTTGCACCAATTTAAAACACTTTCAAACATTGCTTATTGCCGTCCTTCCGACAGAAGTCTTCCATATTTATTGTGTTTTGTATTACACACTTTATTAATGTTGTCGCCAGTTAGGATTGTTTACTATGCTAAGGAGCTATGTTTCTTATGACATGAAGTAATAGAAGCTTACTTGTTGTTTATCCAGTATAATTATTTGTACAACAACGAATAATTATTGTGGAAAGTTACGTGCAAAGTGGATCGATTAGGGAAAATTAATGGATTTTTGTTAATAGGGAACTCAAGTGGCCACTGATAATAATTATTTGGGAACAAAATCATCAGGTAAACACTGTATTCAACGTCTGGAACGGAAATGAGAGTGAAACCGGCTATTACTGAAGAAACCGAACAGTATCCGCAGTATCGCCGTGGATGGCCTGCACTCTAACAACCACCATATATTCCAATGCACTCGGAAGTGCATTACAGTGATGAGAAAGTACATGAACTTAGTGCTTCGTGACCCTAAAGGCTCAAAAGTCGTCAGGCTCGTGACCTACTAGAACCTGTGACTCAGATTGGTTCGATGACACAGAAAGTGCCATGACTTGAAAAGACCCGGACAACACGAAACTGACATTCACACACATAACTGCAAATGACTATTTGTGTCTCTTCTCACTAATTTTATATTTTTCTTTCTGTGTCTCTCCTCTGTTAGGGTATGTGAGCACATCTGAATTCACTTTAGAACTTAATGTTTTATGAACTGGTGACATACTATGCGAGTGTGTTTTCGTCATACGGCATAGAAGATCTGGATTCGATTTTTGGTGGCAGTGCATGCCACTTTAAGCTGGAAGTCCGCATATCAATGAGGTAGGTTCTACAATACAAGTAATTCCGAAATAAATAGGAATTGAATAACTAGATTCAATGTGTGGTGATTAAAAAATAATATCATATCAGGAATTGAACTCATGAATATACGATTTCGAGTAATGAACAGCAAAATTTTGCAATAATGCTGTTACGCTGATAAGATTTGCACTGCTTTCGAACACTGGGCCAAATCAGATTTCAGAAGCAAGACCTAGACTTTGATGACTAGGAAGAAAACCATGGCCAAAGTAACCCGTGACGTTTCAGCACCCCTTATGAAACCTAAATGTTACGAAATTATTTTTGCAATAATAATAATGTGTGGCATACACAGAATTTCATCAAAGGGAAGTTTGAAAGTCCCAAATTCATATAGTTTGATGATTTTTGTATATATATGGCAAATGTGTATTTTTAAAAAATAAAACCTTGTTTAAAGGAAGAGTTAAAACCTAGAATAATCCTCTGCCACACCACTGATAGCAATAACACATTTGTTTTTTTTTTATTTTGTGTTACTTGCTCGTGGTCCATCCTGCAGTGATGGTTACAATAAATACGAAATATTTCTTCTACATTATCATACACGTAATCTCTAAGGTAAATCTATAATTTCCTCTTCCAAGTTATTGACTCTTAAAGGTGCTATACATATTAAACCATCTCCTGGTTTTCACTTCGTAACAACCTTTAATTACTACTCTATACTGGCATTTTTTTTTAAATGATTGACCCTGGAAACGCGTAAACGGATATTCTTTTGTACTATTATATTTATGCTGTTCAATTACCGGTAATAATAATTCACGTCTAAGAACGACCACTCATCACTGGAATTAACAATTTATTCGCTGTTTTTTTTTCAGGATGTACTCACGGATATGTACATACAATTTATTCAGAATCATAAAATAATATTTTGTTATTCTTCGGAAAAAAGCCTGCAGTAAATTCTCAGCTTATTATGTAAAATGACTCCTATTACTTGTATAAAAAAAAGTGTGTTCCAACAAATTTTTGTATTCGAAATAGTTTTATTATTATTCTTTCTTTTTACGGAAGAAGGTCATGTTCTTACGTGCTAACTGTGCGTGTACGAATCTTCTGCTTTTGAGACTTACGTACGCACAAACAGCAAAATAGAAACCAAAAAAATAATCGATTTACATTTCAAATCATGTCTGTGTTTTCGGGATATAAGATAAAATAGCGTCGCAACATTTTATAGACAGTAGCTGGGAATTTTTCTGAAATAATACTCCAGTAAAATCACGTAATCGGTGTTCACAACTTCGTGTAAATATATTTTTTATGTAAAGATCATAAGAATAATTATGGGCACGTACTTTTTTATATTAAGATATGGTTGAGTTATTCTTAATCTCGAGGTCAAATAATAACCTTTTTGTTTTTAAGTTTGATTAGAATTCACGCAACTTACCTATGCTAAATTGTTTTGGAAAATAATCACTCGATATGTTTCAATCTTTAAAATTTAAATCCATGAGTTATTAAAAAAAAAAAAAAAAAAAAACTACGCTGAAATTCCTACAAGAATTATTGTCAATTTCCTGACAGCGAACTTCCCATCCGAAGGAAAAAAATCCCTGATTACATGCAAAATTTCCCACCAACTAAAATATATTTCTTCTTGTCATTCTGGCATAGCAGCGATATCTATATGAGTGCCAAATTCCGAAAACACATCTAGTATCTCTACACAAAATTCGCGGCAGCATCACAATGCTTAGTAATAATAATAATAATAATAATAATAATAATAATAATAATAATAATAATAATAATAATAATAATAATAATAATAATAATAATAATAATAATGTGTTGAACCTACGAAAAACGTTGAGAAAAATAGATGATTGTATGACACAAAATTTGCGTTATTCAGGTCATATAGAGAATTCACAAAATCCAAACGTAATATTGATTATATAACAAACTGAAACGCAAATTTTACATTTTGTTGAATCAGAACACAATGTAATGAGATTCATGATTTCAGAAACACTCCACATTACATATCTCCCATACTAAGATATTTTTCTGGTATCGTTTCTTAAAAACCGAATCGCTGAGGTATAAGGACAAAAATCTCACGGCCAAATCATCGCCACAGAAAAATCCTGCAGACCAATACGTCACCGCACAGAATCTCACGAGACAAGATCTCGAATAACTAAAATCTCGAAAGAAATCTAGCAGGTTGAAAACTCGCATAGTGCTTGTTGGGCCAAACTCTTGTCACTTCGGTAATAGATTATGATCATAGATGCATTGCATTTTGCGACACAATTTTTTCGTTTGCATCGCATTTTCTAGAATTTTCCATTATCATTGCCCCGGCCAAGTAAGTTTGTGGTGGACAAGATTGTGTCCGTGGGTTTTTTTCTTGGCACTCCCGTTTCCTCCCTTATTCTCATTCCACCAATCCTTCCATCATAATTCATTTGCCTAAATCATCGCCTTGCTTAGCCAAAAAGGCATAATCGTGAGACGTTAAACTGAAAAATTGTATTTCATTTTCCTTGATTATCATATGACTGCCCAACAGACGCCAGGTACTACGTCCATTATTCTGCGTTTGCCATTACATTATTCATACATAGATACAGATAGTAAAAATACCCATATTTCCCAACATGTACAGAAGCAAATAGCTAATGTTATTCAGCTGTTATTATTATTATTACGTTGTTTCTCTTTCATCGAAGCGGAAGTGAAAGTATTGAGTATTATGGATGCATAATATGTAGTGAATTGGAAAACAAGTAGCGGTTATGGGGGAAATAAAGATTGTAATACATGCGGGAGAAAAAGAACATTCTTGTGTTTGTCTGGGTAAAAATGTCTGATGCTTACAAAGCAACACGTAATGAGTGTTTCTTTTTTATATAATTTCTAACTGTAATTCTGTTACCTTGACCTGTAAAATGAAGAGGTTACTACAAGCATTACAAAGTTCTCATGGGAACAATTAAGTTTGGTGGTAGAACGTTTACCCCTGATGCAAAGGGTCCTTGGTTCAATCCTAGGTCATGGGAGTTTAGTAGTGAAATTAACATTATGTACTTGTTTACTGTCTTAGTTTTTAAAATTATTTTTCTCTTCATGTTACTAGTTCATCTAAAATTATTAAATTATATTTTAGCATGCATATTTATTTTGATCTACGGAGCGTAAGTTAAGAAAGGAAACACTTGACCCATGACCAATTGACCCACCACCACCGTGATCCACGACCTACTGTGACCCACCACTCATCGTGATTCACTCTGACTCACCACCCACATGGCCCACTCTGACTTACCAAAACCCATCGTCATCAACTCTGACCCGTGATCCACGCTCTCCTCTCCACTGACTAAAGACTTTACACTTGTAATAGAATAAATTATCACTAATCGGAGTTTGAATTTCTACGGCCAATCGCTCAAGCACTTCTCTATTACAATATCAGTGGATCTGGCCTTTACGATATAAAATGGTAAAGTGTTTGTCATGGATCATATTACGATAAATTTCAATTTAATTATCCTTTATAATTATTTCCTTGTTGAATTACAGATATTTTTCAGTGGAAAATAGGTTCAAATTTGACTGTCTCAAAAAAGGGGGGCAACGTAAAAAGGAAAAAAGAGTAAAATTCGACTGTGTCTCGAAAATCAAGTAGTAAGTCCTATTACTATTATTACGATGACAAATCTCAATATCCAAAAATATCTGAAGGTCTTTTTTCACTTAGATATACTCATCTCACGTAAGTAAATAGAAATAAATGAAAAATGAAAAAGGAAGAAATATGGAGATCTTGAAAGTAAACTGTACACAAATTCACCAGTGTTCAGAAGATACTGTTCACAATGCAATGAGCAGAGTGGGTCGGTGGGTCGTATGAGTCGGTTGAGTCAGAGTAGTTCGGTAGGTCATGGTGGGTTGAGTCAGAGTGAGTCAGATCGAGATCGGCCTCGTGGTTTAAGAGCTGCAAAGCCATAAATATATAATGGCCGGATTTAGGTGGGTGAGTGCAACGGAGAACATGCACCTCCCTTCACTGTAAATATACACTTTCTAAAATGAGAACCTAGCAGTAAAAAAGCAACATTTTCCGAAACTTTCTGCTGTCATGTGTCCGTTTGAGGCTTAAAAGAAAGCTTAGTTTTGCAAAACCAATAGTTTAAGTCGATTTTCTGAAGGTTCAAGGAAAAAGGTTCACTGAACAGTCATATTCCTCATTCACACCACAGATGCCTAAAGACATTTAAAAACTTAAAAATTTAAATCAAATATAGTGGTGGTTATTGGTGCACCCCCTTTCAAAAAATCCTGGATCCGGCCCTCTATATATATATATATATATATATATATATATATATATATATATATATATATATATATATATAATATAATGAACACTTCTTTTTAAATAATTATACACTAGACACTTTTCAAATGTACTCTTTCAAATAGCAATTGACCCGTAAACAATTTTGATTCGCGGCAAAAACACAAGAACTGCTAATAGTTGTTATTTAATACGATCCCAGTTTTATTGACGTCACGAATTTTCATAAACTTCACTTCATACAGGAAAAGAGAACATGTCCTTAACCTTTCAAATTCTGATTGAGGAAAAATGAATATCATCACTTTGCACTTCAAGTAATTAACAAAACTTTACCTTGGCCGTGAACATAACACACATATTAATTACCTATAAAACTGAGAAAAAATAATAGGTTTAATATATGTTATTATGTGTTGTTAAAATGATCTTAACCAAGGACCATTTTATATATGTGTGCTTGGGCATGTGAAAATTATAAATAACTTTATGCAGTTTTGTATCTCACTGAATATATTTTTATGGAGTGCCTATGTGCTACGATTAGATTTCAAAATCATAGCTACCCGATTATTATGAAAGCAATTATCTTCTTGCAGATTCAAAATATGGTTATCATATTGTATTTATTGCTTCCCAAACCACCAATGTGTTCTAACAAACTCTTGGGCCAAGGATTTTATTTTTTATTTTGTTAGATGAGCATCTTACACAAGATTATCTAGTAGTGACGTTAACATTCTCTTTTCTATAACGTAATTTACGTTTATGTGTTACTAGTTTATGATAGCAATTATCACAATTATTAGTAAAGGTTATTTCTAATGACGGTTCACTACATACATGAGTTGCCCAAGCTTTAGAAAATACTGTGAGTGCTCGTTGACTTTATGAAACAAATTTCCCATGAAATTTGGTTTATCAAAAGTCCTTTATACAGGGTGTTTCAAAATAACACCGACAACGTTTGAAAATCAAAATGAAATGAAATCTTTCAGTTTAACGTCCCACGATTATGTCCTTTTGACTAAGGGAGACGGATGAATAAGGTAAGTGAATGAGGATGGAAGAATTGGTAGAATGAGAATGTGGAAGGACCTACGGAAATGATGTTATAGACCACAAACTTACTTGTCCGAGAATCGAACAAGGGACCTCACGCACCAGAGTGGCTCTATCACTGAGCCACGGTGCCCCGCCAGACAACATTTGGGAAATGATTCCTGATACTATGATAGGACAAAGTATGGACCAACCTAGATGCAGAAATGTTTGCATCCGAAGCTATAATCAGCCGAAGCAAAAACAACCATAACTTGAGAACAAAATGTCGGATCGAAGTCTGATAAAAGTTCGGTAAATGTCCATTATTTTTAGTCGTAGATTCTATTAATGCACAGTTGGGTGTGGTGCAAGGGCGGATCAAGTGTGAACCCCAAAAGAATTTGGAGAATTCCTGAGGATTTTTTTTTCAAAAGTTAAATTAGCAAAATAAACAACAATCAAGGTCAATTATTGAATGAGAATATCATAGTAGAACCAATATCGTTCAAGCAAGTATACTTAGAATTCGAGGGAAGGAGAGATGCGCGCGCGCGTTTGATTGATCTACTTAGTGTCAGTTGAAAATAACTCTTGCAGGAAGAGCTGTCCATCTGATGGAAACATCTTTTGACTGTATGACTTATCATTTAAGAAAAAATTTAAAATATAAGCTTGTTGCATAGGAGTTCGCAGCTTGTGTATATATAATTATTAACAATCTCTTGTACTTTATGAACAATCCTCCACTTTAATTTCTCTCTTCTCACTTTCTAAAATTGTAGAATCCAAACTTGATGTGTTTACATTGATGAACTAATATACTATTGAACTTCCTATTACAGGGCATTTTTACCTTTTCTATTACATACGTCATCTGAGTGTATTTTTCTCTCTTACTCCTGAGTTTCTCTAGTTGAAGTTTCAGTCACTTTCCTTTCTCGCTGCTCTTCTACTTTTTATGCCTTAACGGGATGATCTACCTTTTCTCGGCACAAAAATTTTTATATTGGACCTTATGGGGAGAACATGGCTACCGAATTTCCTCAGTTTCTAAGGAACTAGGTATCTCTAATGGGAAAGAAAAATTTTGCAGCATTCTACAGAAGTTTATTAACGGGTTGAAATACTTAAATTGTATATTTGTCTGCTAGTTTAGCAGAAATAAATTATTAAAAAATAAATAAATTAGTTTCTTTTTATACAAATTATAATATGTCTAACTTTGGAACCAATTATGGTAGAAAGACCAACTTTTTTTTTGTTTTATTCCTTGAGAAGAAACGACTCTAATAGTTTTAATCACAACCATATCTGATACGCCAATTAAAAAATAGTATTTTAATATAAGTATTAAAGTCCACCTGTCAAGAAGTTTGACGAGGGTAAGGCATCCGCGCCCACCCTTTTCTTTTGTTTTCTTCCCGAGAGATATGAAGGGACCGTTTTCACAGCAGGTGTCAATGCGAATGTAAACATCCTGTCCTCACGTTCAATAGCCCAAGTTCGGCCACTTTCTCTCTCTTTTTTTCTCTCTCTCTCTTTTTTTCTCTCTCTCTCTTTCGAGGAGGTGTTTCTACCCTGTAAGAAAATTATAGATATGTAGAGAAAATGGTGATCAATTATTTCTGATAGCCAGATGATAGACAAGCATTCTAAAATGCCTTCGAATTCCAAAAATGTATCGACCGTAACTTTACCATCTGTTTATTTTCAGAAGGCAAAAGTTTTATTATTATTATTATTATTATTATTATTATTATTATTATTATTATTATTATTATTATTATTATTATTATTATTATTATTATTATTATTATTATTATTATTATCTCAAGAACAGCAACAGGATAATATTCCAAAAAGATGTCTCAAAAGTATCAAAGTTCTGAACAATTTTTACAGCTGTAGTGGAGAAATAAAGTTATTTAGGACATTTATTATTTGTTTATTTCTAACGACAACTAAAAAGTTTATGTACATTGTGCAAAATTATTTTAACTTGCAAAAGAATCTTTTGTAATGAAATTTAACGAGTTAGTTCTTGTGTGATCTGATGAGACTTCAATTGAGACTCCCCCACCTCGCTCCCCTATATCACTTCGTTTGACATTTCAAAGAAAATATTTTTCATTACTGTTTGTTTTTGTCATCTCAGGAAATATTCTGTTTGATATTTGTCATCTCAGGAATAGTTCTGCCTCAGAAAATATGTTGTATGTAAAGAAAGGATGAATATTTTCGAGAGTACATTAGTAAATCAAAGAGTTAAAAAAAGAAAAAAAAAACTTTTGGCACAGGGCAACAAGAGACAGCTTTCCTTGAAAAATTGAAACGGCTGTCGTTTGTACTTTTTTCTGGATCATGCTGGCGTTCACATTGAAGTAAGGCAATTTTGAACCAAATTTGGTTTCATTTCTGACTTTCGTGTGTGTGTGTGTGTGTGTTTGTGTGTGTGTCATACGTATTGGGACAGTTTTGAATGAACAGTGCGGGACACATTTTAAGCAAGGTTTAAATTGGTTAAATCGGTGTCTATAAGATGAACTGAATCAAAATTAGCGAACAGAATGCTATTTGGTCTATTTATTGAGATTTGAGGGTCCTTCAGACCGAGTCCAGAACATTAACTTCAGGCAGTTTCCGGGCAAACCAAACTAAATATCGAATTCTAATAATTCAGAGTTGATAGCATATTGTTTTACACCACATTGAGTGATATATATTAGCAATTAGTTCTCTACCGTAAAAAGTAGCCCTCTGAAGCGGACCACCATAATTATCCTTTGGCTCATATTATTGTTTGTTCAAACCTTCCCTACCCTTGTTTAAATCTACCTCCCAAGGGAATATATTTGAACGATATCCCTTATGGGCTTACGTCTCATCGAAAATTTGAAAAAGTTCTCCATTCTCTGGTCACATTGGTATATCATATTCAGCACATTGATGCACTTGTATAAGAAAATTTACTGAGTGTGAAGGAGAAAATAAGAATTTCGGGAAATTTATTGTTCAAATGCCCTCCGCCCTCTACTCTAAATGTATTACTTATGGTATGTGGCCATAGGGTAGCTAGAAGTTATGCCATTCAACTTACATAAGGACCACTATAGTTGCGTGCCTCCCAGGCTTGATAAACTAAAATAAACATTGATTATGGACTAACACTCTTTTAGCATGAAACGATTCAGTTGTAGAAATTAAGAATTTTTGAGAGGTTCAAACGGCGTCTTTTCAAATTTTCAATTTGGTCATTCAGGTTAACGAACTCATCCAAGATCATTGTACAAATCAGTTTGTGTACCAAGTTGTTTTTTTTTTTTTTTTTTTTCATTGAAATCAAGGCTGTTAGCTCGTTCACAAGAAAAAATCATATTTGATATATGGGGGCGTGAGTGCACAAGGAATTCAAATCCCACATTTTTATTTTTTTGATACAAGTGTCATGAAAAAGCATTGAAATATATCCCTTTTTAATACGAAGATAGTGCAAACTCTCTGCCGGTGGTTAACCCAGCCGGTGATGTAGGGGAAAAGCGGCTGCCTGCTATGCCGCACTGAGTAGGTTGAGTGTGGGTTCAAATCCCGCTTATGCCGATCATCCTGGCTGAGGTTTTCCTCAATTTCACCAGGAGAATGCCGGGGTCGTACCTTCTCTAAAACGGCCAGGACCACGACCACTTTTTTTTCAAATCTAGCTTTCCCTAAAGGGCCGATGTGACCTCGAAATTGGAGGCCCGACCCCTTCCTATTGTCCTTCTCGTTCACAAATAAATAAGAAGTAAATAAATTGAATCCCTTGTACACTGAAGGCCCCATGTTAACATTTATCAAACATCTGATTTTCAACTCTTTAGGATAAACGATAAGACTAACTGACAGTGCGTAGTCTTAGCGGGGTAAGTGCGGAAAACGAAAAAGTCAAAGAAAACAGGGCTTTGCTCCCTTGTCCCCATATAACAATGCACAGTATGGACACCGTTCCAAATGGGTCTTACAGGAGTTATCATGGCAACATTTTTGTATAAGACAATTGGTGTGTGTCGTCTGCATGGTTGTCTGGGGACAAAAAAGGGCAAACATGTTTTTCAATAAATAAATAAATAAAAGAAAACGTGCATTTTTCAATTCCCATATCCTCCTCCTAAGAAGGCGCTTAGCGCAACGAGCCTAAACTTTAAATGCTTTGAAAATTTGTTCTTTTTTGCGTATCCTGCTTCTTGTTTCAACTCCCTAGGACAGTGATGATTTCAGGGGTGATTCTGGGGGGGGGAATTCTCCCAAGAGCTACGAAATTCACCCTCGAGTGCTTGAGATCTTCGCAGAAATTTCTGTGGAGCACGCAATTTTTAATCGCTTTTGCCCTGTGCGTGGTGCCTCCGGAGGAAATGATCTGAAATTAACACTGCTATAGGATAATTGGAGATTGGCTTACAGTGCTTAGTCTTAGCGAAGTAAGCACGAGAAACCAGAAATATCACAAAAAAACAAGGCTTTTGCTCCGCTGTTCCCCCGTGAAAATGCACGGTTTACACACAATACAGGTTGGATCTAACAGGGCTATTTAGAGAACGTCTTATAGAGCATTTGGTGTGCAGTGTTGTCTGCGGACAAGGAGGCAAAACCGTGTTTTTCATTAAAAAATGGAGTATTTTAAATTTCCCTCGCCCCCTCAGGAGACGCTTCTTCAATGAGACCGTATCCTGCCTCTTTCTCCCATTCTCTAGGCTCTAGGCCAATTAGGATGACAGGCATTTGATTAAGTCCATTACCTGGTTGCCTAGTAATTAGCCATCATATTGGCTGCCATATTGGATTTAGACAATGTTCTCTCATGTTACCATGTAAAATATGTCTTGTCGTGATGAAAGCTACCAGAAAAAGTAGGTTTCGTTTACTCCTAAGGAAGTACGCTACCTAGAGTAATGCGTGCATATACGCATTTGTAACTTTGTACAGTTAATCGTTAGACAACAGTGTTGCCAGGTTGTAAGGTTTCTAAGTGGCAATAAACAATGCCATATTTAAATTCATCGGCCTCAGAAACCTATAGTTTGACACCAAAATTATCTTTCTAAGTGCCTTGGTTCACGATCTCTCTCTTTATATATATATATATATATATATATATATATATATAGAGAGAGAGAGAGAGAGAGAGAGAGAGATTTACGTAGGGCGGTAGCCATATTGGAAAATGACTGCTACCAGGAAAACACCACAAATTTGAAATATATTCCCAAGACATTATTTTTAAAAGAACTTAGGGGACATTTTTTTACGGACACCTATATATGGGGGCCAGGACTTTACATTGTCGGAATCCTGTGGGGGCACCCCTCTGCCCCCCTTCCCTTCGCCACTACTGTATGCTATAATATTTGTCCGGAAGGGAAAAAATTCCCAAAATAACAGCGTTTTCTGATATATACTGTTCTTCCCGCGCACTCTAGAATGCATCTTGATGAACTTCCAGAGGTAACGGGAAAAAGAGGATACTTCACACCACATCGTCCAGTCTCTTAGTATGGAACCATTGAGGGAGACAAACTATATAAAGCGAACAGTATTTGGCAGCTGACAGATAATCTCAGAAACTGGTCGAGAACCTGTTTCATTCAGACATCCATCCCCTTCCCCCTCCATTTCACCAACCCCCGCCCTTTCCGCGGCCAAGCTTAGAGTGGGGCGTGACTTACCCTCGTCAAACTTTGACAGGTGGAATTTAATACTTATATTAAAATACTATTTTTTAATTGGCGTATCAGATATGGTTGTGATTAAAACTATTAGAGTCGTTTCTTCTCAAGGAATAAAACAAAAAAAAAGTTGGTCTTTCTACCATAATTGGTTCCAAAGTTAGACATATTATAATTTGTATAAAAAGAAACTAATTTATTTATTTTTTAATAATTTATTTCTGCTAAACTAGCAGACAAATATACAATTTAAGTATTTCAACCCGTTAATAAACTTCTGTAGAATGCTGCAAAATTTTTCTTTCCCATTAGAGATACCTAGTTCCTTAGAAACTGAGGAAATTCGGTAGCCATGTTCTCCCCATAAGGTCCAATATAAAAATTTTTGTGCCGAGAAAAGGTAGATCATCCCGTTAATACCGTATGTTTTCGATGCTGTAAATTATGTAAAAGTTAATAATCAATGCAGTGGCGGTCGGTGGATTGTGGTTTCGGGTGTTGCAGTACGAACCATAAGACAGAAGATATAAAGTGGACTCATTGACTAATCAGCATAACTTTAGAAGAAAATGCTATGTGACATGTGAAATAAAATTCTATTTTTGCAAAAATAAAAAGATGCAGAACATTTTATCTAATTAATCACCTTAATTAATTAGTAAGTTCATTCTCCTCTCTTTGATTGGAGCAAATCTGTCTAATACATGCTGGTTGAACTCTGGTATTCTTATTGTCAGGTCTTTTTCGATGGAAAGCATAACCAATGGTGATAACCTTTCTTGGGACATTCAATTTAGGGATGGCCAATTCCGGAATTTTTACTTTCCGGAATCCGGAAAGTAAAATCGGAAAATTCCGGATTTCGGAAAAATTCCGGAATTCGGAAAAATTCCGGATTTCGGAAAAATTCCGGAATTCGGAAAAATTCCGGATTTTGGAAAAATTCCGGATTTCGGAAAAAATCCGGAATTCGGAAAAAATCCGGAATTCAGAAAAATTCCGGAATTCGGAAAAATTCCGGATTTCGGAAAAATTCCGGAATTCAGAAAAAATCCGGAATTCAGAAAAAATCCGGAATTCGGAAAAATTCCGGATTTCGGAAAAATTCCGGAATTCGGAAAAAATCCGTATTTCGGAAAAATTCCGGAATTCGGAAAAATTCCGGATTTCGGAAAAAATCCGGAATTCAGAAAAATTCCGGAATTCGGAAAAAATCCGGATTTCGGAAAAATTCCGGAATTCGGAAAAATTATTTTTTCTTTTTGTAATCCTAAGAATTTTGTTCAAATGCAAACGAACAAATTTCCTTTTTGTAATCCTAAGAATGTATGATGCAAGTTAAGCTGAAACTTACATCCTAAAGTATACACTACTCAATCTTCCCATGGTTAATGAGATGTAGTCCAAAAGTACGATGTACTCCTAATATTTAATTTTCGTTTTACTGTGATATTGTCCAGATGTAAGACATATCACACTGAGATAAACAACTTGACATAATGAAGATGTTATCATACGTAGTTTTCCAGAAAATCGTGAGAAACGATTTTTTATGAAGTTAAAATATGCGTCGCTTGTTGCCAGTGTGATGCAATTGATAACTTTTATGCTGGAATAGTCTTATTATTATTATTATTATTATTATTATTATTATTATTATTATTATTATTATTGTTATTATTATTATTATTATTATTATTATTATTATTAATCGTTTATGTACTGTAAAAGAAAAATATGAACCGTTAAGTAGTAGATTTTATCTGTTGTTTTTTGATATCTTCTAACAGTAATAACAAATTGCTTGTAAATACGCAATAATTATCAAGGACAATGGCATATTAATGTAAGGACTACTCTGCAGACTAGCAATAAACAATAAACAATAACATAAACAATAGTCCCCCCCAAAAAAAAAGTAACTAACTTGGGCACGTCAGAATATTCGCGAGAATATAGGGACGCATTGAGACTAGCAAAAAACGTGGTGTTATTATTACTCAAAGGGCCGTACGATGGAGGCTTTAACGTTAATGTTAATGGCACCAATGAGCACTTACTTGCTCTAACGGTTAACCGGTTTGGGTACAAAACCTCGCGGCGACAACCTCGCGGACCAAAACCTCGCCTGGCCAAAACCTCGCCTCCCAAAACCTCGCGGGCCAAAATCTCGCCGGGCCGAAACCCCGCCTGGCCAAAACCTCGCCGCCCAAAACCTCGCGGGACAAAATCTCGCCGGGCCAAAACCCCGCCTGGCCAAAACCTCGCCGCCCAAAACCTCGCGGGACAAAATCTCGCCGGGCCAAAACCTCGCCTTGCCAAAACCTCGCGCCCCAAAATATCGCCATACCCAAAATCTCGCCTGACCAAAATGTAAATGTTCCAACAGATGATAAGAATGACGGTATAAAAGACGCTGTTTCAGAAAAAGTATCACGGGTATTTGACCAAGTCTCGCGATACCATATGAAAATTCTATTTCTGTATTAGAGGATTTCAATGTGAAGATAGGGCGACAGGATGTTTTTAAACTGGTTATAGGGAAAGAAAGTCTGCATAAGGAAAGCAATGACAACTAACGGGGTTAGTTTCGTGAACTTTGGGGCATCCAAAAACTTAAAATTTCAACAAAAATCTAATATTTATGAAAGTATGAAATAATATATGTTTTTACGACGTCCCTTGATTATGTCCTGTAGGTTAAAGGAGACGTAGATGACCAGGATGAAGGAAATGATCGAATAAAGAAAGTGGGAGGAAACGGGAACAACCCGAGAAAGCCCATGCACATGATGTTTTTGTATCTTCTTCTTCTTCTTCTTCTTCTTCTTCTTCTTCTTCTTATTATTATTATTATTATTATTATTATTATTATTATTATTATTATTATTATTATTATTATTATTATTATTATTTTAAATGTGGAATTGCATATTAAGAAACTCATTGGATAAATTTTAAAGAAAAGTTTCATTCGCGGCGAGGTTTTGGCCACGCGAGGTTTTGGGTGGCGAGGTTTTGGCCCGGCGAGATTTTGGCCCAGCGAGATTTTGTCCCGCGAGGTTTTGGCCGGCGAGATTTTGGCCACGCGAGGTTTTGGCCCAGCGAG
Organism: Thermobia domestica; assembly: GCF_964235325.1. Classification (NCBI taxonomy): domain Eukaryota; kingdom Metazoa; phylum Arthropoda; class Insecta; order Zygentoma; family Lepismatidae; genus Thermobia; species Thermobia domestica. Next base: position 285,349,237 of record NC_137457.1, read on the forward strand.
ATTTTGTCCCGCGAGGTTTTGGCCGGCGAGATTTTGGGCGGCGATGTTTCGGCCGCGAGATTTTGTCCGTATCCCATTCCGAACAAATGAAAAAAAAATATACAATTTTAGTTCACTAAAGGGCAATCCATACAAATACAATTTTTCATTATACTACAAAATTTACAATAAACGTATAAATGACTGATATATAATTATTTATTAATATAATCAAAGAGTATAATTTAATCTACAAAAGGCTGTTTGGCTCTACCCAGATATCTCTGTTCACAATCCTTGAGAGTTGTTTGGCTTTTCAGGACACAAAATATAGAAAAGAAAATGTAAAGTGAATGTAAAATCAGTTCAGTAATATTATCAAGAAAACTATGTACAGTGTGTTTACTTGCTGGAATTACACTTCAAACACACAATTGCGTTCAGTCGTTCTTTCAGGAAAAATGTTCCGGGGGGCACATTTAGTATTCCGGAGGGGGGTCACTGCTGGTACTATTCTATTTATTATTATATTATAGACGTATTATTTTGGTCTCCTCCGAGGGGGCACTCTGAGAGCTCTGGGGAGGCCAGTGTTCCCCCAAAATCATCTCTGGAAGAAGCAGTGATTGCGTTGATCCGTTGTGTTCTTTTGGCTTATATTGAAGTTTATTCTCCCCTTATATAGCCACAATAAAAATAAATCACAAATGGCATGGTTGTGGGGGGAGGATTGTTTATGCTGTAATGTCAGCCCCTCCGAGGAAATGCGTAAGCTCCAATAGGTTCTTTTATTTCGCAGAGCTCAAACTTCCCGGTGGAGGTACATCGCAGGCGCAATTTTCCCTGTTCTTGAGGTAGGGCGCAAATTTCCCAGACGCAAAATTCTCGACACCGTTCGAATGACCTCGGAAGACGATATCTTTTTCAATACTTTTTTTATATTCTTTTACTCGAGATTTCTTCATAGCTTCTTATTAAAATACTTACTAATATATCCTCATTTTATTGTCCTAACCAATCAATATGGGTATGTTGTCAGTAAAATATTTAGATTGATCGAGCCTCTGGTGTGTAACCACAGTATTTCATATCATGCCCCCATTAGAAATCTTGGCTAAACGAACCAATATATGTTGCCAATAAAATAGTTTAGAATGATTGAGCCCCTGGTAAATAACCATAGTATTTCGTGACAGATCCCCCCCCCCCTTCCTATTACCATATTCTAGCTACGTGCCTGACTCAGCTAATTCTCTACATTCTTTACCAAGCACACATTTTCTAAAGCGGAAAATGCTCTCTAAATACCTAAGCTCATTATTTTCAGCAGATGCACAAACTGGGTAACATTCTATCTACATGAATGTTATATATGTCGATTACTGGAAACCGCTTCTCGCTATCTATTACCATATTTACTATATAATGATTAACGTTAAAACCGGAAATGGTTGATTTGTACCGCTTCCGGTTTGAATATTACATTCATCAGGGAACTCGATTCTTAACTATTGACTCTGTACATCATGGCCAAAATTGATTGGTAATCCATCAGATAGTTCTTGAGACTGTTTGTTTCACTGACGGACAGAATGAATATATGGCTATAGAGTTTTGATAAACTAAATTCGTTAATGAGTGATGATGGAACAAATATAAGAAAGGGAACCAAGAGTACCACCGGGAAAATTTTCGAACACAAAATTAGCCATCGAAAACCCACATGTCCTGGGTTAGAATACCATAGATGAAAACTCTACCACTGAGTCATCAATCACCCGCTTATTAGTTTTGTTAACTATTATATTAATATAAATTAATGAATGCCTGCTTATGTTAATTATTGAACAATTACATTGTATACTTCGTAAAGTCAAAAATTATAAATTTGTATTTACTGTACATACAGTGAGCTCAGAAAGTGTTCGTACACCTATGCTATTGAAACGAGAATGCCTGCGAAAAAGAAACAGAAAATTTAAGAAGTGTAATAACACACACAATATGAATAATGAAAACTAAGCTTTATGAATATATCAATAAAGAACCACAAAGACAAGTTTAATGGTCAGAAAGTAAATAAATTCCGTAGAAAATATATAGAGTAGACGCAAAAAGTGATCGTACACCTGACGTACGAATACGAAACAAAGATACCACAACTGGGGTTCACTAGTATTCACCTGAGTATACACCTCTGTATAGCATGACGAGTAACAGAATGAGTTTAGTTGTGAATAGGAGTGAAAAAACTGCACGGTGGGCTGTCGAAATGGGAAGCAACCGAACAGAAACAAATGAGGAGACAAGAAAAGTAATTATTAAAGTGCATAAGAAGGGTAAGTCTTTGAGAAAGATAGCAAACCTCAGGGGCAGATCCAGAGGGGGGCGATCGGGGCCATCGACCCCCCCCACATGAGGAAACTTTCTTATTTTATATATAAATAAACCCATCCATAACAAGTTTGGAGCTCTTAAAAGTAGCAGTATTACTGCCGACCGCCCCTTCCCCAGAAGTCCGTCCTGGATCCGCCCCTGTATAGAGTAGCCACAATCGAGTATTTTCCGCTGTATGTTTGGAGTCGTTGTCTTGCTGAACAATAAATTGTTTTCAAGAACCATCTTCTGCGCACTAGTATGGAGATATTCCTTTAATATGTTAATATACACTTTGTGGATCATCACTCCATCGATAAGGTGGAGACGACCCACTCCTGAGGCACTCATACAACCCCAGACGAGCACGGACCCTCCTCCGTGTCTTACTTTAGAGACGAGATTTTGAGGATTCATCTCTGTATTCACCTTGCGCCATACCATACGCCTCCCATTGGACTCGATAAAATTAAATTTATTTTCGTCCGAAAATATGACCCTATTCAAGAAAGAAGCCTGATCCCTTATCTTTATACTCTTTTTCAAACTTTAGTCTCTTTATACGATTTGTCTTGTTCACCCAGAACATTTTCCTGGCTATCCGACCATGATACCCTGCAAATATTCCGCACTGTACTGGCTGATACTTTAACACCGCGTGTTTCCAGATCCGTTGCCAATTGCACAGCACTACTTTTTGGAACGTTTTTTCTTTCCCTAATAATGTAACGTTTAACTTGTTCACTCAACACTCTTGGTCTTCGAGTTCTTTTTTTTTTATTATTTTTTTATTATTTTTTTTATGGTTTCGCACAGTGATAGAAACATTATACATCGCAATTATTGTTTGTACTGTTGAACAAGGCCTGTCTGCAAGGTTTGCCAGGGGCGGATCCATGACGGACTTCTGGGGGGGGGGACGTCGGCGGTAATACTGCTACTTTTAAGGCTGTTGCTACCTCTTCGCTGAGTCGAGTTTTCCCCTATCTAATAACATTGGAACTTTTTTCGTGTTTTTCTCAGCAAGCAATGAACAAATCCTTATAAAAATTTGCATAGAGTCAGGTCGATAATAAAGGATTTGTTATATGAGCTTATAATTTTACTAAAAGCTTCCAATTAAGTTATTCATTCCCCCCTTTTTTTCATGTGAAGATTTGCAACAGTGCGATCTCTGCTTCTCCCTGTTTGTATTAGCAGCGTGAGGGAAATTCGGGCTAGCCATTTAAAACAGGTTTTTAAACTCTGTCCATATCACATCTGTGGAATGAAATTTTCTAGCCCTCTCGTCCTTTTCGAGGACAGATTTATGGCACTGAGAAGGAGGGGGCGCTCTTTATTTTCTTTGCTAAACCTATTGCTTTTAGTATATTCGTCTAGTCTCATTCGGAGTTCTTGTGGTTACTTTCAAACATAGCAAGATGCCTCTTGCGTCTCATGTATTTCAGTCTTATACCTGGTGATTGGTTATGCAAATATAAATTAGCAGACGATTGTGATAGCAGATAAATTTCCTGTGTGGGGGCCGCGGTAGCTCAGTGGTAGAGCGTTCATCTCAGTTGCATGGGGTCCTTGGTTTGATCCCAGCTCGCGCTAAGTGAACTTTGTGGTGGACAAACATCGTGTGCATGGGTTTTCTCGGGGTTCTCCTGTTTTCTCCCACTTTCTTCATTCCACCATTTCATTCATTACTTATCATCACTGTCTTCTTTAGCCTAACCGGCATAACTGTGGGACGTAAAACTTACAGATTTCATTTTATTTTCAAATTTCCTGTGTGAAATAATAATAATAATAATAATAATAATAATAATAATAATAATAATAATAATAATAATAATAATAATAATAATAATAATAATAATTATTATTATTATTATTATTATTATTATTATTATTATTATTATTATTATTATTATAGGAAATTCTTGGCACAAGAGATTGTAACGAGCAAGGAATATCAGTGCGGCTTGGCACTAGTAATTTAGTTAAAATTTGTGGTCACCACATCGGTTTTTCCTTGACCAGAGACTGGCCGCGCTGCCGACACCTGTGGGGTTTTCACATTGAAAACACCAGCGCTCTTTGACTTTTGTAACCTCACGGAAACAGGTAAACCAGTGGAGATAGCATTTTGGAATAATTATACAGTATATATGTATATGCAGACCCGTATTCAGGAGGATCTAGGGGTTTGCCCCGCTAAATTTTCGCTGGCCTCCCTAAACTTTTCACGGTAGGCTTGCAAATGAAATATAATATGGTGATAAACTATGATATGGTTGCATCGGGCTCCCCTAACTTCAGCCGCCCCTACATTTTTGGGCTGGCTACCGGCCTCTGTATATGTATTTGAAACTGTGAATAGTAGTATAGAATGTTGATGCTAAATAATAATAATTTCATTTTTACCACATACGAAGGAAATTTAGAAATAAACTTTTTTGTTACACAAATGTGTTATTAGCGTGAATGCTGTCGAATTCTATTCCTAATGATGACAGATTTTTCGGTGTTGTTTCAGTATCGTGAGGCAACTGGGAAACTGAAGAACTGACCACACATTACCCTTCTAACAGAGCACATTTGTAGGAAAAGTGAAGTGTAATATCAGGGATTCTTTTACTAAACAGAAAAACATCTATACATAATGAAATATGTAGTGTTAATGTAGATACAAACGTCATTTTCTTGGTAACGTCTTTTCTTGGTTATTACTTTACGAAATATGAATAGGGACTTATTTCTTGGTAACAGGGAATAGGGACTTATTAGTGTTACCTGCTAATAATAACCTTGTAACTTACGCATTATAAATAAGAAATATTTATTTTCCAGATGGTGAACGCGAAATTTCATCTATAACTACAACATATATATATATATATATATATATATATATATATATATATATATAGTACAACACATATTTACAGAATAATTTTAATTTTATGCATTATTTTTTCATGCTTCATTTTAAAATATAGGGCTTCTTTTGTTGAGGTACACCAATTTGCCATTGTCATACATATTAAACTAAAGCATTACCGTATGAGTATAAAAATATGTGATGGAATACTTCGTTACATCAAGCCACAACATTATGTAAATGAAGTTATTAAAAAATAATAAACAAGCAGTATAATCAAAATGCTAAATATCACTGAAGCACTATTCACAATTTAAATATCTATGAGCATACTCCAAAATCCCTGGTAAGTTTCTACACTGAAAAAAAAAAAAAGTAAACAAAATTCAAAAGGCCACGCTAAACATAAATACAGGAAAAGTTAAATAAAAAAAAAATGTTATCAGTAAAATTTCTACTGTTCCCCTCCAAAATTATGTCTCAAATCAAGTAAGTAACTTGCTTAAATTATACTGGTCTACGACTTTTTAATTTTGTTGATAAGTGGTCAAAGTTACACTCGAAGTATTGACTTCAATCAATACAAATAAATCAAACACTAATATTTCACATTTATTTATACAATGAGTATGTCATAGTTTTTTTAAAAAACAATTTTCATTTCATGTATAAATTTTAAAGAAATAATTCGGTTTCAAATGTTACTTTCACGCAAAAAAAAAAAAAAAAAAAAAAAAAAGAGAAAGAAAATATACTATGGTAAATTAAAGTGAGATTACAGTGTTACGTTAGTTCAAATAAGATGTTAACGAAATTTTGCGGACAAGTCTTGAAACTTATCTGAGAAGCAACTTTAAAAATTGACAAAAGTTATAGATATACTTCATGAGTGAGTAAAGAAAGAATACAAATGTAGATTAAAAAGAGATCTTTTTAAAAAAATCTGCAGTTAACAGGAATATAGTTAACAAATCTAAAATATTCTATAAAATAGATTTAAACAAATCTTCAATTAGATCAATTGATTCCCTAAATTTTCTTTGTATCACCTTATATATAAATATAAAAATATATAAAAACAAGAATTTTAGGAATAATCCAAAAAATGGATCAAAAGATAGCGATCTTGGCTAAGAATTTTAAAAATGATCCAAAAAGTGCATAAAAAGATTTCGATCTTGCCAAATAAGTAGTTTTTGGATCAGGGGCCACAAAAGTTAGCAACGGTTCCTAAATCGAGTTTTCGTATTTTCTACGGAATTAGCACATCATACTGAGTAAATTGTTAGTTTGGGTTTGGCTACACTACCTGTAGTTCTCCAGATATAAGGCTACAAGAAAATGTTTGATTGTATGAAATATATTGGATTTTTTGGATCAGGGTTCACAAAATTTTTGAATGGGCCCTAAATCGAGTGTTCGTATTTTTTACGGAATAAGCACATCATGCGGGCTAAATTGTTACTTTTTGGTTTGGCTATACTATATGTAGTTCTCAAAATATGGGACGTACAAGAAAATGTTTGAATGGGTGAAATATATATTGATTTTTTTGGATCAGGGTCCACAAACTTTTTGAATGGCAGCTGAATCGGTTTTTTTTTTTTTTTTTTTTTTTTTTACGGAATAAGCACATCATGCTGAGTAAATTGTTAGTTTTGGTTTTGCCACACACTTTGTAATTGTCAAAATATGGGGCGTACAAGAAAATTTTTGATTGAATGTAATATATTGAATTTTGTGGATCAGGGCCCACAAAATTTTTGAACGGTCCTTAAACCGAGTTTTTGTATTTTTTACGCAATAAGCACATCATACTAAGTTAAGTCATAGTTTGGGTACCCTATATGTAGTTCTCGAGATATAAGGCCTACAAGAAAATATTTGTGTGAAATAGATTGCATCTTTTGATCCAATAGGGTCTAAATGTATACAATATATATTGGTGTTGTTATCCATTATTATGTTTGATCTAAATCTATAGTTGACTGGTAATAGGTGCTGTTTTGAGCACTATTCGTTGTTACAAACGATACACTTTATTTTAAATTGAAATATAATAAATAAAATACAAATAATACGACACTATAAAAGTAGCTTTTCTTTTAGCAGTATAGAAGTTTATTATAAATACCTCATATATAGATAAAATGGGCACTGGAGTCAAGAAAGGTATGTATGTCTCTTCATGTTTTGAAAAATGTAATAATAATAATAATAACAATAATAATAATAATAATAATAATAATAATAATAATAGTGATAAAGTGACATTCGCTTTCGTATACATTAAAAGTATCTTTATTCAATAGAGACAGTTCGCTTCTAATTACTTATAACTGTCTATACTTGACGGGGGGAAAAGCTAATGTAAAGAAGAATGGATCTGTTCTCGCTGTGTTTATTTTTTTCTGCTTTCAGCAAAGAAAACGTACTCCAACGCCTCCTCACTGAAATGCCATAAATATGTCATTGTTGAAAAGGGTCCCCTCACAGCTGTGGACAATGTTGAAACTTCAAAGTAACCCTCAGTTACTCGCCGCAACCTGCTAGAAGAGAGAACGCAGTGTCGTCAATGCGTTGTTGCAAATCTTCACATGAAGAAAAGGGGGGAATGAATAACTTAATTGGAGGCTTTTAGTAAAATTATAAGCTCATATAACGAATTCTTTATTATCGACCTGACTCCATGCAAATTTTTGTAAGGATTTGTTCATTGCTTGCTAAGAAAAACACGAAAAAAGTTCCAATGTTATTAGATAGGGGAAAACTCGACTCAGCGAAGAGGTAGCAACAGCCTTAAGAGCTCCAAACTTGTTATGGATGGGTTTATTTATATATAAAATAAGAGTTTCCTCTTGTGGGGGGGGGAGATTGCCCCCTCTGGACCCGCCCCTGACTCTATAATACCTTGAAACAGCTTCGCACACCTCCCCAATCCCCAGACATGAACCCCATAGAACATCTATGATCTGTTCTGGAGACAAGAATCAGAAGGCACAGCTTGTCTACTAAAGAAGTTAATAAAAGCTATTCAAGAAGAATGGAACATAATCAGTCCCGAAGCTACAGAACTACGAACTACTACAGGTGAAATCAATGCCACGAAGACTACAGACAATCATTAACGCACAGGGTAATCCCACAAAATATTAAATAACGTAATATACTTTATAAGCATTAATTCAAGCATAAGTGTACGGTGACTTTTTGCGTTTACAAAAAAGGAATTCTCTCTTTTCTTCTGAACAAAACAGTGATTGTGTTTGTTTGGCCTTTCTCTTGTATATAGAAATAAAATGTATGAATGTGTAGTCTTAATTCTGGTTATATATATATTTTTCCACCTCCCGTTCTCATGCTAGCTGTTTTCAATATAAACTATGCATGGTGTACGAACACTTTCTGCGCTCACTGTAGGTATGTTGACAATAAGCGAATGTTATTAGAATATTTGTTGAGATTTATTTTCCTTCACTGCCTTTCGCCTGGTTAAAAAGTAGTTTGCAGTGCTTTGGAGCAGCTGCAGGTGAGAACGCGATAATGTTTGAGACATACCGGCGACTTTTTTGTGTGTGAAAATAAGACCTTTCTCATAAAGTAGTAAATAACTGCAGTAGCAATTGTCTACGTAAATGATAAAGACATATCCAACTACAAGAAATTAATACAGTATATATAGCCTATTCATTATTGTGTTTCTCTTTTAACAACTACTAGCTAAGGATGGCCAATTCCAGAATTTTTACTTTCCGGAATCCGGAAAGTAAAATCGGAAAAATTCCGGATCTCGGAAAAATTCCGGATTTTTTCTGAATTCCGGAATTTTTCCGAAATCCGGAATTTTTCCGAATTCCGGAATTTTTCTAAATTCCGGATTTTTTCCGAATGTCGGAATTTTTCCGAATTCCGGAATTTTTCCGAAATCCGGAATTTTTCCGAATGTCGGAATTTTTCCGAAATCCGGAATTTTTCTGAATTCCGGAATTTTTCCGAATTCCGGAATTTTTCCGAAATCCGGATTTTTTCCGAATTCCGGAAAGTAAATTTTCCGATTCCGGAAAACAAAATTTCCGGAATCCGGATTCCGGAAAATTTTGGCCATCCCTAATTCAATTCCTTGAAAGTGTCAATTCCTTTTCATGTAGAAAAATACTTTTCGTCTTTTGCTGACGCCATAGGTACAGTTGATATTAATTTCAGAAGCTTTGCAGATTCACTAAATATTTTTTCTAGATTAGTGCGAACGATTCATTCTAGCAAACTCAGTCCCTGACAGTGATCCAAATTCCTCTTCAGCGTTGACTGAAGAGAGTTCGTAACAGAGATTAGTGTTATAAAGAATGTCCATTGAACACACTTTATTCACAGTTTATCCAGGAAAATTTAAAATAAATTGAGGAAATGTATCTAGTGCAAACATTACTGCCATAAAACATCCTGTAAATTTAAACTGGATTTTTTCCGAACACTCTCCTGAATTGTCCTTTGCTTGTTTTGCCTAACCCCTAATTGCAAGTTTTTCCTCAGTTGAAAGCTGGTCAATGTTTTTTGTAAGCTATTTACAGAAGTCACGGTATACAAATTCATTCAGAATTTGTAGGTTATTTACAGAATTAAAACGAACACAATAAAATTAAATCTAATAAATAAAAACCAAAACAGTGATACAAAAGAGGTACTGGTATATGAATTCCGAATGCCACATATTCATACATCAACACACACACACATGTGCATAAAAGAAAAAAAACTACATTCCAAATCATCCGTCTTGGTTGTTACGCAATGCACGATGAACACAATATACTTCCACATGAGGCGAAATAATGCTTATCAATGCCATATGTTCTGGAAAGGAACCTCGAAATCCGCCAGATGTAGGATCAGCATGTATACCTAACAAGATAAAATTCGAAGAACATCAAAACAAACAGCATTGCCAGTTATACACCCAGAAATGTTAACTGGGAGGGGTTCGATACGTCTATGCACTATATACATTTCTTATTGTGCATCCGAAAAGACGATAAGTAATAACTGTCACCTATATTCTTAGCAAAAAATGATAGAACAATTGTTTTTAAGAAAAGAGAGAGTACATGATGAGGCGTAAAATAAAATATTTAGCCTACATCAATCGTTTCTCTGTTAAACAAGTATAGTTCGTTAGGAAAGTCTACAAATGTTAGTCAAGTTTCGAAATTTTTGAGAGGTCCGGACCGGTATATATATTACTTCTGTAACTGTCCGTTCCGTTAATCCATTTTAAAAAGCGAAAAATAATCCATCACAGAGTCTCTAATTTATATTGTGTTGCAGCGAGCATACAACGACCAGATTCCTTCAGCGCGGGAATTGGAGCGAATGTTAAGTCTCCTTTCCCCTATCTCAGAAGTTAAAGGGACTGGTCGTTGCAGTGCTTCTGCAACACAGCACGATTTCCAGTGAACGAGAAGGTTTTTCGCGCCAAATAAGATTTCTAAATTTTCTTTCACTAGCAATTAACTAATGGAATTTGTTTTTATGCATTCATATTTTTAAATTACGGGACCATACTGAAGCAAATCAATATAATGACAATTAAAAAAGTGATTGCAGAATTACAAAATAAGAAAGAAAATATCTAGTAGAGCAGAAAACAAATGAAAGTAGACCCGCATTTACAAGTTAATTCTTAGCTTATATTGATAATGAAGGCTTCTTCTTCAGTAATTTGTGATTCAAATATTAATAAGTCAGTATGTAGAATCGCCTCTGTGGATTGCCTAGTATTTTAGCATATACATATTTCTTTTATAAAATAAGTATATTTTATACTCTTGATAATTTCCATATACAACTGTATGATGGGGAACGCCACATTGAATTTGGGACTAGTTAGCAATGCTCAGGGGCGTAGCCACGAGGGGGATCCACCGGGTCCGGACCTCTCAAAAATTTCGAAACTTGACTAACTTGACTCACATATATACCCTTTAAATAACACACACACACACACACACACATATATATATATATATATATATATATATATATATATATATATATATATATATATATATATATATATATATATATATATATATATATATATATATATATATATATGTGTGTGTGTGTGTGTGTGTGTGTTTGTGTTTGTGTTTGTGTTATTTAAAGGGTATATATGTGAGTATTAAAAAGTATTTTTCTGTACTTTACTACTATTGATAATTTTTTTCCTGAAATACTTTGGTCGTTGCGCAACGCTGCAACACTAATATTAGCCACCACTAAATGACAATTTCAGAGGGGGACAGGAGAAGGAATATCCGCCTTCGGTGACTATGATTCTTTCTCCTCTCTGGGTAATATGAAACTATTCTTATTGGTATACAAACATTTCCTGCCCACAAAATTTTTGTCACCCACAGTTTGCTCTAAAGCTAAATCTGGTGTCTTCACTGTTAAAACCCCTTCAGTGAATTTAAAATAATTTTCACTCAATGTTTTACATGTTAAGAAATAGTTATTGTTACTTAGTGAAGTATCTATACAGTTTTTTTCACTAATGTTGACTACTTTGGTCTTATAGAATTGATCTTGAAACTCCTGCTAAATACTGTTGTGCATGTAATGTGAAATACGCTAAATGCATCCAGCAAATATCCTCAAATATTAATATGTAGAAATTATATCAGATATGTATTGAAGTTACCTGTATATTTCTCGATGAAATTCTCTGTCACTACAATATGGTTTTGTCATCTCCCTCGTGACTGTATGACTGGCGTACATTTCTTCGATACGAGAAACCCGGCTTCGATTCCCGATGGAAGCTCATTTGGTTCGGATCCCACGTTAAGCTGTAGGTTCACGTCTCATATTGCCTCGATGTTCAAAGGGAGGCTTAAATTTTAAATCAACCAATCAATTTTGGCATCGTGAAAATCAACTTGGTTGCCCCTTCATCTTTGGAAAACTATCTGAATCACTTTGTTATCCATGATTCAACTACTAATGATTGAGATTCATAAATCGAAACTACTTGATGTCTTTATACGCTATTCATGCAATTATATTTTCTTACAATTAACCTGAACCTCCGGAAGGAGGCGGCCCGCCGGTTAAGAATAACTGACCTACTGAAACATAGTTTCCGAATTAAGAAAAAGAATTCCATATTTTCAGCTTCAGTACTTTCTGTATATTGGTTTGTCATACCCTTTTTACTCGACTGATACTTCTATCGGAATCATAGTTTTGCTTCCAAAGTAAAGGCACGGCGGCTCAGTGATACAGGACTCACTTTTGGTGCAAGAGATCTTCCTTCGTTTCCAGACTATGAAAAGTTTATGGTGGAAACCATCGTGTCCGTGAGTTCTCGCGGAGTTTCTCACTTTTTTCTTCACTCTTATTCCACAAATTCTTTTGCAATAATTAACTTTCATTTATCATCCGTCTCGAATAGTCTAAAAGGCATTGCTGTGAGACAATAAAAGCTTTGTTTTATTTCAGCTTTTAATCCGAGAGTTTATTCTCTATATATTGAGATGAAGTAGATCAATCAAACATGTGCAGGCCTGCAACCAGAGGAGGGCTAGGGTGTCCTTGCCCTCCTAAACATTTTGTAGCCGCTTCAGCCCTCAATACAGAATGCTATTATTAATACAAAAAACACAATTTAGATATTTGTAATTGAATTTTTAATGACTTGGCCCCCCCTAACATGTTCATGGCCCCTCCAAACCTCTATGGCTGGTTTCGGGCCTGAACATTGTAATCTCTTCTTTTCTCGAATTCTAGCAATGTTCATCTAATTTGCACGACATGCTGCGACTTTTTATTGAAATATCGTATTTAATTTTAGTCAACTTTTCTCAGTCAACGTTTGATACAGTACCCAAGGATTTTTTAGTTCCTTTCGAGGCCATCCTTGCGCCATCCCTGCATCACAGCGAATTGTGCGCTAATGGAATCTATTAATAAAAATATAGACATTATTTTTCACTCGACTTCGATCCAACATTTTGTTTACTGAATTATGGCTGTTTTAACACTTTTTCGAGTAGTCATATCGCCGAAATGAAATATTCCTACACCCAGGTTAGTTTATTAGTTTTTGTCTATCTTGGTGTCAGGAATCCTCCGAATCGTTGTAGGTGTCATTTTGAAACACTCTCTATATTTACCCTTCTATGTCCATCCATCAAGGAGACAAAAATCACCGTAAGTACTTGATGGACCAAAATCAGATTTGTCCACGATGTAGATGACTCAAAAGTTAGGAATCGAATTAGTTTGATAGAGGTTATCTATCTATCTGAAGTTGTAGAAATAAACCATTTCCGGTTTTAATATTGATCACTGTAAAGCAAAAACCGTAATAGATAGCGAGAAGCAATTTTATGCAATCGGTTGAACGTCTCAAGAACATACAGAGTGCGTTCACAAAGATTCAAGACTGAGTTTTACCAGAGTAGGGGCCCATGCGCAGACCCGTTCCACCGACAGGATACTGTAGTAGAGGGTATCAACTAACCGACCGTACGAGCGTTAGTTGCCTCCCACACGCGGGAGTGAGTAGATCACTAGTGGCGTGAGTGAGTGTCAGTGACCCCCGTCGAAACCTGAATGAATGGAAAATGCAGTGGCATTTGGAGCAGCGTTATGCTGTAAAGTTCTGTGTGAAAATGAACAAAACAGCTACATAGACTTTTCGTATGATTCAAGACGCCTACAAAGAAGATATCATGTCACGTGCAATGATGCGCCATGTCATGTAGCACAAGAGGTTCAAAGAGGGCCGCGAGGATGTTGAAGACGATGAATGCTCTAGGAGACCTGCAACAAGCCTAACTGAAGAAAATCTAGTGAAAGTGCGTGAACTCTTAAACACTGATCGTCGTCTTAGTGTTAGATTAATTGCCGATAAACTGGGATTGAGTCCGACTACGGTGTTCAAGTTAGTGACAGAAGAGTTGAAGATGAGATAAGTGTGTGCCAAACTTGTTCCCAAAGTATTGACGGATGAACAGAAGGCACGGCGCTTGGCTGTGTGTGAAAAAAGGCTTGAACGTTTGCAAAACGATTCCCATTTTTTGGACACGATTACAGTGGTCCAGGCGGCTTCGACGAGGTCCTTTCACAGCCTTGCGCGCGAAGATTTTCAAAGAGCCTATGAACAATGGAAAACATGCTGGCAGCAGAGTATTGACGCCCAAAGATCACGTTTCAAAGACTTTTAGTTCGCTGTACAAAAGTGTGTAATACATTCGTTATTCTGAGACCAGTCCTGTAACTTTGTGAACGCACCCTGTATTTTATTTGGCTCTGTACTAAAACCGACAATGCTAAAAAAAAAAAAAAAAAAAAAAAATCCACTATAACTTCTGGTTTCAATATTAATCTATAAAGCAAAAACGATAAGAAAAAGCAAGAATAATTTTTCTTTGGGGAATGGAGGAAATCAATGCAGAGTTCTAAGAATTCTAAGAATACCATTTTCAATCTTAGCCCTTTATTCAAACCGCAAGTGACATAAGTCAACTATTTCCGGTTTATCGTTGATTGGTATAGAGTAAAATCGATAACGGACAACGAGAAGCTGTTTTGTGTAATCAATGAACGCCCCCCCCCAAAAATATTCCATTTTCACACTTATTTCCCTACTAAAACCGGAAATGGTAGTTGATTTCTGATTCAATTATTAATTCAATAGAACTTCAGTTCAATAGACTTATTCCGGTTTCAATAGAACTTCAATTTATATTTGATATATTAAGAGACTATTAAATTGTTCATAAGCCTCATGAATTTGATTTGATAGAAGTTGATAAGTGTGATGAAGGTGACACTAGTTCTATGACGTCACGTAAATTCAATATCATGGGAGTTAAGGTTGGTGTAAAGGGACAAGTTTTGCCGATAGATGTAACTACAGTCCTTCGTATCTCGCTCATATATATTTTTTACCTTTCACGAAAATTTACAATTTCTCTTACAAATTTCAACCTAGAGATTTCAAATTTTTAGAGAAGGAACTTCATAATCTATTAAAGGGAGGGAACAATCCGTGCCGATTTTTTTTTTTTTTTAATTTAGAATTTTCTTCCCTGTTGAAACAGTTCCATTGTTAAAGGTTTGGGTATGCATTTCAACAGTGAAGAAAATTCTAAATAAAAAATCGGCACGGATTGTTCTCTTTAATAGATTATGAAGTTCCTTCTCTAAAAATTTGAAGTCTCTAGGTTGAAATTTGTAAGAGAAATCGTGAATTTTCGTGAAAGGTAAAAAATACATGAAAGAGATACGAAGACTGTAATGATATCTATCGGCAAAACTTGTCCCTTTAAACCAACCTTAAATGCCATATTGTCAAGATGTACGTTATACAGGGCAAGTCAAAATGATGGACCGATTTCAGAAATTTGTGAAATCTACTAAACATATATCATTGTGAGGCAGGAGCTAAGAAAGGTAAAGTGTCTAAGTTTTCTTCAAATATAGCACAAATGTTCTATTGTGGGCACCTCGCGTCACATCAAGCCGATAGTCTATGTTTTGCCAAATCTTTTTCTAGAATGTTGCGGTCAATGACAAGCCAGTTGACTTTCGTTTACACATGCAGCCTGGATCTGAAATGTTCACACCAGTTAGGAATGGCCTTCTCCGGTAGATGGATCTATGTGCTATTTGATATGGTAATGTCGTTGCACACTAATCACAGAATTGTTCGCATGGTAATTCAAGCACACAGAAAAAAAGATATCTGTTCTCTAGTCAACGCCATTTTCCTTTAACTGCTCACTACTGACTCTGACTGACTGACTGAGTGGTAGAAAGTGGAAACATTACGTGGAAACTAGACTTTGAAAGTTAATCTTTCGAAGCATGTATTACAATAACACATGTTTGTTGAATTTCACAGAATACATTTCTGAAATCGAATCCATCATTTTGACTTGCTCTGTATAATGTACATCTTGACAATATGGTATTTAACTTCCACCATATTGAATTTAAGTGAGGCTCAGAAGACCTGGGTTCGATTCCCGATGGGAGATCATGTGATTCGGATTCTACGTTAATCAGTAGGTCCACGTCTTATATAGCCTCGCTGCTGAAAGGGACGCTAAACTAAAATCAACAACTGAATTTACGTGAAGTCATACACCTTGTGTCACCATGTGAGGTTATGAGGATGCTATCGACACCATCTTTGTTATCAAATCCTGTCAAACCGGTTTTTGTTCCACTACGAATATAGAGAGTTAAACAAGTGAGTTTCGTCTTACATTTTGATACTACTCTAAATTTTCAAAGAATCCCAATTCCATACTGAAACCGGAAGAAGTAGATCTATAACTTCCGGTTTTAATAGAGATATAAGGTTAGAAATGGAATCTACTTTTCTGACGCTTAACTCATATTTAAAAAAAAAAAAAAAAACATCTTCTCACAATTATAATTCTTTCTATACAGAAACCGACAGTGAAAATGAAATTTGTATTAGTATTTACTACTTCCGATTTTATTAGAAGAATGAGTGCTTAGATTGGGCTTACATCTATTCTTGAGGTTCCAAATCTATATCAAAAAGCCATTTCCCGCTATCTATTTCCAAGTCCCTGTATTGCTCTAGGAAATTCTGTATTGAAGCAGCAAGTAATAGTAAATTTGAAGCACTTTCGGTTTTAACAAAAAGAAAAGGGTAGAGAAGGAATTTATTCTTGGGACGCTGAATCAATTTCAGAAAAATTGCTTCTTGCTATCTTTTATCATTTTTGCTCTGATACTTGTCGACAAACGGATTGACAGATGAACGTAGCCCCTCTGTACGATTACCGATATTCATCCATAGCATACGAGGCATGTTCAAAAGAAAAGATCAAACTCTTTTAAAACAGCGGTCCAATGGCTGCAAACGGCGTTCTCCAGTAACCGTGCACAGCTAGTGACATATCTTGGTAAAAGATCGCCTTTCACTGGGTCCCGATCTATGCCTTGTTGTGAAGTAACTACTAATTGAATGATGTCGTGCATAAACTGCTCGTTGTTATTAGTGAAATATCAGCAATGTAGGAGTTGGAGGAACAACGCGTCCGTGTGAAATTTTGCATAGAACTGGGGCAAAATTTCACGGAAATGTTCCAAATACTTAATCAGGCATACAAGATTGACTGCACTGATATGATTGGTTTAAGCATTTTAAGGAGGGTAAAAAGTTATATTGCCGAAGATCCAACGATTGGACTTCCGTTATGTCCCGCGCACCCTACTCTCCGAACTTGGTCTCAGCAGACCACTTCCCAAACTCAAAACCACTTTGAAATGACGTCCTTTATAGTCAATAGAGGAAATTCAGGAAAATGCATCGAGGAGACTACTGCATATCACCGAATATATTTCCAGCATGCGTTCCAAAATCGAAAAAACCATGGTAAAAGTGATATTTTCCATAAGTAGAAGCTTTGCTTTGTTATAATTAAATATAAACTAATTATTTGCTGAGCAAAACTATATATTTTCATTAAAATTCAACACGTGTTACAGTTTCGCCAACTAACTGTTTGGCTTCATCAGAGTGTCTGATGAAGCCAAAGAGTTAGTTGGCGAAACTGTAACACGTGTTGAATTTTAATGAAAATATATAGTTTTGCTCAGCAAATAATTAGTTTATATTTAATGGTAAAAGTATATTGACAATAGAGATTGAAATTTTGAAGGGGATAGTGGTTGAAAGTTTGTACAATGAGCAATAGAGCAAGAGCCATATATGTTTGATCTTTCTTGAATACACCTCGTATTTTGAAAGTCTAAAACTGGTATATATTGGTAGGCCTATTGTATAGAAACATGTCGAAAACGAAGAGAAAACTTCTTTCTGACTTTACAGGAGTCGGGTAAAATGAGAGAAAGTGCTAAACAACTCATACATGTTTATTTAGAGAAAGAGGAGCAAATAACCATATGTAAATCATGTTACTTTAAGTTTGGATCATTTCTAGGACACAAATCTAGCAAATACAGGTTTACGATCTGCTAACACTGATCACAAACCATCTTGCGGAAGCTGTACTTATCACGTTTGTTAAGGAAGAATTAATGTTTCGTGTCTGTTAGGTAAATGTTTTCAGTTAAAATGGACAATATGATCCACTTTTGCAACGTGAGAATTAAAGAATTGATTTTTTTCTTTCCTATTTCTAAAATAGTTTATGACGGATCTCTTCATGTATTTTTCCTTTAACATGTATGGCACTGAACTCAACCTCACATCATAAGATAATCCTACTCAGTCTCGGACTGGGAGCTATAGGGCCCCGGCAGGAGCCTTACTCGGAGTGCCCCATCTTCCCTGATTATTATTATTATTATTATTATTATTATTATTATTATTATTATTATTATTATTATTATTATTATTATTATTATTATTATTATTATTATTATTATATTAATAGTATTAGTACTAGTACAAGTTTAAAAGTCTCGTAAAACCTTGTGATGTGTGTGTGGCTTTTCTTCATAAAGCTGTCAGCTTCATTTACGTGTAGTAAAGAGGCCCCAGAGTGGGGACCTGGCCTGTTTCTTTATAGTGTTGCAATAGCTTGTCAAACGACTAACAGAGGATCCCACCAGGACTTTATGAAAGTCAGTCTCATTTCGGCATTCATGGAAATATATTCTTACTAGGCCACAAACAAAGGGCCCCAAACAGCACTATAAACAACACCCTATTACAGTATTATCACTCAGGAGCGTCATTTCAGATTTTTCTTGGGGGGGGGGGGGGGCAAGATCCCTTGATATAAGTAAAATTTCGCATTTTTCTCTGATTTACTACTATTCTATTGATAAAATCTATATACATCTCAAACTTAGGATGGGGCAAATGCCCCTCCCTGGCCCCCCTAAATGACGCCCCTGTTATCACTATTATGCAAATAAACTTTTGAAGGAGGCACTCCTATCACACACATGACCCCAAGACATCAAAGATTACAAAATGCAAACGAAAATGCTTCTTGCCTGTACTAGGTTGACACAAAAGGGGATGCTTATATTCTCTTAGTAGGAAATGCATTCTTACTGCCTTAGGATTTTTTTTTTTTTTAAAGGGAGAAGTTGCATTATTGGGTGGAGATTGGCTTTAAGAGGACTGAGTATAATTATAGCACGTGTACATACGGCATAAAAATTGCAGTGCATAAAGTCTCTGCTCTCCATCCCCTCTCCCTCAAATAGAAGATGCCCAGGATAGAGGAGAGTGAAGGAGAAAAATAAAGACGAGAACTCAAACCATACATTTACACGGGAAAAGAAGGAGACAAAGAAGAAAATCAAAGATATAAGGTTCCAGTGTACAAAGGAGGGCAACCACTCAGCCCATCACGAGCACAATGTGTTAAGAATGGCTTCCACATGTCCTTCCTTGATCCAGTGTACTAATCGTTAGCCCTATAGCTTGATACTTTGTAGATTTGGCGTAGCTTGATATTCTGTCCTACGCTGGTAATGTGTTTCTTATAGAACTACTAAACTTACATACACAAAAGGTAATCCTGCCGGTGAAGGTGAGATTTGCCTACCTCCTGAATGGGTAGATTGCACATGTCTTTGACTCTGGTGGTGCATGTTATTCCTCATCTGTAATCTGAAATATGTAAGGCTTGGATTACAGTCCCTCCTTTGTTTTCAGAGGATTCCCAGATTATGGGTTGTAGTCTACCGAGTTGTGGTCATACCGTGGGTTCTGATACCTTGAGGTATTGGTGTACTTCCTGGCACCAAAAAATTTAATATAAAAATTAAAATTGTAATAAGGTTAGATAAATAAAAAATATTGATATTTTTGAAAAGCTAGAAGCATCTTCCTCATTGGTATGAATAACAACATACCAATGACTATACCTAGGTGGATTTCCAAGTTATGCCAACCTAGGCGGATTGCCAAAAAGTTTATTTACACAATAGTGATAATACTGTAGTATGATGTTTATAGTTCTGGTCCAAAACATTAGAAGGTAAGAATTCATTGTTTCATTATTTTTAAATAATGTGTAGTTTGCAACAGTTAACAGTTGGAAGGTACTATATAATTTTGGGAAGTAATTCAATACAGAAAAATATTTATCTAGCGAAGAGGAAAGAAAGCATGAAAATAAGAAATATTTGTGACTAATGATTAAGAATGAACGTCGAAAATGAAAGACGAGTAATTCTAGGTAAGGTATATTAAAACAATAACAAATAAATAGCAACAAAAAGGTTGAAAACAGATTCATGTGCGTCTAATCCGGGTCCGCCATCTACGGAAGATTAGCCCAAACATTTTCCAGATTTACAGTGTTTCAAAATTGGCTATTTTTATTACTGTGAGAAAAAAATATTTTATTGCAGTTATTTATCATGTCACAAAAGCAACAATTTTAGACTCAATGAGCAAACCTTTTTTTCTTTCTTTC
Organism: Thermobia domestica; assembly: GCF_964235325.1. Classification (NCBI taxonomy): domain Eukaryota; kingdom Metazoa; phylum Arthropoda; class Insecta; order Zygentoma; family Lepismatidae; genus Thermobia; species Thermobia domestica. Next base: position 285,369,913 of record NC_137457.1, read on the forward strand.
TTTCTTTCTTTTTGTATCAGGGCATCCACCCTTTGGGTTAAGAGACCATTTTGCACATCAGGAAACCCGACGATTATTCCAAAGTCTCGGGAGATGATAAACCACGAGAAGAATTCTTCCGCAGCCATGCACTCAAAATCACCCTTCATAATTATAATTGGTTCTTCTTCTTTTATTCTCTTTTCTAACAAAATCGCCTGTTTCCATGGACTCTTTTGCGCCAGACGAAACAAAACGGGGAAAAGAAGAAGGTGGCGGCGTATTTCATGGGAACTAAAATGCCAAAAGCCAGATAGTCATCTGTCATTCAAAGTCAGTGTACCCTGCGTCACTCTTCAGTTGCTCCTTTCGGAGAAGAGTCAGAGGGGGGAGTAAGTTCCTGTAACGCTCACTTGAATTGCTTTAACATTAAGAAAAAAAAAAGAACTGTGTTTCACAACAAAGAGAGAGGGGGATACATATGTGTACAATACAAAGACATGTAAGGACAAAGCATTTAAGGAGACAATATAGTCTTTATGTACACACTAACACAAAATGTACTTTATATGCTGTTGGGCAGTATAAAGGACAAGTAATAATAATAATAATAATAATAATAATAATAATAATAATAATAATAATAATAATAATAATAATAATAATAATAATAATAATAATAATAATACAAATTGTAACTATAAACATACGATATATGTTTTTTCAAATAAAATTTTAATAATTGATTAATTATTATTGTAATTAGGGCTCGGCTTTATATGACATAACATTTTTTTTAAAATTTGCATGCATTTATGCCGTAAAAATGGCAAAATATGACCTTACAAATCAGTAATGAAAAGAGTGTAACTTTACTTATATGGGAGAGTCGTCTCCTTCCCCTGTTCAACCAAATGCTGAACTTGACGCTACTGCTAAAAACCACGTATCTCCGCACTACTGGAACAATAGACCTTCCAGCAATGAAATCATAGTCAGTGATGCCAGGTTCTATGACAATAGTTCCTCCAACAATTGTTAAATATTCCTCATACTAAAAAAATATATCCGTACATTTAGTGTAAAATAAAGAAAAATGATGTATGTTACCATAGTATGTCTGATGATTTCAGGAGTGTGTCCGGGGGAATTTTAATTTAAAAAATGACCAAAATACGTATTTATAACACTTCAAGCCCGAACATGACCTCCCAGTCCAAACATGACACTTCAAGCTCAAACATGATCAAAACGAGCTTAGTGAGTTTCTACCATTTGATATAATCAGCTTTTGTATGTCTGTTTGTTCTACGGTAACTCCCGTCAAATTTAGCCGATTTTAATAAAACTTGGTATGCATCCCCTTCTAACCCTCCAAAATTATGTTTAGCAACGTAAGCCGTCAAGAATAACTGGTTAAAATCCATCCCATGTTTGAAGTTTGCACATATACATAGAAACAGCAACCGGTATAAACGTGTAAAAATTATATGATTTTGACAAACATAGTGCATATTTTACATTGGATATCCCGAACATCTCAACTGGTTGTAGTTGAAATCGGGCGAGGATAACGGATTTGAAAGGGATAAGTTTCCCATAAATTTCCTAATTTAAGTTCTACAATTAGTTTTCGATACTTAGGTAGTATTATTAGTGGTGGTATGAAGTGTGAAAGTGAAATAAAAGCAAGAACAGGAATGGAGAAAGAAGTCCTTAGGAGCAAGAAAATACTATTTTGTAGGACCTTGAATAAACAGTTAAAAAAAAAAAAAGACTCATAAAATGCTCTGTGTGGAATATTGTACTCCTATGGGTCAGATATATGGAAATTACACAAAAGTGATGAAAAACTACTGGAAGCGTTCGAAATGTGGGTGTAGAGAAAATAGAGAGAATGGAGAGCTGGATCAAGTGGGTGTTAGAAATGGTGAGGGAGAAACAAATAATTTTAGATATTATTGAAAAGAGGAATGGAAACCGGTTGGGACAATGGCCAAAAAGGAACTATCATGAGGGATTCACTTTAGGGTATGGTAGCAGGAAAGAGAGGAAGAGGGTGAAGGATGTTACAATTGATGGGTAGAATCAAAACAGAGAAATCGTAGGTGAAGACAAAGAGGTTAGCGGAGGACCGTGGACCATGGAAGCTTCTCAGTTGCAGCAAGTGACCTGTCAATAATGGCAGAGTACCTACGATGATGAGTATTATTTGTGTTATGTGTGAAAAGAAAAACTGTCTACTAGAGACCTGCACGGGCCGAATGTTTCGGCCCGAGCCCAATCCAGCCCGAATGTACCCAGGCCCGGCCCAGCCAGGGCCCGAAAAGTTTTGAAGATTTTCGGCCCGATTAGTTTTTTAAAATTCTTGGCCCAAACACGGCCCGGGCCCGATAAATTTTAAAAGTTTTTGGCCCGACCCCGGCCCGATGAATTTTTAAAGAATTTAGCTCGAGCCCCAATCTTTCTCAAAATTTAGTACTAAACTTGACCTAACCCTTAAAAACATTTTCTAAACTCTGGTTCACAACCTGACGCTTGCCTCCCGAATGGTACCATTGCCTCCTAAAACTTTGCCTGTCATCGAGAGAACAAAAACTCCATTTCCTGTAACAAAAATCTAACTTAATTGATTTTTAGCATAAAGTGAAGATGGCAATATTGTTTAACGACAAGCAAACTTTTCCCACCCCTTCTTGTCATATTTTGGGTTCAGTGAAGGTCAAGGTCAGAGCTCAATTTACCGCGCAATGTCTGCAATCCTCTATAGCAGCGTTTCCCAACCGGTGTGCCGCGGCACACTGGTGTGCCGCGAATGTACCGCCGGTGTGCCGCGAGGAAATCGAAACAAAAATATTAATTCTATAGCAACCAAATTGCAAGACATAGGGAAAAAATGTATATTTTGTATTTCACATTACTATGAATTTCTACCATGGAAAAAAATTACTGTAATTGTAATATATTATTCAACATCTATTACTGTGTAGCAGACAGTATTTCGGATCGTACACATTTTCATGGTTAGTTGCTATATTACGCTTCAATTGAGGCATACTAACACCGAGAAATGGAAGCACTTGTGCGGTACGTGTCAAGTGAACGTTCGTAGAACAGTCATTCGCACGTGAATGACAGAACAACACTTTGTTCAACAGCTGTGTTTTGACTTCGACGCATCGCAAGCTGTGTGGTTGCAATAATATGCACCGGTTTTGGTTAAAACAGCAAAGTTAAAAGTACAAGACATTTGTTTGTTTGTTCGTTATTTAGTGATCTTCGTTCTTAATGAAAGGTTGGACACAGTTTTCGAAAAAGAAAGCGTATTTTTAAAAACCTGAGTCCTATGTTTCATTGCAATTGTTTTCTATTTTAAAATTAGAATAAAAAATAAGCATAATGAATTACCACGGGGAAAAACCAGTGATCGAGCTTTCATCTCTGAGAAAGAAATCAATAATCATAGAAAAAAATTACCATGGTATTTTATATTTGCAAATAATAATATCTATGAGTGTGCCGCGAGAATTCAAGTTACACCTGTAGTGTGCCGCAAGTTGAAAAAGGTTGGGAAACGCTGCTCTATAGTGAAAGTGGAGCCGCTAAGCAACACAAACTGTAAATAGCTAATGCATTCTTTGTAACATTTTTCACGGGCACACTTCAGCGTTTGGCTTTATTCCAATTATCGTTTAAGGAAAATCAATAATTATTAAAGAATTGCAATTAATCGGCCCCAGCCCGGCCCGACCTGAAAAGAAATCAGTGTCGGCCCGCCCAAGCCCGGCCCGGCCCGGCCCGGCCCAAAGAAATAACAGAGGTGATCGCCCAAGCCCAGCCCGCGGGCCGGGACGGGCTTCGTGCTGAGCCCGGCCCGTGCAGGTCTCTACTGTCTACAGATAAGACATATATCAGTAAATGCTATTAAGTTCAATGAAATTATATGTATGCGTAGTTTTCGAAAAAAAAATAATAAAATTCTTTGCAAACCTAATAAATTATACAGAAGAACCATGCCATTTACGGAAGTGGAACCAATATTGCAGTATACCCTCATGAAGTTCTTTATTATGGAACTACTAACACGACTGTACATTGAGGTATAGCTTGCAGTCGTCCGTTGCTGGCAACAGCTTTCCTCTAATAGTAGTCAGAATTATTAAAATCATGAAGCATTTTTAATCAAATTACGAGACGTATTTAAATTGTCAAAGCTATAATACGAGAATAAAATCAACACAAAGTTATGGAAAAAAAAGCTCAGTTTAACGTCCCACGATTATGCTCTTTAGACTAAGGGAGACGGATGATTGAGGCAAATGAATAATGATGGAAGAATTGGTGGAATAAAAATGTGGAAGGAACCGAGAGTACCCTGAGAAAAACCGACGGACAGAATGTTGTCCACAAACTAACTTGACCAGAGATCGAACCAGGGATCTCATATACCGGTGGTAAGCGCTCTACCACTGAGCCACTGCACCGAGCCATGTGTGTGAGTAGAAGGTTTGCTAGACATACTGCAAGAGTTCTAATAACTTCGGAAAAATCAAACATAAGTTGCTTACGGTAATCTCGAAATATACCTAGGGACACGGTGGCTTAGTGGTAGAGCACTTACCTTTGATATATGTGGTGTCTGGTTCAATCCAGTAGCGGATCTAGAAGGTAGAAACTGGGGGGCAGCCAGTACCCAGACTATGATAGGTGTATATATATATAAACTTTCAAAAATATAAAAATAATATATTAAATTATTTTGTCACTAAAAAATTAGAGGCCCTCCCGGTCCTGGCCTAAATCTGCCATTGGTTCAATCCCTGTCCAAATAAGTTTCAGGTAACCATCTATCACAAAAAAAAAAAAAATCAATAATTCGCTTACATTCACGAGTTGTCTGGAGTAACGGACGGAAGAACAGACATACTGACAATACAATTTGTTATAAGGTCCCTAGTGTTATCCTAATAATAATAATAATAATAACCGTGAAGATATTAACAGGTTGATTTCATTAACGAACTCGATTGAGATAATGCTCTACTCATCTCTCACAAAAGATAGAATTCAAACAATTGCTTTCATTCAAGAGTTATTGTTTGACGTAACGGACAAATTGACAGTACAATATTGTTATTAGGTCCCTAGCGTTATCCTAATAATAACCGACCCTAATAAAAACCATCAAGATGTTATTGGGTTGTCTTCGTTAACGAACTAAACTTAAATATTTGCTCTAGCCATCTATCATTAACTAACTCTATGCTTTATAGAACCCGGAAGTTGAATGCCGCGTTCACAAAAGCTCTCCATTGACTTCTATCCTTAGCCAACTGGATCCGCTTTCTACGTTGTATTCCTATTTCTGCGAGACCCATATTCATATTGTCCTCGCATCTGCGCCTAGGTCTTTCTAATGGTCGTTTTCCGATTGGACTGTCAGTTAAAACTTTGAAACAGCGTTGCCAACCAGATCTGAAGATATTATCGTACATAGCACTTAAAATTATCGTTTTTGTCGTAAAATTATCGTCTCTTTTGTTTCCAGTCTCAATATCAAGCTTTATTATCATTAACAAGAAACTAACATGAACATTTACGGCTAAAACTATATTTAACAATCTGCATAGGAAGAAAGATCGAAGCTTAATACTTTACCACTCTGTAGAAAGAAAAAAATTCTGATTCTCCTTCAACACTTTACAGACCTTAAGCAGAGTCGTTCTGACACGTGATTGGTGCCTATCTCCAGAATTATATTTACTTCTTTACAGGACTTGTTAAATTATCGTATATTTTCCTATTATTGTACAGCAGCTATCGTACATCGTACAGGGTTCAAAATTATCGTATGATTGGATAATTATCGTACATGTTGGCAACACTGCTTTGAAAGGATTCCTAACTTCAGCCACCCACCACCTACGCCGCTAGTTGTATGTAAACACAAATGGCGACTCGTTTGGAAAACTGGTCTCGCGAAGAAGTCCGCTCAGTTATTCGATTTCTGTGGACAAAACATGTAACCGCGGCTGAAGTTCATCGGCAGCTGGCAGAGCTACGGAGAGACTGTAATGTCTCGTCAGCATATGGCAGAATAGTGTCGGAAGTTTGCAGCTGGTAGAGAAAACGTCACAGACGAGGAGTGCAATGCCCGACCCAGCACGGCATCAACAGATTTGAATACAGTTCGCGTAGAGTAGCTGATTCAGGACAACAGTAGGATCATGTTACGGCATCTGATGGAAGAATTGGAAATGTCATTCGGAAGCGTTCGTCACATTGTATATGATATTCTGCATAAACGGCAAGTTTGTTCCCGATAGGCTACACGCAATCTGTCCAACAAACACAAGGAGAAGCGTAGGAGACAAGTCTGCAACTTTTGAAACGGTTCTCCATGGAAAGAAACTGTTTTCTTCATCGCGTTGTCCCGGGTGACGAAACACGGATCCACCATTACACCCCCAGCAGTCAGCGGTCATGAAAGGAGTGGAAACACCACTTCTCTACAAAGACGAAGAAATTTAAGGTGATGCCGTCTGCCAGGAAGGACCACAGTGTTTTGGGACAGCGCTGGTGTCATATTAGTGACATTTTTGGAAAGAGGGCGCACAATGACCGCTGATCGATACTGTGAGATCTTCACACAATTACGCGAAGAAATCAGGAGGAAACGACCAGTACGTTTCACAGAGGGTGTCATCTTCCGTCACGAAAACGCGCGTCCGCATACGGTACAGAAGACCAGCACGCAATTGAAGCAGTTTCGCTAGGGCATCATCGATCATCCTCCCTACAGCCCGGACCTCGCTCTAAGCGACTTTTATTTGTTTCCACACTTGAAGAAGCATCTTAGAGGCCATTATTTTGCGTCAGACTAGGAGGTGAAACACTTCGTGACAACGTGACTGAACACGCAAGGACAGGATTTTAACCAGGATGGAATCTTCAAGCTCATCATACGGTGCGATAAATGCCTCAACCGATATGGAGACTATGTCGAAAAATAACCTAATGTATATACTATCTGTTGGCTGTATCGGTTCTATGAAATAAGACTTTGTAACCTTACTTTCTGATCAGCCCTCGTATTATCAGTCAACAATTGTAGTAGATGTCTAAATTTGTTTCCAAAGATGTATCGGTGGTACAAAATTCTACTAACCAATAACGAATTGTCCTTTTGAGTCCCTAGTAGTGTCTTCCTCAAAAGTACTGTAGAGGGGCACTGTGGCTCAGTTAGTAGAGCGTCCTAGATATGTTCCCTACTTCGATCCCCGACCAAGTAAGTTTGTGGAGGACAACATCGTATTTATGGGTTTTCTCGGGGTACTCCTATTTCCTCCCACTTTCTCATTCCACAAATTCTTCCATCATCAAAGGCACTGTAAACTTTTCAGCGAGGTGAATGGTGTAGTTTCAACAGTACATAAAGGTGCAGTACACATAAATGCGATGAAATCGTGGTTCACTTTGACGGTTCCTGTTTCACACTCGCGTAACTCACAACCAATTGACAGGCATAGACTATTGCAAAATAGCACGTAGGCACTTGAAGTCAGCATCATAGTATTCGAAAAAGTTCCTGCTGCACTATTGTGTCTAAATCATTCACAATACTTCATTCTGGGCAGGTCTTGCACCAAACCAATATTACAAGAAGACTACACCAAGTACTAAGTCAAGTAATATATGTCTGTTAAGGTAACCTGTAAATCAAATTGAAAATTAACTTTAAAATTACACACACATACACACACACACACAAACACACACACACGTTTCTTCCTCTCTTATTAAATAATTTAAGTATTGATAGTGTGCAATCAATTATGGTTGTCCAAAGACGAGACAAGGAAAAACATAGCTCCTCCAATAGGCACAGATACACTTTCCAAGACAAGATATATTCACGACGCCGTTTCAGGGCGAAACAGCTTAAACTCTTCCCTACAACCAATTAAGATTAAACTCTTCCCTACAACCAATTAAGCTTAAACTCTTCCCTACAACCAATTAAGTTTAAACTCTTCCCTACAACCAAGCTTAAACTCTTCCCTACAACCAACTAAGCTTAAACTCTTCCCTACAACCAAGCTTAAACTCTTCCCTACAACCAATTAAGCTTAAACTCTTCCCTACAACCAACTAAACTTAAACTCTTTCCTACAACTAATTAAGCTTAAACTCTTCTCTACAACCAACTAAGCTTAAACTCTTCACTACAACTAATTAAGCTTCAACTCTTTCCTAGCTTTTGAAGCATTTTTCTAGAAAAGAATAAAAATAAACATTTTAATTTAACGGCTCACGCTTATACCCTTTAGGTTAAAGGAAACCAATGATCAACGAAAGCGAGAGATTATGGAAGAATTGGTGGAATGAGAATGTAGTAGAAACCCCGTAAAAACCTTGGATACGGTGTTGTTCTTTACTATAAATTTACAACGTAACCGATCGAACCACGAGCTCCTCGTTAGTCACAGTACCTCCTTACTTTTAGAGAATATTAAACGACGTATAGGTGAATCGGATGATATCTATATTATAGAATTGAAAGTGACTGTTTGTGACTCTTAATCTCTTGAACCGGCCGACCGATCTCGATCAAATTTTTGACGTAGATTCGGTTCTGGCCTGGGAGTATTTTTAGCTATTTGTTTTGTTTTAGCTAATATATATTCACTTTGACAATATAACCTAGGGGAAGGGGAGGGGGAGATTTATATATAAAAATAAGAAGAACTTAACTCTTGAAGCATCCAACCGATCTCAAATCAAATTTTCAACATAGATGACGTTCGGGTCTGGGATAAATTTTTGTCATTTAACTTTGAGTGCAAGTAGGGAAGGGGGAGGGGGAAATATACGTATAAAATAAATAATAAAGTGACTGTCTTTGCGAGGGGGAGTTAAAAAATAAATAAAACTTAATAACTCTTGAATCAAAAAGATCAATCTCGATCAAATTTTTAACATAGATGAGGTTCGGGCCTGAGATGTTTTTTATCATTTCACTTTGACGGTAGAACTTAGAGAAGAGGGTTAAGAGAGGGATATATAATTTACAACCTAGATGAAGTTTAAATCTGAGATTAATTTTGGGCATTACTTAGACGGTGAAATTTAAAGGTAGGTCGCTGAGATGAACAATGACACTTCAGATACCGTGCCCATAACATGGGGAGGGGCGGGAGATATATAAAAATAATCCAAAATGACCGATATCAAAGAACTCTTTAGTAATAGTACAAAGAGACTGACTAACGGAACATATTACTATTTTTTCTTTTTAAATTTAACCCAGCGAAGCGGGTAATTGATACTAGTTCAACATAATTTATTGTTAACGGATTTCATTGTTTGGAGTATACTTGTGATTAGGGATGGCCAGAACCGGTTCCTGTTTGAACCGGTTTTCGGGTCTGAACGGATCCGGTTCTAGAAGATCAGGTTCCTGTTGGAACCGGTTTTTCGGATCCAGGTCTGGAACCGGTTTTTCAGATCCAGGTCTGGAACCGGTTCTTCAGATCCAGGTCTGGAACCGGTTCTTCAGATCCAGGTCTGGAACCGGTTCTTCAGATCCAGGTCTAGAACCGGTTCTTCGGATCCAGGTCTGGAACCGGTTTTTCAGATCCAGGTCTGGAACCGGTTCTTCAGATCCAGGTCTGGAACCGGTTCCTAAGATCCGGTTCTAGAACCGGGTTTTCGGATTAAGGTCCGGAACCGGTTCCAGAACCGGTTCTGAAAACCGGATCTCCGAGAATCGGTTCCTCGCCGGAACCGGAACTTTGTGGCCATCCCTACTTGTGATTTACAACACATTGTAACTATACTACGGAACGTATAACGTTGTTGGCTTCCCGCGAAAAGTTGTCAAATGACGTTTATGGGGCGTGACAGCTTGGTTACTCGTGGCTCGCTGAGTGCAGTAAACGGTTGGTGGCGATTGGCTACCCTCTTACCACGCCCCAAGTGACGAGCAGGTCCAAGCGCGGGAGGTCAACGACGTTATACCTTCTGAACTATAGAATAGTTAAATTAATAGCTAAATGACAATTTCACTGCCTAAACTAAAAGCGGAGGAGCCTTTACGATGAAGTATTGTAAAAGCTACGAACATGAGCGGCACGCACGTTACGGTATACATGTCAGGCAAATCTCACCAGTATACCGGAAAGGTATACCTGTGCAGGCTAGAACACACACACGCAACGGTAAACCTGAAGATTTTAACTCAGTCGAGAGATGGCGAGCAAACAAGAAGACGACGACCGACGCTCCCTATTCAAGGAACTAGTCACAACTCACAGTACTGGAAATTTGGCGGGAAAGTCGCTAAATTTAGGGGATTAGACTTCCAGAATAGCGACAAAACGTAACATTTCCGATTAGCGACTTTTTTGGTGATTTGTAAATGATGATTTAGCGACTTATTTACAAATCTAACGACTTTTGTGATGTGAACAAATCAAGCACTATTAGTTGAAAACAGTTTTTATACGTTTGTTTTCCTTTTACTTAATTGAATTAGCAAAAGCGTCAATGGGTTTGGCTAATATACAGCACATATAACGTGCGATATCTCCAGAATCCCGCTTTGTTTTCTGATAGGCTACGTCTTACCATCTAACGGAAACAATTTTAATCTTCTATACCATTTAGCTAGCAGAACTTCCATTGAAAGGCAGAAATAATACAGTATTACTTCTAAAAGCTCGAGTAAAGATGAATGGGTGTAAGTTTTTCTCTGTAAAGGTTTAAATTTCATGTGTTTTTTCCTAGAGAGCTTTCGTGAACGCAGAACTGAACCTCCGGATTTTATATGGCATGGAGTTGATTTTGAGTTTAACGTCCGTTCAGCAGCGAGGCTATACGATACGTTTACCTAGTAACATGGAATCCGAACCACGTGAGCTCCCGCCGGGTCTCCCGCGCCAAAGGCGGGTACACTAACCGCTTTGCTTGGATTATATATATATATATATATATATATATATATATATATATATATATATATATATATATATATATATATATATATATATATATATATATATCGGGTGTTGCAAAATAAGTGTTACAACTCTTGGGAGGTGAATCCTGCCACTGAGACAAGAAAAAAAGTTCTCTTGAACTTTCGGCTATCGGACATAGTTTCAGATCTACAAGGTGCCGAAAGCGTGGGAAAATGACTTTCGGACGCCAATAGTTCGGAAACTATCCAACGTAAAGAGGGCGGGTAAAAAATTCACTGAAGAAGTCATACCTGCTGTATTGAATTTTGCATGTGTCACAATCCTACCATGCACGCGCAAGGGATTCCCCAAAGGAACGTAGGGAGTCCCGGATAATCTGCTAATTGAAAGTTGGTCTAAATGGATATGAATTGATGGGGTTTCTACCAGGTAACAATAATTCGTTTGTATTAAGTCGATATCTGGAACAAATACAAAATGGCGGACACTTTCATGCCCGTTGTGTGTGGTTGCATAATCGCCAGGTACGGATGCTTGCCAACAGTGAAGTTCTGAGTATTAAGTCTAGTGAATTTGTACTCAAATGCTCTAGAAAGACATCTGGAGTGTCGGTAGAGCACAACAGATGGAGCAGGGTGATTCACATGTGTGGAAACACGTAACGAAAAATGGCCAGAAATGCACTCATACTCAGTAAACGTGAGTTCAAAGCGTCGGAAATGTAAGGATTAGCGTCAAGAACATGAAAGTCAATTCACCAATAATATTCCCTCAAACCGACGCAATATGATGTGCACGGTTGCATACCAATAAGGATGCAACAACTGAGGACAAGTTGAAATTGTGCAAGGGAACTCACTAAGAAATTGGGTAAACTAAATGAATGTCTCTAGTGGGATCACATGATCGATATTGAAATGCGGACAATTTGTGTGTTGATATCGATATGTAGGTAGTGGAGAAATGTCAACATGTGCCATTACTGCTGGGTCACCGTCCCACGTGGGAAAAATAGGAAAATAACTACTCGGGTCTTCAATCTGAGGCTGTGGGCTCCCAGTAGGATTGGAAACTGCGATCACGCGAGCGAAAGCAAGCGCTCTAGCCCTGAGGCTCGAGGGAGCCTGACTTTCTCTGTATACATTTCTTTGAGGAGTACCCACTTTGTTTGGCAAGCGCTCTTGTACAGCCTCCCGACATGCTTGTGTGTTACATTTTGTTACTCCTACTGCACAGTTGTAAACAATCAGAGCTTTAAGACGTTTCTTCCTACTTCTCATGTTGTTTTATTTTACATATGTATGGTATTCCAGCTGTAGTGTTACATGTGCCAAATTGGTTCGTTTTCGTCTTTGTCTTGGCATGTGTACTGTGTGTAAGATACATATTTCTGGAGATATTTTGATATCGAGTACGTCATATGTCCCAGAACACGTAAGACATGATACACGTTTGTTATATTCACGCTCTATCACAATTTGAACCATGGATTAAGAGATTTCTTTTCATATTTGTCGGCTGTGGGACAATATCCCAAACAAAGTGGGACATTGATACAATTTTGTTCTAGTTACGTTCTACCAAAAAGTGCACCAGATGTAATAGCAGAATGTACAACGTTATTTTCCTAGTTTTCGCATGTGAGACGGTGCCCCAGCAATAGTGGGACATGTTGACATTTGTCCATTAGCTACATATCGATATCAACACACAAATTGTCCGCATTTCAATATCGATCATGTGATCCCACTAGAGACATTCATTTAATTTACCCAATTTCTTAGTGAGTCCCCTTTCAGAATTTCAACTTGTCCTCAGTTGTTGCATCCTTATTGGTATGCAACCGTGCACATCATATTGCGTCGGTTTGAGGGAATATTATTGGTGAATTGACTTTCATGTTCTTGACGCTAATCCTTACATTTCCGACGCTTTGAACTCACGTTTACTGAGTATGAGTGCATATCTGGCCATTTTTCGTTACGTGTTTCCACACATATGAATCAACCTGCTCCATCTGTTGTGCTCTACCGACACTCCAGATGTCTTTCTAGAGCATTTGAGTACAAATTCGCTAGACTTAATACTCAGAACTTCACTGTTGGCAAGCATCCGTACCTGGCGATTATGCAACCACACACAACGGGCATGAAAGTGTCCGCCATTTTGTATTTGTTCCAGATATCGACTTAATACAAACGAATTATTGTTACCTGGTAGAAACCCCATCAATTCATATCCATTTAGACCAACTTTCAATTAGCAGATTATCCGGGACTCCCTACGTTCCTTTGGGGAATCCCTTGCGCGTGCATGGTAGGATTGTGACACATGCAAAATTCAATACAGCAGGTATGACTTCTTCAGTGAATTTTTTACCCGCCCTCTTTACGTTGGATAGTTTCCGAACTATTGGCGTCCGAAAGTCATTTTCCCACGCTTTCGGCACCTTGTAGATCTGAAACTATGTCCGATAGCCGAAAGTTCAAGAGAACTTTTTTTCTTGTCTCAGTGGCAGGATTCACCTCCCAAGAGTTGTAACACTTATTTTGCAACACCCGATATATATATATATATATATATATATATATATATATATATATATATATATATATATAATCAATGCAAAGCGGTATATATATGAGAGAGAGAGAGAAAGAAAGACGGAATACCACTAATAATTTTTAGCGATTTTTCTTGACAACTTTTTGGCAACATTGACAACTCACCTAAACACTATACAGGTGTGCCGGAGTGACTCACACACACGCTGAGGTCTACACGCCTGCGCAGGTAGTAAGAATTGAATTTCGATTCTACTCCGGTCGCCTGCACAGGTCCTATGCCTGTGGTGTTTGGCCTGCAGCGGCTGGCACACAGGCTCCGGTTTACCTATACAGGTAAACCTCACCGGTATACCGAAACGTGTGTGCCCGGCCTCAGGTATACACGCCTGCGCTGATAGTAAGAATTGAATTTCGATTCTTCTACGGTCGCCTGCACAGGTTGCTACGCATGTGCTGTTTGGCCTGCAGCAGCTGGAACACACGCTCCGGTTTACCTGTACAGGTAACCTCACCGGGGTATCGGAACGTGTGTGCCCGGCCTTATCCATCCCCAACTCCGTGCAACATGTAATACCCTGTGTTGGCGAAGCACTATCGTACACTAGAAAAACACAAAATCAGTAACCAGCATTGGAAAACCAAGGCACACAAGTAAATGAATATAATCAGGGTTCCCAGGACTTATGATTTTAACACGAGAGAGAGGCTAATATGCAAAAAGCATTTAATGATATTTAATAATAACTGGAAATTAACATAACAAATATGTTTTGAAATCTAATTTCACATTTTAGAAATCGTTCAAACCATATACCATGTTATAAATTTCACATTTTAAAAATGTGAAATTCATTCCACTTCCGATTTTAGAAAGCCTTTTGAGAAAAATAAGATTTTCCATCTGTTATAATTTTTTTACTTATTATAAATAAGTCAAATCAAAGCATGATCATAGTATTTCACACTAAGGTTAATTTCTCACACTTCCGGTTTGAATAGAAAGTTCAGGGGGAAAATGATAACAGTTTTAGTCATTGAATCAATTTAGAAAAACGCTTCTCGCTACGTCTTATCATTTTTGCTCTATGTAGATGAATATTGAAACCGGAAGTTGTAGTCGATTCCTATCACTTCCGGTTTTAGTAGAGAGTTATTTGGTCTAGGAATTAATTCGTGCGGTTTTTAATAAAAATTGAAGCTTTATTTCAAAAACAAAGTAAATGAATACGTTAACAAAAATATTGTCCATCGCTAGCCACTACTTTCTCCCATCTTTCAGGCAATTTACGGATTCCATGTCGAAAGAATTCCTCATCTTTTGACGCAATCTAATCAAAGATCCATTTTTCGATATTTTCTGAAGAAGTGAACCGCTGTCCAATCAAATCGTTATTCATGCAATCGATCAAGTAGTAGTCAGACGGAGCAGTGTCTGGTGAATATCGCGGGTGGAGTAACACTTTCCATCCGACATTTTCCAAATAGGTTTTGACCGGTTTTGCGACATGTGGTCGAGCGTTATCATCTTGATAAATAAGTTTATTATGCCTGTTATTCCATTCTGGTCGTTTTCAGGCCAGAGCTTGCTTCAAACGCATTAATTGTTGTCGATAGCGGTGTCCATTAATAGTTTCACCAAGTTTCAGAAGTTCATAGTACACCACACGTTTCAAATCCCACCATATATACAGCATAACCTTTGCACAATGAATATCTCGTTTCGGTTGTGAAGGACCTGGTTCACCTTGCTTCACCCAGGCCTTTTTTCGTTTAGGATTCTCGTAATGAATCCACTTCTCATCACCAGTTACAATTCGATGCAAAAATCCCTTCCTTTTCTGTCTTTGAAGCAGCAATTCGCAAACGGTTTTTCTTCTTTCAACGTCTTTCTTTTCAATTCATGTGAAACCCCATAAGACATCTTTTGAATCATTCCTATGGCTTTGAGACGTTTGGAAACTGTTGTTTTCTCAACTCCAAATGCTTCTGCAAGTTCGTCCTGCGTTTGACACGAATCCTGATCAAGCAATGCTCTCAATTCTTCATCTTCAAATTCTTTTGGCTGTCCAAATTGCTTTTGGTCTTCCAAGCTGAAATCACCACCTTTAAACCGTGCAAACCACTTCTGACACGTTCGCTCAGCTAGAGCATGGTCACCAATCACTTCCACTAAAATATGATGACTTGCGGTAGCACTTTTCTTCATGTTAAAGCAATGAAGAATAACTCCCCGCAAAAACACTTTATCAGGTACAAAATGCGCCATTTTCAGTTGAAGAAAAAATATTGTTGTTTCCGCTTCAAGCAACTGACATATACTAAACAAGATGCTCAATGACAGTAGTTTTCAACGCATGTTTGGATCAACGAAACTATGGGACAATAAGCTAGTTACGCCATCTTTTGTAAAACCGCACGAATTAATTCCTAGACCAAATAAGAATAGAGATAAAAATATATTCTTAGGACTCTTAATCGATTGCAAAAAAAACAGATTCTCGCTATATTTTAACGTTTTTTGCTTAATGGTGATCTAAATTAAAACCGGAAATGGTTGATTTCTAACACTTCCGGTTTGAAATCATCTCCACTAACGAACCCGATTCCTTACTTTTGATCCTTTATATACATCCTGGGGGGGGGGGAGAAATTGGAAAGAGGAGAATCCTTAAGATTTTTTTTGTCTTCCGATCAGACGGACACACGGACAGACAGGGTAAATATATAAACGAGTTAAAGTTGGTAAACCCATCTTCTTAATTATTTGTACTCAATAATCATAATCTTGTGATCATCATAATTGTTCTGCAGATAATTGAGGTGTCACTTGCGGCAAAATGAAAAGCTTCCATGTATCGTACATGTAATATGGGAATTCGTTAACCTCTTCATCGGGGTGTAACAATTACATGTTTTTCGTACCGTCCACCAATTTTAGTCTTTTGTTTCCCTCTCTCTTTTCCCTTCCACAATTATGTCTCTCAGAATACAGGGCAAGTCAAAATGATGGACCGGATTTCAGAAATTTATGCTGTGAATTCTAATAATCATATGTTATTGTGAGCCAGGTGCTAAGAAAGGCAAAATGTCAAAGTTTTCTTGAAACATATCACAAGTGTTCTATTTGAGCACCTTGCGTAATACGGCGTACATCAATCCAATAGTCTATCTCCCGCCAAACATTTTATGGCATGTTGCGGCCAATATCATCAACGGCTGCTGTGATGAGGGCACGCAGG
This sequence comes from Thermobia domestica, assembly GCF_964235325.1. Lineage (NCBI taxonomy): Eukaryota > Metazoa > Arthropoda > Insecta > Zygentoma > Lepismatidae > Thermobia > Thermobia domestica. The sequence continues at coordinate 285,386,680 of NC_137457.1, forward strand.
TCATCCAATGTTATTGGAAGTAGTGGTACGTAAAAAAAACGACCCTTTACATAATCCCATACGAAGAAATCACTTGGAGTCAAGTCGAGGGAACGAGTTGACCAAAAAAGGACAGGTCGATCCTCGAGAGATGCACGACCTATTCAACGTTATTCCAATACCCCATTGAGATATTCCCGATGACTCTTTAGCGGTACAAAAGTTGACACTAAACTTTGAACGTTAACCTTTCGTAGGGGCCACGGTGGCTCAGTGGTAGAGCGTGCACTTCTGGTGTATGGGGCCCTGGTTCGATCCTACCTCGCGCCAAGTGGGCTTTGTGGTGGACAAACGCCATATGAGTGGGTTTACTCGGGGTTCTCCCATTTCCTCCCACATTCTTCATTCCACCATTTCATTCATTTCTCGTACTCACAATCTCCTTTAGCCTACATGGGATATCTGTGAGACGTAAAACTAAAAGATTTGATTTCATAAATTGTGAATATAAATGTACAAACGAAACGACACAAATTTCGAGATAAGACTAGTTTTTTTTTTTTTTTTTAACAGGGACGTGACAAGAAAGAACTCTTCGAGAAGAATGAAGACGAGACTTCCACAAAATTTACGAGACAAGACGAGACAACAACGTTAATTATTATATGAGGTCTGTAAGAGGTAGGTACGCCTCGCTGCTACATTGTCGTACAAATATTCTAACAGAAAAAAATCCACACCATACTAAAGGAAGAAAAAAAGGTCGATGTTGGTCATCGTTCAACTCAACGACTTATGAGCAAGGGTAGGACACTTCTTGAACCTTCAGCTTGACCTTTCTTCATTAATGACCTCACTCTGTTTGAACACGGTCCAAGGTTCGATTCCCGATGTAAAAGTTTTTTTTCAGGTCAGCCATCCTGAGTGACGTTTTACTGCGTTCTCCTAATTCATTCCAGGCAAACGACGGGATAGTACCTAACATACAGGTCCCAAGCCACTTCCTTCCTTCCCTTTCCTCGGGTAGTGTGATCTTTGAGGGACATCATCCCTAATATGTATGACGGGCTAACGTAGCCATAGATGCCGAGAGACTAGAAATTTAATTCCTAATCCTAATCCTAACTCAGTTTATATATATTACTATTTTAATTAATCTTTAATATGGTAGCATTAAGTTCCATTCTGTTTAGTTATCATGACAGCCCTCGTCGCTACATAGTTAGTATACTCATCTTCGGCACGGAGACCGGAGTTCGAGTTTTAAGTGGGAGTTCATCCTTATTTAACACATACAGTAGGTCCAACAGTGGGAAATAATAAGCTAGCTGTCAATGTTGGTCTCGTAATTGGCCTCTTGCCGACCATTTGCCAACCAATTCAATAGCCAACATTGGCTTAACGTTGTAATTGATCGCTTTGCCAACCATTTGTCAACTAAATCAATAGCCAACGTTGCCCTTACGTTGTAATTGCGTCCTTACGAACATTTGCCAACCAACACAACTGCCAACGTTGGCCCTACGTTGTAACTGGCCACTTTGCCGAGCATTTGACAACCAACTCAATTGTCAAACTTAACACCCACGAAAGAAATAAACATGTGACTTGGAGTATAAGATTGAAACTGTTGGATAAACGACGGCATATTGTTGGATGGCCAACATTGTATAATAAACTACGTTGGGGCAACGTATTTTTCGACTTTATTTTAGGCAATTTCCTACCTATCAAGTGTGCTGATAGGGATGTGGCTCTTACCAGGGGTACCTGTCCTCCCAAGGGCTTGGGCACAATTATCCCAATTTATTATGGTCTCTCCCGAAGTACCTGTCTCCCCCAAAATTTACTGTCCTGTCCCCTAAATATACCTTGCCACTCAAAATTTAGATACTATTTTCCAGTTTGATTATGTACCATTGTCAATGAAAAAATAAGTCCCTTCTCAAATAATCTCATGAGCGCAACATTCGCCGTTAAACCTGCCTGATTCTGATCCTACATTAAACTATAGATCCAAGTCTTATAAATATAGTTTCGACGCTAAAAGAGAGTTTAAAACTCCAAAACAACCAACGTTTAGTTATTATGCTTGATTTTTTAAAGGATTGACTTCAGTGATTGCTGGGAGCATTCCTTAACATCTTTTCTGTACCTATAATCCCATTTCTTAGCTGCATGCTTATCGACAGATGACGTCCCTTAGTCTTGCGGCACAGTGGATCCTTATTTAATCACATAAGCCGTGAAATGCTAATTAGATCTTTTAATGCGAAACTAATGTAAATATACACAAACAAACATAGCAAAGTCAACAATTGTCATGCAATGTAAACCAATTAGTGTGACTTACCTTCTGGTCATGCTATTCCAACCTATCCACTTGTCACACATGTAGCACTATTAACAATGTTCTTCACTGTTTCTACAACACAGATTTGTGATGTGTGTTATTGTTGTGTACATGTCAGGTGTCACTTGGTTTGCTTGTCGTCTGGGGAGCAGCCATTGGCTCCTCTGTTCCCCTAGATTCTTCTCCTTCTCCCCTACTCTTTTTTTTTTTTTTTTTTTTTTTTTTTTTGTAGAAGATCATCCAGAGTGGGTTTGTCCTCCTTCTTAGCGAAACAGAAAAGAAAGCCTTGGCCTGCCAGCATCCATCCATCCTCCCACAGAAGGCGACCTTCTGCTATTAGATACGCTAAATGATTCCGGTTTCCTTCTTTGCATAAGAACGCTAAGGATTCTAGTTCGAATCTCTCTCAAAATATCATTGTATTCTACAACTGGGAATTTGTCCAAATGGAAGTAGTATATGAGCAACCTTATGTGGCCTATAAGTGACGTTAATTCAAGGCATGTATTGACCTATCCGATATTAATTGGACACATCTACTTAGCGCACCAACCCACATACCATAACGTGTCCACGGCAGTGGCGGATCTAGGCCGGGGCCAGGGGGCCTAGCCCCCCAGTTTTTTGATTAACAAAATCATTTAAGCTATTATTTATGTCTTTCTGAAAGTTTATATTAAAGATGATACACCTATCGTACTCTGGTTTCTGACTGGCCTCCGCCTCTGGTCCAGGGGATGTTGTTTGGACATTGCACATGTCTCATACATATCCTGGGACATTCAGACTCACAGTAGAATCCCTAAGGACAATGAAAAAAAAAAACATACCGTTAGATTTCAGTGGAATGTGCTTATCACGAAAAAATATCTAAATATAAAAAGATTGTTCTTTAAGGATTCCACAAACAGTACAAAAAGTTGATTGATTAGTTACAGTTTTGTATCTCTTTCCAGCACCGAGGCTGTATGAAAAGTAGATCTATAGTGTAAGGTGGAATCCGAACCGCTGTAATGCGTCCAAATCTAGACTCTTCCACCGGAAATCGAACATAAGATCCTGTATGGAAAATATGCATATGTTAACCACTAAACCAGCGGGGAGAGTAAGAGAACGTATAGGTCCCATAGGAAGCCAACAGGTAGTCCATAAGACAAGATTTGAAGCATAACGTAAAAGTACTGTCTCATCTCGAAAATGAGACGAAATTTAGTACTCCAATAATAAATGGTTTCCATACTCTTCGTGGACTTCTGCAACGTAGGTATATATATATATATATATATATATATATATATATATATATATATATATATATATATATATATATATATATATATATATATATATATATATATATGTGTGTGTGTGTGTGTGTGTGTGTGTGCAGTACAATGGAGCAAATGGAGCACATACAAACCCATTGGATGCATAGTTCGTATACGTAAGAACTCAATTATAATAGGTGCTAAATAAATAAACTAAGATTACACTGACTACGTTCTCTGTAACTCTCAAACCCAATTTTACAGGGAATTCACGAACACCCTATACAATATAGAAACATATTCGCTTGTATAAATTATACTCTTTGAAAAAAAATATAAAATATTAAAGATGTGACTTATACATGCAAGTGATAAAAAATGCGTGTGTCCGGCAACACACCAGCACTTAGCTTGGTACATGTGTACTCGAAGCATGAAACGTTATTAACTTTGGTTTCCGTTCAATTAAGTGGAGTAGGTAGTATGGTTTATCGGTTGTTTTATTTTCAGCTAATTTTACACAAACAGGACTAAACCCCTTTCTGCATGATTTTTTTCTTTTAGCGAAAAAAAATAAAAATAATAAGTATTGGAAATCCTCATATGGGAACTTGAAAAATGAATTAAAACTTGAATTTTAGATTTTTCGCTTAATTTCGACGAGAAATAAGTAAGTGCCATATATGACACACTTACAACTCACAAAGAACATGTCAGATGACACCAAAATCTCTTATTCATACACGTCAATATCTCACACAGCAGACAAAACAGTCATTTGGTGTCTTTGATAAATCACAAAAAAGCTAAACTGAAAAAAGGGGATTGCCAGGGGATGTGTAAGGGGTTAAAAATATTTTTGGGTAGTTATGATGTATATATGACAATGATTTTCTTATTCTACAGAGTGTCTGAGAAGTTCCCTGATCCTTAGCTTTGTGTATCACTGAGAGCAAACTTTCTTTAATGTGCTCTTGCATTATTGAACGCAGTACACTTAATTCAACTGCTCTTTTTCGTAAGGATTTAATTGGAGGCATCGCAATTGTTCAAGTGACAGTGGCATATGTTTCGTCACTACACGGCCTATTTTTTACATCCTGAAGCAAACTCATATTTCCCCAATTGAGTAGCGTTGCTTTACGAGGTGGGTCATTGCCAAAGCGATCTCTGAACACACTCATTACATATATTCTTGTTGTCCTGTGTGTGGTCGTTCATAAGCCCAAACCATGGCTTCACAACTGAAATGCTCCACGTGACCTTGAACGTAGGGCTATTAGACAACACTTGAAAGCAGGGATATCAGACAGTACTGTGTCTGACTATGAAAGCAGTGTTACTAATACCATAACTAAAATCAGCTATACACAAGTTGTTTTCTGTGATACTGAAACCTAGGGGTACGAGCACTTCTCGAACACCCTATAGAAAAAAATAGAGCTACGTCTTATTGTATACAGGCTTGCGGTGTATACACTCAAATATTTCTTTCTGTATTGTACAAAAATTTTAAAATGCTGCTTTTAAATATTGTATGTACACACACGACTTACATGCACGAATACTTTTCCTTATTTTAGGCAAATTTAAAAGTGCGTGTATATATACGCACATGCGGTCTACATACGACAGAATAACAAGTTTTGGTGGCTTATATACGCTCAACCAAGGTAACTCTCGGTTAACTTTAACGCAGGGCCTACTGAAAACTACATATGTGTACACTGTATTTCCATGTAAGAGGCAATTTCACTGTAGGCTTAAAGGGTAATACATTGCCACTTGAAAAACAACCGGAAAATATAATTTTGCAGGGGAACAAAGGAAGAAAATAATCTCCAAATGTACCTTGTTCTTTTATCTTCCCCTGTCATACTGTATAATTATAATTGTATTTTCATTAAGATAGTGTGATGCAAATGCTGGTTTCTTCTCAAAGACGGAAACTCCAAAGGAAATAGGATTATTAAAAGGTAAATTCTTACGATGATATAGCATTATTGTTGTTATTTTTGCGTTTTTTTGTTTAGAAGAGCAATCAACAAGCAGCAAAAACAGTTCGTTCAACAATGGGATGCAGCTGTTGTAAAAGAAGGGGGGAATGAATGTTTTGTTCCAGGCTGTTGATTCCGAGAGTGAATCTTGTGTGAACGAGGCGTACAACATCATCATGCTATATGCAGGAACATCTCTTTATAATTGTTTGATGTACGTTTAACATGATTATCAACTGAATATGTTTGCTTGCATGTACGGTATTGGTGGTAACAGAGTCATTTCACATGTTGACTTCTTTTCGGGGAGGGGGATTCTACAGCTATATGAGTAGAATTTCACAGTTTTTCATTAGTTATATACAGTGGCGTATTTACGGGGGGGCTTCCGGGCTTAAGCCCCCCAAATCTTACTTACTATAGTCAAGTATATGAAATATCTTGCAGAATTTTCACATTTTCAGGCAAAGCCCCCCCCGAAAGTTAGCAAAGCCCCTCCAGAAACAAAATCGTAAATACGCCACTGGTTATATTGATTCAAAATATATAAACCTCAAAATCGGTAGCTGCCCTTCCCAAATCATGCCACTAATTGATGACAATACGTTATTATTTCTGAAATTATTATTACAATTTCGACCCAAATCAAGTAGGGAGCTCCTTCGGAATTATATGGTTAACATAGACGCTTTCTGCGTTACAGATCCTAGTTCGATTTCCACTGAAACACCTTTATCTTCATACTTGAAAAGTTGGAGTTGCCAGGACTGGTCCGGGGGCCGACTGTTTCACATGGCTGATATAAACAGTGATGGCAGATGTATCATTGTATCAAAGAGTTATATGAGCAATAATGCCAAATTATCTCTCTAAGACATGCCATGATTAAGTGAATACTTGACATTCCGCTGCCAATCTCCTTGGTTTCTGCAGAACATGATTGAAACCAATTCTTCACAAAATACTTCTTTGAAACATATCATGGTTTGCAGAATACGAAGATCTCTAGATTCCAAAGGATATAGATAAATGTGTAAAAATAAATAAATAAACAAATAAAAAGACGTACGCTGGGCCGCCTAACTTTCGTTCTGGTCAAAGCAATAATAATAATAATTCTAATAGTACACTGTAAAAAAATCGTTGTGTTATTTCAACGACATGCCTATGTGTTAACACGATTGTGTTAAAATATAACACAAACAAGTGGTTAGAACAACTCACTCTCCACTTGGAGTTGTGTGTCAAATGTCGGTAGTTGAAATGACACACAACCTGTGTGTTAAATTCACACAAGTGTAGAATCTTCGGTGTTGTTTTCTGCGTGATTGCCAAATATGTTGGGCATCTAATTATAAAGGCTTATGAATTGAAGCTACAGACAAACACAGTAGAAGGAAATACTTAAACAAATCCAGGTATACGCAAAATTTCAAAATGCAAACCGCGCGATGTGTTTTCAATTGTTTTACAGCACAAGATGTGCTAGGCAGGTGTTCTAAATTCATCTCCCACATTTGATACATTTATTGCTTCTTTTTCTAAGCGATTGTGTACTAGAAGCAACAAACGCATTAACTTTATTAGGTGGCAACTGGCGCCGATCATTTGAAAGTGAATATGGAAGAACTATAAAATAAAGTAAATAGACAGCCGTCATTTTGTTATAAAATTAGGTCTACATGGAGAGCAGATTTTATCTTATCCCGAACTGTTATCTTCGAATATACGCGGCTTAAAGGAGCACTCTGATTAGCCAAATTCAAAAGATCTCAACAATTTATCCCTCTACAAACGACGTAGTAATTGATAGGTTGGTGGTTCGTGCCCCCTCGCCACTGGAGTACACTTTTTTTTTTACTTGTAGGCGATTTAACGCATATAGGCGATTTAACATATTTTGGGGGAGTAATTTTGTGGTTCATTAACGTTTACGGTACGGCTCAACACCAGTTGTGGGTTAAAGACGTAACACACCTCCTGTGTTAAACGCCAACACCGCGGAGTATGTGTTGAACTAACACCGCATAGTGGTAGTCACGCTGGAACCACTGCCCTGTGTTAAAATTGAGTTGAATTAACACAACCATTTTTTACTGTGTATGGTGTGAATGCAAGTACACTCGAACACGAACCACCAGATCCACGTCTCCTAATAATTTCGGCACTAGAAGAACGTTTGAACTTCAAACTAACGAAGAAAGCAAAGAAATCATGTGGGTGTTTTTATGCTTTACTGTAAAACTGATGAGGTGGTCGAATGAGCTCACAAGCTGAATCTTTTTTTCGTCCAAATTATAAAACCTTTAAACAAATTAATTGTATTCAGAAAACTAGACTGTGTCGAAATTGAACCCGGGACCAACGGCGCACACGCTTTTATACATATGGAGAAGGCTTTCATCTGAATGTAGGACGGGACATGGTTATTGCACTGCATCAATTTTCAACGAACTTAAAAATTTTGTTACTGAATTTTCTGTCTCTGTGTGTATGTGTGTGTGTCTCTGTGTCTGTTATTTCCGAATTTTTCAATTTTTGACCCCTCCATTCGATGGAGCATCAAAAACTATCTAGAAGAAGCGATGGAAATTTTCGTGTCACTCTTACTGTGCCCGAGGCCAAAAAAGTTCCGATTTCGGGAGATTTAAAGGGCCATATTGCGGGAATCGTAAGTCATAGAGAAATGATGTTGGTGTTGATCAATACCTATATCGATTCAATAAGAAAACCAGCTATTGAATCAATAATTATTGCGTCGTTAGTTAATCAAATAAATTTAACTCTACAATGCATGATTTTTTTTTATTTTCTGTGAGAAAAAAAAATAGTTTTGCAATTGAAAACAAAAATGAGTAACGGAAGTGAGGGTACGCTTAATAGTGCCATCTATGCGGAAACTGTGGAACTACAACTAGCTTCGAACGTTTCCAATCTGGTTCAAGATACGTTAGCAGCTACATACCGTTATGTAGGAAAGCACACATCACTTGCCACTACGACCCATATCTGTTCCACTATGCATTGTAGGGTTAATATACAATTTCATATAATTTCGAAAAACATAAATTATTTTTGTTCTTTTTAGCATTCTCAACTGGTTAAGTTTACAAAACAATTGTTTTTATCGAAGATTATGCATGAGAATATATGTTCAGTCCCAGTGGCGTATTTATGATTTTGTTTCGGGGAAGGCTTAAGTAACTTTATTCCAGGAAATGTGAAAATTCTGCAAGATATTTAATGTATTTTTAAGTAGTAAATAAAATTTCGGAGTGGACTTAAACCCGGAACCCCCCCTTAAATACGCCACTGCTCATTCATAACCACTTTGTTCGGCTTAACGAGATTTATGGATGTCTCATTTTAAGACTTATCCCCATTATATTCTAATAATATTTTAGAATTCTATGTTTTATGGTTTTTTGTTTTCTTTACAAGGAAGCGCAGATTCCAAAGCCAAGGCAAGACTATCAGGAGTTCGATAAGAAAGAGAAAAAAAATAATGATATTACGGAACTGCTCCCGGAAATAAAGGAAGTAGGAAACGATGCATTTTAAATATCAAGGTATTTTTTGACATAAACAGACAACAAGATTCGTCCGCACTTGGCTAAATGGCTGCACCCTTTAATGATTCTTTACATCAATGTTATAAGAACGTAATTGTGAAAAAGACAATCTTTAAACCCATAACTCTGTGACCAGACATTCACATGTGCGTCCTTTTTCATTTTCTGCATCGCTACCTTCATATATATCATCATTGTCATCATCACTGTGATTTACTGATCTTCCAACACAGTACAACAGTACTTATGCACTATCCTTCTCAACAATGAAAGTGAGCATGTGATTTTTTAAAAAGTATGAACTGAAAGTGTTGACTCTGAAAAGTATGGCCATTTTTTTACAATGTTGCCAACACATTGACATATCTTCCCACTAGGTGAAAAAATTAAAATAATCTGAATACCATTATCTAGGGTTACCATAATTTTTTGATCCAAAATACGGACAAACCTTAAAATGACGACCCAACAAAGATACGGTGCCCAAACACAGAAGAAATATTTTGAAATTTCACTTTCATGTGGTGAATAATAATAATAATAATAATAATAATAATAATAATAATAATAATAATAATAATAATAATAATAATAATAATAATAATAATAAAGAAACTACAGAGTGGCCCAAAGGTAGGTAGGGCTATACAGTCACGTACTGATCACCTCACTGTATTTTTATATAATTTCTTATTGTTATCAAACAGGTCGACATAGTTTCTTTATTATTTGTTCTTAACGTCTCATAACTTAAGCCCGGAACAGTCGAAGCAAATAAATCCATAAAATAGAATGTTATACTTGATCAATGCAGGGGTGTATACCTACTTTTGTGCCACCCTGTAGTGCATATGATCCTAGGTTAATTTTAGATAAGGATGCATATGTATTGAATAATTATTTATCAATATCTATTTTAGACTTTTCAGGTTTACAGCATATCGAGCATCGAGCTATATAGCATTACAACGATAATAATAATCCTGTGGGTTTAATTTTGTACAATTATTTCTTTAGATAAATTGGTGTTTGATGTTGTTCATTTGTGTTTTTAACAATATAAAATACTTTACGTAAATTACAAGTCAGTTGAATCATCTCAAATCATCCTAAAATGTTTCTAAAGGTTTGATTGTAATCATTATTATCTTAATAATTTTCAATCTTTTTAGTTTAGCCAACCATGCTAACCACGTTTGAAATTCACAAACAAAATCTTAATGTTTACGAATTTTGTTTGATATAGAGCTTAGGAAATTATACATTTTTTTAAAGCCTTTGCAAATTAAGAATAATTTCAGTGTTCATTTTCTTTCAGCAGCTCTTGATAGTCTTTCTCACCTCTCAAGAAGAATTTGGGAACCACTGCTTTATTGCATCTTCTTCTTCTACTACTATTACTACTAGGAATGCAATGTATATACCCGATTGCAATGAAATGAGCTGAGCGAGCTTAAACTACGTAATCAGGAAGCGTTTTTCGGTGATTATTCCTCGATGGTACATCGGATTTTTGATTTCGACCTATGTTGTCACACAGCACGACATGCTCTATCAGCGTGCTAAGTTTGGTTGAGATCGGCCAAACGGTCTAGGAGGAGTTCGCGGACAACCAAACGGCTAACCCGAGTATAAGAGCTTCGCTTCGCTCAGCTCAATAATAATAATAATAATAATAATAATAATAATAATAATAATAATAATAATAATAATAGACGTTAGTGCTTACGCCTGAGCACCCATGGAGGAACTATGACTCCATATATATTATGCACTAGCAAGGGCGACGATTTCTCTGTAACTTCCGGGGGGGAGGCGTTCAGATATCTGTAGTTGGAGATAAGGGTCTAAGAAGGCATATATCAGGATTCTAAGACAAATTCAAATTATGACAAATATTGTATAATCATAAAACATACATATAACAACAAAATACATATGAAAATACACATAATAATACATATAACAGTAACAAATACATATTCATAATATATGGGGTGGTCCATATGAGCTTTGGATGGGCCCGGGCCTCATTGGGCACCTAGGATCGGCGCCCTTGTGCACTAGGTTTTCACAGAAAGTGATGCAGAACCCAAGTAATTTTTTCACTAGCAACCAGACTGAAAATTTCCCCACCAACCAAGAATCCAATAATACTAGATTTAGTGAGAAAATCACAGAATTGGTAACTCTGCATATGACTTATAAAAGTATGAACTGAGAATGTTGACTGCAAAAAATAGGCTTATTTTTGTTTGATTTGTTGGTCAACTCACTCTTGTGTTGTGTTGTACAGCAACAATATTTTATTAAGCAATCATACATCATCGTTCGAATGGAACTTAAAACGCCATTGTTAACAGATAACAATGAAAGTTAAAAAAAACAAAAAAAAAAACAAAAAAAAAAAAAAAAAACTGGACAACAGAAGGATTGCTTCACAAGTTGTTTCTTGTTTTCAAGAATGTTAACAACTACTATAACAAAGTACCTTGAGGATTTTGCTTTTTTATTTATTTTTGTTACTATATTTCTATTTTTATTATTGTTGTTTTCCGCCATTTTTTGCTGTTCCTAAGATTATTATGTTGATTGCTTAGTGTAAAATTTTCAAGCATGTCATACAATTGTTGCTTCCGCAACAAAAACTGCAGTAGGACTAGGATATTTGCACGAATAATCCATATTTATCATATTTTCATTCCTTCTTAATTTAATTTTTTTTTTTAAATGTGTTTTTAATTGGAAATGTTATTTTGTTTTCCATTATGTCCGTTTGATATTATTCTAATCTATCAAGGTATAAAAATTGAAAAATAGTTAATTTTAATTCCGTGTTAAGAATTCTATTCACATCATATTTATTTTGGGGAAGCAATAGAATTGATTTGATCCTCAGTAATGTTGTCGGTAAAACCTACCAACAGAACCAAAGTTGCCAATCTCAGAAAACAAAGTTATCGATTTTTGTTTTTTAAAAATTGTCGTATATTACAAAAAAATATTATATATTCATTATGTAGGTGATAATTGTAGAAACAAGTATTCTATAATACTACTCAGTGGCGTATTTAGGGGGGGCTTCCGGGCTTAAACCCTCCCCGAAATCTTACTATAGTAAAGTATATGAAATATCTTGCTGAATTTTCACATTTTCAGACAATGCCCCTCCCCAAAACTTAGCGAAGCTCCCCCGAAACAAATTCGTAAATACACCACTGATACTACTAATAATAGCATTAATATATAATGAACCTATCTAGTATTCTTCAGTTTTGAGTTACAAATCGGCATCGATACACTCGCCATTTTTAAATCTTTATTAACACTACCAGTAGCGTATTTAGAATTTTGTTTCTGTGTGTGGGGGGGGGGGAACTATGCACAACACATGAATAAGCACTTATATTTTTCGTTTTGCCTGCCGACAAATTTTTATGAAGTTGTGCATACAACAAATTTATTTCGGAAGGGGGCTTCAGCCCGATAGCCACCCCGGTAAATACGCCACTGAACACTACTCTGAATAACAATAATATATCCATCTCCTCGTAAATGTAATTGAATTTAAAGAATGGACTCAGGGTTAACATTTCCGAATCGTTATTGATTGATTATAGCGGAAATGACTCTTAAAAACTTTAGTGTGTTTTATAATTATTCAATGCCTACAATTTATTTGCCCATTCAAAAACTACAAAAACGTGTGCGTTCTAAAAATACCGTATAGCTATTGATCTATTATGTGATGGGCATTGTCGTATATAACATTCAGACTTAAATTATTGTATATCACGATAAATTATTATACGGTTGGTAAGCCTGAACAGAACGGCCTGAGTCAGTGTTCGTAGGCTTCTTTAAGAAAAATTCCCTCGACTAACAAAATGTTTCCCTTTTCTTATAAAATTTTCCCTAGTTTGTTGAGTGTCCAATTCCTATGACAGGTATTATGTGACAAGATTAATTTAACTATATTTAAAGGAAGTGACAACCACTGTTTGTTTTTGCTTTTTCCGTCTTTTTTTCTTCTTTTCTTCAAAAATACACACAAATACATTCAACCAACTATGGGTGCAAATTATACTGCTTTGAAGTGACACACACCATGTATTGATTTATTTCTCAAGATCAAAGAAAAATTTAAACATTTACTGTGTATTGATCAATCAGTCAATGTGGGAATTTCCCTGGATTTTCACGTTTTATCGAAAACAAATGCCTTTTTGCTAAATTTACCCACGAAATTTCCTTCAAACTACGAACATTAACCTGGGTTGGGAGAGTTTTATTCTTTCGTTCTTCAACCATCTGCAGATGGAGTTCAAAGGTTCAGCGTTGCCAAATGATGACATAAGAAGTCACTACACGAGAGATTACCTTAATTATTCCAACGTAAGGTGATAGATGGTAAAACGTTGTAGTCAGAGTACTTCTGCCAAAATTAACACTATAAAGTGCTCACATTATATGATTTTGCAATTGTTGGTCATTCTAGGTTTCGAACTACGCATTGCATCGGCAATATCAGTTAGTTTAGAGATAATGAACCTTTTGTGGTAATCTCCTCCACAGAACTCTCCAGGAGACATACACAGACACCCGAATTACGTCACCATAAAACTGACAACACTGGTACCTAGTTGGCGAGCCTACCAAGCGGCTATAGCCTGCATGCACCAGGGGCGACTCCACCAGTCTGGCCTCTCTTGGCACTTGCAGCGCCCCGAACTGCCCAAAGGTTCTAAAACGCTATCACCCACAGACAAAGGATATATCATTTGTCTGTGGCTATCATTCTTCAATGAGGAAACACTGAACTAATGTAGGGTCGCCATCCTGCTATTATTGATGAGTGCAGAAAGACTCAGAGAAGAAGATGAACTGTAAAAATATGAACTTTAATTGCGACCATTAAGGAAGTGAACGGATAACACCAAACTTAAACGAGGCTACCTTTCACTTAATCATACGAGTAAGTAAGAGGAAGCCCTCTTCTCGTATATTCTCATCTTGTACTATTCCCGTGAGCCCTACAGGTTTATCTATTGGCTCAGTCTAATGTACCGGTAACCTAAAACAAAGTTGTAACATTAATACCTAAACACAGGAACTTTGTCTTTTTATTATTTAGTAAGAAAGCTTTACACTCTGGAGTTTAAATAATTACATGATACCAGTAAAAGTGAAAGAAAACAAAATAAAATAAAATAAATAAATAAATAATGATGAAATTTTATATGTAGTTATAAATTTCTTTCTCCCTTTCTTCGCCTTTTACGAAGATAAATCACACAAGTATAGCCTGATTATCCAAAATAAGTATGACACAAAATTCCTTGATACAGCAGAATTATACACCACAACAAAACAAGAAGCTGAATCAAAAATTATAATAACAGACTCATATCTTACTACAAATGGAATAAAGTTATTTAAATTAAGTACTTCTCTGTGAGTAGAATAACTACTTGTAGTATTGGACACTTACGCGTGAATGTACAAAGACCAAAAAAAGAATAAATGCAAATAAGAAATGTTAGCAAAAATACTTGAAAATGCGTACACCAAACAGGAAGATATTAAGAGCGCTCTTGCCTGAACACAGATTTTCCCTTATGACATTAATATTTGACACATAGTTTCATTTAATGTTTTCGTTACAACATTTACAATCAGAATCTCCTTAATAGCCAAAGGTTCCATCTTTAAATAATTAGAAAATGTACTCCCACTACCGCTCCGGTGGAAGTAATACCCGACTTGAAGCCGTACATAATACTCAGTGTTGCAATCCATGACAAAGTACAAATAAAGCTGAACTGCTTAGGACGTAGGTGCACGCCTGTAGACATAAAAAGGCTTGATATGAAAGTCAAACACTCTCGAAGTAAATCGTTGACATTTCAAAATAATCTTCCACAGCAAAGATGACAGAAACTAATATCTTCTATTGGGGTAAAGACCCGTAATCAAGAACTGGCTTAGTACGACGGCTAAGCAAACCATAAGGAAGGCTCCATAACTAATAAATGGCTTAGTACGAAGGCTAAGCGACAACAATAGTAACTCGAAGATGAATAAAGGTACAATTGCTTTATATTCCTTAACCAATGGTCAGTAAAGTTAACTGCTTCAAAAAGGAACAAAAGCTCATATTTAAATAACTGGCTTAGTCCGAAGGTAAGCTGATACCCTGAAGATTTGGTGACGTAATACAGACACTTGTAGTAATTGTCAATATAATAATGAGGTGTAAACTCATGTTGAACGAAGAAAACGAAATAACTTCTTCAGGTATGACAATCATAAGTAGAAAATTAACAAATACTTACTCCTTAACACTCGGATATTAGTACAGCTAATGCTAAAACATTTAAAGTGATGTATGAAATAAAGTTACAAATGACGCACATAACACTGCTGTTATGGAAGTAGAATAACGAGGCACGAATTAGGTCGAAAGGACATTGGGCTCCACTAGAAGTTTTTACACAAGCATGATTTCACAGGATGTGTTGAAGAAAATGTCAAGGATTAGTTTTCGAGATAAAATAATTGTTAATTTTTCGAACTGCAATTGTCCCATATAAAGATCACAGTACCAACAATATCACTTACTTGGATTTCTGGCGAAAAAAAAACACTTCTCACTTTAAAATAGTTAATAAACGTAATTAGTTAACATGTGCTAAACTTGTTGACTGTAATAGTTTACATTAATCCGAAAGTGGAACAAATTTCACACTTTTAAAAACCACTATTTATGCCCTTCGACCGTTCAAATATTCAAGTTTTCAAGTATTACTACATATATATGCTGTAGATCCAAAACTAAAAGAAAACTATGTGATTCACTAAGAATTCACACGCTACAACTTCTGCCGGTAATCCGCCATGTTCGAACAACCTCACACGTCACTCTACTTCAACTGCGAGAGAAGATGGAACCTTTTTTACAGAGTGGCCAGATCAATGAAAGAAAAAGTACTAAGGTTATAATATTACGGACAAAATTATTAAGTATGTAGTAGGCACTACACACTCACTTATCTTTTTTTCTATATTATTTTATATATACAGGACTAGTGTAATTATTTTTACGTTGTTAATCTATTACGCAATTACTAATACTGTAAGAATGTTAACAACTACTATAACAAAGTACCTTGAGGATTTTGCTTTTTTATTTTTTTTACTATATTTCTATTATTATTATTGTTGTTGCTTTCCGCCATTTTGTGCTGTTCCTAAGATTATTATGTTGATTGCTTAGTGTAAAATTTTCTGGCATGTTATACAATTGTTACTTCCCTACAACTCTTCAACTTTCATTCCCAAATAGGTTCTTATGATTCCGGGACCCGTGCCATTTTGATTCTTCTTTCTCGGTAATTAAAACATCAAGTAAGAAGACACATAATATGAATTTTGTAATTGAAAATTTAAAAATACAGTATGATAATTAATTATAAAGTAATTACTAATTTCATTTCATCACTTTCAGCCCAACAAATGAAATTCAAACAATTCGCACTCTGGGTCTTGGTCATCAATACTGCGTCTTATTCTTTGTCTTGCACAGTCAAGTGTTTGTCCTGCATTCCGTAGTTTTGTTGGTCTTTCATGCTATACAAGAGCCAAGAATGCTAGCCTCATTGGTACAAATGAAGACCAAGTGTGATTTTGATTATCGTCTTTCATACTATACGGAAAGCAAGCATGCACATCGCTACTTGATGATCACCAAAACAAGGCAGAGAGCAAGATGACTTTGCACTTCGTCTTGCATATCCAATCTTTATCTTGGTCTTGTATCGATGTTCTTGGGCTTGGTAAATGAAACGAAATATTCAGTTTAAGGTTCCTCGATTCTGCACCGAGGCTAAGGGAGATGGTGATGATGAGAAATGAATGAAATGGTGGAATGAAGAAAGTGGGAGGAAACAGGACAATTCCGAGAAAACCCACTACACTGCGTTTCTCCACCACAAAGCCCATTTAGCGCAAGCTGGGATCGAACCATGGACACCACGCACGAGAGGTGAATTCTCTACCACTGAGCCACCGCGGCCCCGCTTGGGATTGGTCTTCCATATCCAATCTTTCTTTTGGCCTTGCTTAAACAATTCTAGTTTTGTTCTAAATCCAGACTCCATATTGGCGTAGATATTAATATTACAGTCGATTGGCAAAATCAATCTTCTACATTTAAAAACTAAAGTACACACAATTACAAAAATAAGCACTTACCATAAAAACACTAGCTGCAAGTTTTCAAAATAGATTTATGGTTTCTACAAAATCAATTTAAAATTGCTATTTTTAATTAGGCAGCTAGTGAAAAACAGCAGCTTTCGACTCCAGCTAAATTCAGTTAACCGAAGTGATCTGACCCGATCCGACAACCCGACCCGACCCGTAACCCGAACCGAGCTGACCCGATCCGACCCGTTTGAGAGCACTACTGTGTGCGTGGGTTTTCTAGGGGTTCTCCCGTTTCTTCCTACTTTCTTCATTCCACCATTTCACTCATTTCTCATCATCGCCGTCTCCTTTAGCATAGCCAAACATAAGCGTGGGACGTAAAAGTTAAAGATTTCATTGCAATTACAGTATCATGTGCATAACGAATATACGTTTTTTTTTTTTTTTTTTTTTTGTAATATACGATAATTTTAAAGACCGAAAATCGATAATTTTGTTCTTTAAGATTGGCAAACCTGCTTCGATGCAGAAATTACTTTTGATTTTGAATTCCTGATCAATACGAATAAATGATCGTCATAATTTGGCTGAATAGAGCTTTTGATGGTTTGAAAAGGCCAGAATATTAACATAAAAGAATGATATCTCTCATTATATTATTAAGCTATAAATCTTACCAGTTCTTATGTAGTTCCCAGAGGGTAATTAGTGTAGTTGCAGACAGTAGCCATGACAGATTAAAAAAAAATAATAAACACTTTCGTTGGAATGATAAGTAAACATTAAAAACGAGGTGTACTATATAATTGGTCTATGAAACAACACGGAAGTGATTGTTAAAAAGAGTGTTCCATAAATCTTAAGATAATCAAGTGACCTACGAATAAATAACAGAAAAAAAGAATTAATTGCCACAGTTCTTAACAAGCGACCTTGACCTCTGAGCAAATCACAGTCAGTTTTTTTTTCCCGCGACCATTTTAGTCGTTGATTGTCAAAGAGTCAATTGTTTCATAGCTTTTTCTCGCCATTTTTCTTTTCACGTTCCTTTCTTTATAAACTTAATGAGCTAAGGTAATAGTAGAAACAACGTTCATTCACAGCGGAAGTGGCAAATGGAAACTCAGCAAATGGCGCTGTATGTTGTTCTGAGAGACACCACCGAGGTCATTATAAGTTTTACTATTCTTGAAAACAAGCTGATGAGCGTGAAACTGCCCTAATGCTAAAGATAAGAGTGGATGAATTTCAAGAACAAGAGTGCAAAGGTCCAACGGAAATGGCTGATGAATTTAATGTCATTGAGTTTTACATAGTTGTAATTGTGAATTATAACTATAAAAGTTCGGAGGCAACACTGACGCCATCTTCATAACTGTAATCGTAAGTATATTTTCCATTAATGACAGGTCCAGGGCCGTCGCGTGGGCTGTAAGCGTCCGGGGCGAGAATTTCAAGGCGCCCCCCAGTGTTATGAGGAACAACCAGATTTTATTCTGTACTCCTAGATTTAAATATGAAATGTAAGATAAAAGAAGTTAGTATTATGTCATTTTTTTTTCTGAAAGTGACTGGCTTTTGTATTTAAAATTAAAGTTAAAGAAAACATGGTTTTGAGTTATTGAAATCGAGTGCTATTCTGGTTTATTTTGAACTTGATACACATCAACATAGTAAGAGCATAGAATATACAAATAACGATACAAATATTAAATTCGAAGATTAAAAAAAAAAAAAAAAAACTCTTCTCACAGAGGGCTGGAGAGAGTTCCAATTGAATAATCCTAGACTATGTTAGGTAAAAATCGTGGTAAAACCTGCTTCGTGGTAAAAATCCCATTTTCTGACATATTTTGACATTAATTTTTCTAATAGAGATAAAGGGAATTTTTGTCAAAATTGACAGAATATATGGAACTTTTCATGTTTATTTCATCAACCCCAACAAAATTTTCTACAAGAAGGAAATAGGCTAATGGCGCTTGAATAAACGTCAAATCAGTGTTAATTGTCAGCTTTTGTTATTTGAACGTGTATGTTAGCATTAAAGTGATTCATACAGTATCTTGTGAATCTCAGAAAACAAGCAATAAGGAATGTAAATTGTACTCTGGAGTTTTTTTTTTAAATCTGGTCCAAATTAAGTAAATTACCACAAGAGGAACTGCCAATTTCTAAAACCTTCCACATGAAGTTTGTCTAATTTCATTTGTGTTCGAGTAGAACATTATGGCAGAAAAGTGTGATGAAAATACTAAATTCTAAGAACAAAACGTGCTTGTTTTTGTCAAGAATTTCAATACTTTCTTTTAATTAAGGAAGATAGTTGTTAGGAATTTATAAGATTGGAAATTATGAATAATTATTCACTCAAATGTCGAAAAAAAAGTAACATTTATAGTAATTTAAGTTTTAAAATTTTGTAAATTCTGAAAATTTTGTAATTAGTCTGGCGCGTGGGAAACTTAAGAGTAAAATGGGAATTTTTGCCTTTCAAGATGGGATTTTACATTGAGTGCTCACTGAATTGCGACCTTTCCCCGTCCCCGCCACCCCCCCCACACACACAAGAAAGTGTGGCTAGTAGCCAAGCTGATTGCATGACCACCCCGATTGATAGTATTGCAGAGAAAGAATACACTCGAGGCTACATGCTGACAGACAGCACAGTGTTATAATGGGAGGTGGCCATGATTTATCCGCATTTTAATAGGGCATGATTGGTGCGTCAATAGCCCAGACAGCACTTGTCGGATGCGCCCATTCCCGTGTAGTGAAGTGTACAAGAAGTGAAAAGAAAAATGGGTAACGGCTTCCAAAATACAGAACTACAAGGGCGTATGGTAATTCAAAATGAGGGGTCAACGTCAAGTCAAATAGCTCGTGACAGCCAAACGAACCACCAGTGTCCGGGAATTAAGTGACAAATACAATGGTGGATGCACCCCACGCATGCAGTTCCACAACTGACGACACAGTCACCCACCCCTTACGACTAGTCACCGCCGACTTCGTCGCGCTCAGGCACAGGAACACGCTGATTGGACCATGGATGATTGGAAAAGGCTGTGTTGATTCGATAAATTACGATTTGTGCTATTTCTCTCGGACGGGCTTGTGCATGTGTGGATCCAACAGCACGAAGCTATGAATTCCTCGTGCATGGTGCGTACTGTAGAAGCAAGTGGATGCTTCTGTTGGTATGGACTGGAACCGTTGGTGTGTATGGACTACAGCGAGACATCCGTTGTGTATCTGCAGGTGTTAGGCAATCACGTACATCCTACAATGCAATATTTCTACCCACACGAAGAGGCATTTTCCAGGACGACAATGCACGGTGCCACCAAGCCAGGACTCTACTTACTTGGCTTAAGGAACATTCCACGCAGTTGCAGCGTATGAATTGATCCCCTAAGTCACCGGATCTTAATCCTATAGAACATTTATGGGATGTTGCTGAACGGGTTCTTCGAACCATAACTCCTGCACCAACAGCTGTGGGCTCATTCTGGGATGCCATCAGGAACAAGATTATATGGTGGTGTCAGACAACCTATAAGGTTCCCGGTTGGCATCATTGGATCGTTGTTCTTTTCGTGATGGAGTCAAATAGCTTCGTGATTGACGTCCTCAATAAACACAGCAATCAATCAATCAATCAGTAGTCAATCAATCAGTGAATGAAGAATTTAACAGTATATAAAAAACAAAAGAAATGAACTTCAGCTCGTATAAGCCATTACAAATCTTGATATGTCCCTACGACACCAAGAGAGGTCGAATACCTCTGGTAATGCAAAAACTACTGTATTTTACCATACAACTGAACTTTTCTCAGGGTAGAGTTATCTTTTTTTTATTTTCGTTTTTTGTTTTCTTAGCAAATCATAGAAGGTCACAAGCAGAGTGAAAAAGAAGAAGAAATAATGATAATAAGCACTTTAGAATCGAAGAACTGTCACCGAGCAGCCATATTACCCTGTCAACTGAGAACGATCGGCCTTCTTTCGTGAACACGAAACTATTGTTTGAAATTGGCCCTGTCCTTGTCAGATTCTGGCGATTATTTTGCAATTTTCATCTCTCTTTGTATTCCCTCCTCTCTGACATTCAACAATACTTATTTTCCCTCCTTTATTTTTCTCTCTGTCTGAGGCAAGGCGAGAAATTTACCACCCTGTTTCCGCTTTTTGTTTCGTACTATTATTGTCATTATTATTAAGATACTATTATCCTCTTGTAATGTATGGACCGTCGACAATTTGATTGGATGATATCATCTTCATTAAAATAACATACAAGAGTAGGAAGGGGGGGGGGAAACTAGAAAACAGATTTATCTAATCCCATTATTCACATATTTTTAATTCTTCTTGTTTTGTAAGCTGGATTTGTTTTAGTTTAACGTCCCTCGATTATGTACCGAGACTAAAGTAGACAGACGGTGATGATGTTATAGATGATAATAGGGGCTGATGAAAGTGCGAGGAAACAGGAGAACCCCTGAGAAAACCCACGCACATGGTGTTTGCTCACTACGAAACCCCTTGGCGGCAGCTGAGGTTGAACCATAAACTCTACTGGATTTTATTACATGAACTTTACATATTACCGTATCACATTACAGCTAATGTGCTTGTAGAGGCTACTTAGGGTATAAATCTTACCACAAAGAGATACGTAAATATTTTTGTTTTGCTTTTACAACTTTTATACGTTTAACTCTTTCGGAATGGGTATTTTAACACTTAACTTGGGCATGTATCCTATGAGATACACAAATTTCCCAATTTTTTAAATGAAAATTGCTTCAGCTTTCAACACTGTTAGTTATTATTCGTGTGTGACGTAATCTTGTGATTACATTAGGTGGGTGCTCTCATCTAGTGGTTGAAGCGTGCGTTTGTGAAGACTCCCGTTTGAAGTCATTCTGTGAAGATGAAGGCAAGAGCAGGAACTTCACGTCAAAAAGAGGCAAGTATTTTCTGTTTTTGAATGTAAATAAAGCTATTTTAGTGAATTCTAAAACAAAAGAAGGTATAAAGAGTAAGTTAGAGAATTTTAAGAAATATATTACTGTTCTGATTATTAGGACTGAGGTTTGAAAAAGGACGTATCTCAGGAGATAAATGCCCAAGTTAGGGTATCTTTTTGTGG
This sequence comes from Thermobia domestica, assembly GCF_964235325.1. NCBI lineage: Eukaryota > Metazoa > Arthropoda > Insecta > Zygentoma > Lepismatidae > Thermobia > Thermobia domestica. The sequence goes on from NC_137457.1 coordinate 285,409,217, forward strand.
AAATCATATGTGAGAGACAATATTGTTGGCTTTTACTGCGAAAATCTTTTGTTTCTGGATTATGTTCAGTTGAGTGGGTACAAAACTAGGTAAAAAAATTTAGGAAATTTGCAGTAGCGAAGTTTACAAGTAAATAAACCCCTAATCGTTTTTCGTGCTATTTGAAGGAGGACTATAATAAATACATTGTGTGGAAGTGAGCAATGCGTAATATTTTATGGACTACTCAACTAAAAACGTCTGGCAGAATTATGTTGAGAACCTAACCTAATCTATTACCTAAGTAGAAGGGCCACCATTACACCATACGAAGTCGAATGTTGTTCTAATTGTAAGCAGAATTAACAATATTTGAATATTTTTAGGTAAAAAAAAGTATTCTGAATCTACTCAACGACATGAAACCCCCTCTTATCCTAAATAATTTCAAGTGGTTTTATTTATATTTGGTCTCTAGGTAGTCATTGAAATCGGTTGTTTTTACATTGAATTTTTTTCATTCTTTGCAGAAATTTTTGAGTATGGATGAAATAGCGAAAGTACTATATGAGTACATTGTTCCTATCCCGGATAGCGATTCAGATATTGAAGAGGAAGAAAATCCAGAGGCAGAAATTCTCACTAAATCAACTTGCAATGTATCCGAAGAAGACATTACGTTAGGGAATAGTCTATCTATTCAGACAATTAGGGATGAACCACCAACCCTACCAGTAGCCGGAATCTTCCAATGCCAATGCAGAACCCCACAACACATAACAAATAGAATAGGAGTTCGAGAAACCAGCTTTCAGGTAAGTTTGATTTAGTATTTCATTTTTATCCTTTACGACAGGTATATCAAAGTGCCTTTTTTTGGAGGGGGGGGGGGGTTCATAACTTTTTGCAGTACATCGTGACCTCTCATTTTTCACGTGTACTGACTGACGAGTACTTTATGCAGAAGGTTGATTTGGTGGCGAACTCTTTCACAATTCTCGAAACCTTCTAATCCCTGATTGGGTATTTCAAGAAATTCTCTTCGAATGAACTCATCGATTTGATTGTGGAACATACCAACTTATATTTTTCTCCAAAAACTGGTAAATGAGTAAACACAAACCACGATGAAATATGTGATTTTATCGCAATTGAGCTACTGATGGAAATAATTGGATGGACATTTGTATCTGCGAAAAATGTGTAATATTTTGTATTATTGTTTCATTTTATTTGAAAAATATAATTATCGGATTTTTCAAATGGCATTATGTTTTCCTTCTAGTATTTTTTTTTTTTTCAATTTCCATGAGCAATATAAACTTCAATATAATAAGTATTATATATTTCTTATTTGTGTTTCACATTTTAGTGAACGAAAGAAACATTTGATTGTTCAAAGCGTAATGTCTTGATTCTATTGTTTTCAGGTTCCTGTCTGTTTTCTGGCATGCAAAGCAAAAATTGTATAATTCAAAATGGGGAGAGATGAGTTACGGAAGTAGTAAGACAGTTCAGATTACAATGAATTGAATTGTATCATGTGTTGTATGTGACAGGATACATTTCTGCCAACTCCCTATACTTGGCGGAGTATCCTGTGAGATACATTACGTCACAACCCCACCAAAGTACAAATACGTTTACAGTGCGCGAACGTTTCTAGAAACCAATTAAATACATTACACTGGTATACAAATTTTGATCAAGGTTGTGCTTATGTTGGTCTTTCGTCGGTTTCTTAATGATTTGCACCCGCTGAAGACGAGTATGGCAGTTATTTTCCCGTAATGTCAAAATTTGTGATGATATAAGCATATTAGATTTTACTAAAAGAGTAATATATTATACAATTGTATCTTACGAGAACATTGAACTACAAGCATAACACAAAGATTGTAGTAGTGCTTCTGTTGATTTTTCATTGGTTTCTTAATGATTTGCACCCGCTGAAGACGAGTATGACAGTTACTTTCCCGTAATGTCAAAATTTGTAATGATATAAGCATATTAGATTTTACTAAAACAGTAATATATAGTGCGGTCCGTAAGTGCAATAATTTGTATGGATCGTGCATTTCCGGTTACCAGCACGAAATTTGGTCAGAGTGTTTAACGCGACATGTAAATGAGAAAAAAGCCGGGAGACAGCTTCTCAATATGTTTCGTGTGACTCTGGGCGCCATCTTGAAAAATGGCCTACTTTTCACAAGTTCCCCAAATTTTGTCCGATTTACACCGTCTTTGGGCTCAAATTTACAGGCAAAACGACTATAGAAGACTATGAACTGCTAGACAATAACGGCAATAGCTTTAATTTCTTGAGGGGGCTAGTGAAAGGGTACAGGTATTCTGGGGGGGGGGGGCAGTTATTTTGTGTACACCAAAAATAAGACTATTGTGTTACTTGACCTATATATCAAGTCAACATCTCTGGGAAGGGGGCTCACGACTAGTGATGGGTAAATTCCCGGAAATGGGAATTTATCCGGGAATTTATGTTCAATCAGAAAGATAATTGCATTATATTACTATATTATGATTTCAAAGTTGAATTAATTTTTATATCACAGCATATTATTACTGTTGTCCACAGAGGATTTTTAAAATGTATTTCCTGAATGGTACTATGTTACTTTATTAACACTTTAATATATTTAGAGAGTACGCATAAATGTATATTCATTTACAATATGTTCTATCAATTAAATATGTGTGAAAAAATTATATAGTAACAGTTTAAATTTATATGTAAGTGGATTTGCTCAACTTGACTCTATTGCTGATATTATAAACACGTTAAATTTAGAAATGTTATAAACCAATTACATTGGTAAATGCTAGAAGATACATGCCTCACCAATTTATCAACATTTGCGTATACAGATTTATGTTCACAAAATTCTCAAGATACTTATTTATCTTTATATTTTAGCACGTGACATTGCCATACAAGACCTTTCATTCTACATATTTCTCGAAATTCCATACGTCAATTCACATGTAAAAGAAGTCCGAGTACCTCTTCAGAAATTCGAGTCAGATAGAGGAGACAGACCGACGTCTTTTAGTAACGGTGATTCAAGGTTTATTAATAGTACTTCATCTCTATTTCTACATAATTCTAAATTACCTTACAAAATGGTCACTTTTCATCATTTGTAACTTAGTACTTTGCTAATTCTGGCTGTCCTTTAGCATTGGGGGGCCAGCTTTTGCACCTACTTTTTGCAATATTCTATTCCGATGCGGTTGTTTTATGGTTTCATACGTTAAATTACGTTACCAACATAAATTCAGACAGCATTGAAAAGCGAGCGTTAGCGAATGAAGGCGGGTTAGAGCCCCGCATGGCACGTTGTTTTCTATCTTCGTTACCAACAATTCACTTTCTTTTCTCAGGAAAGGGAGGGCGATATCAGAGAATTCTTTTCTCATGAGAACACAACTTATCCTCGATCAATATCTGAATTTGGAGATCTCAAACTTCCTACCTCTAAATCAGATATTTTGAAAAATTTGATGGGTGTTCAAGTACTATCATCCCCCATTCCTCTTGTCTTGTCGTTGATGGAGCGATGCTGGTACACCAACTGCAACCAGGAGCAGCGAAAACATTTGCAGAATATGCCGCAGTTGTGAATAACTGGATTTCTTTCACGCTTTGAGACACTAAACGCTTAGACGTGGTCTTTGACTGCTACATTGAAAAGAGCTTGAAAACACAGACGCGTCAGAAACGTGGGCAGGGCGATCGCTTTGTTGTCAAGCCAACGGGACCGCTTCCAAAAACTTTCCAGAAATTCCTTGCAAACGATGACAACAAGGAAAGGCTATTTCATTACCTCGCAGTAACAATAACTGCAGCTGATATTTCAGAAAGAGAAATATTCTGCACAAGAGGAAATCAAGTCTTATCCTCTTCCTCAGGCTTAGATATTACTGGTATTTCTCCCTCATCCCACATGGAAGCTGATGGAAGAATCCTTCTGCACGTCCGTCATGCCGCCGAAAAGGGACACAAAAATATTACAGTTCGTATAGTTGGCTCCGATGTTGTTGTTATCTCTCTCTTTGCGTTTCTGCATCTGTCACCCACTCTCGAGAAACTATGGATTGATTGTGGTTCTGCAAAAATGCGACATTTTATTCCTATACACACCGTGTGCACGAACATACCTTCTGGAACGATAGATTTGCTGCCGTTTTTTCACAGTTTTACAGGCTGTAACACAGTGTCAGCCTTCCTTGGCGTTGGCAAGACAAGTGCATGTTATATGTGGATGGCGTTTAAAGAAATGGATACAGCTTTTCGGGAACTAATAGTCGTTCATTTTCACGATGTTGTAAGCTACCAATCTCGCATGCTAATCCAGCGATTTGTGACGCTCATGTACGACAGATCAAGTACTTGCGAGGAAGTCAACGAAACCAGACCTATTCTATTCAGCAAGAAAAATCGCACAATAGACAGAATACCTCCAACCGAAGACGCATTGAATCTCCATACAAAACGAGCAACTCTTCAGTGCAACATATGGCGACAGTGCCTCGAAAAGGGTGTGTATGATGTTGAACCCCTGAACTGGGGTTGGAAGGAAACAGATGACGGACTCCGTTACCAACCTGTGTGGACTACGTTGAGGAGTATGTCTGATAACAGTCGGCAACTAGTGACATGCCGTTGCAAACTGCGCTGTACTGGGAAATGTATTAAGAACGGCCTCGTCTGTACGTTGCTTTGCAAATGTGAAGGACAATGCTGACAGTGATATCACTATGAATACAGCAGCTGAACCTTTTTCTTAAATGTGAAAGTGTATATGAGTTATGTAGTACTACACAATAACACACTGAGCAAGGCTATGTGATAATATGTAAAAAACAGTATCACGTAACAGTTTCAACACAATAACTCTGTCTTCATGAGACTTCCACTCCTGTTTTTTACATATTATCACATAGCCTTGCTCAGTGTGTTATTGTGTAGTAGTACAGAATGGAAACAAGGCCTGATAGAAGAGTTATGTAGATATGTAACATTGTAGCAAACGTATTAAAGTTGAAGAATGATAAACTGTATTAGTTTGTACTTGATATACAGCACCTCTACAATAAAAACTCACAGTGAGGTCGGGTGACCGCGGAGGACATTCATGCAGTTAACCCTTATGGGACCTTGCCTTTTCAGGTAAATTTTAGAGTTTCAGTCAAGCAGCTATTGCAACGAGACTATTTATCGTAGAATCATGGTTCATACCTTGTTTTTATGTAATGAAGCTGCGTTTCCAACTGTACTAGTCAAATTTCCTTATTTTGTACCTAAGGCGGGAAATTCCCGCCCAAAGTGGGATAAACGGAAATTACAAAAAAATGGCACCAATATCTACCCTCGAACATGCAAGTGGTACAAGACATGAACATGCAAGTGGTACCAAAACAAACTTTGCTCTATAGTGAATAGAATGAGGTATGAAGAATGGTCCCCCCAAAATTAGTGTAGATGCTCTAGCCGATTTACCAATTTCCCTCAATAATACATTGTCAGTAATTGTTTTTCAATGAACTTCAGCATAAAGACTATTCTTTGTAGGAACATGAATCGTGCCTTGTTGTCTTTGGAATGAATCAATCTCTCGAGTGGTATCACTCGCATGTGGGTACCATGTGTCTGTGAACGGAAAATTACCTCCAAAGGGAAATTTTGTCAGAAAAAATCACTCTCTTTCAAGTTTGGGTCTCTCTCTCCCCTGTGTTAACGCTTGGATATCAAAATCACCTAATACATACTACATGGTGTATTAATATAGTGGAAAATATCAATCTAATATCTTGAAAACTAAGGGCGGTAAAGTAAATTCTCCCACTTGGAAAGCATAACCCGTACTACTTGAAGGGAAAAACAAAAAGTCCCTGATACGTCCCTATTTATCCGAGGATCATAATTCGCAAACGATTTCATGTCAAATTAGTGCAGTTTTCAAATGGTACCCTATCGTGTCTCTGAGGGATGAAATCCCGAAAAAGGGAAATTTTTCTGAAAAAATCTATTTTTTTTTCAATTTGGACGAGAATTTCTCACTTCTGATACACAATAGGGAAATTGTAAACAGTGCCATTTCAGTTGGAAACAGTGCTTCATTACGAACACAACGAGGTACGAACCACGATCCTAGAATAAATAGAAAGTGTCAAAAATTCCCAAAAAAGCTCTAAAATTTACCCAATTTTTTCTTCTTCAATATTAGTGACGTCACTACCCGTAGGCATCGCAAGCATGACTGAAAAATGCCCATGAAACACGTTTTTTGATGCTTTGACGCTTGAATAAATGCAAAAAACCCGGTGTGAAAAGCATAATTAGAGACTTATAAGGCAAATTCTAAAGGTCGATGCTATGGTACAGATCTGTTCCATCGGTTACCAAAGGGTTAAATGACTAAAATCGGAAAATTTTTTGCTATTAACTGTTTCTTATTCTGTTTGGCAGCAGACTGGAGAAGAAGAAAAATGTTTTCTAAAGCTTTCATGTAAATATTTAGATCAAGTTGCTAGAAGTTAACCATTTTCCAATATGGCGTCCAGTGTCGACCATAATGATTCTACGAACTGTCTCCCGGTAATTTTCTAACCTTGATTGGACATGTAACAAAATGGCGAACTTTCATGCTGGTAACCGGAAATGCAGGATACTTACGCTAACATACCACATTATATATTATACAATTGTATCTTACGAGAACATTGAACTACAAGCATAACACAAAGATTGTAGTAGTGCTTCTGTTGATTTTTCATTGGTTTCTTAATGATTTGCACCCGCTGAAGACGAGTATGACAGTTACTTTCCCGTAATGTCAAAATTTGTAATGATATAAGCATATTAGATTTTACTAAAACAGTAATATATTATACAATTGTGTCTTATAGGAACATTGAATTACAAGCATAACACAAACATTGTAGTCGTGGTTCTGTTGATTTTTCATTGGTTTCTTAATGATTTGCACCCGCTGAAGACGAGTATGACAGTTACTTTCCCGTAATGTGAAAATTTGTAATGCTATAAGCATATTAGGTTTTACTAAAACAGTAATATATTATACAATTGTCTCTTATAGGAACAATGAATTACAAACATAACACATTTTGGACATCAACTTTCTGGGTAACAAAAATCTACATAACAATACATAAATACTAAAATATATGAATATTACATTTCTTATAAAAATTATTTAATATATACAAAAGTACTTGAGATTGAAGGAAAGTATTCATCAAGTACTGGAATTCCGTAGTCAAAAGTGAAAGTTCGTGGTTCTTTTTCTTTTGTGGGAAACGTTTACTTCGTCATGGACTAACCCCCAAATATAATCACCCATCATTGCACAGTCCCACTTTTCTTGGTATCTGCTTTCCATTACCTCAATGCCCTTATGGAAACGTTCCCCTGCTCTTCGCTAACATCTCCTTAATTCTCCCTAAAGAAATCCAAGTATGAATGTAGCATATGTAATTTTAAAGACATTCTACATCCCAATGCTCGATATTGATCAATGAGTGTCTTAACTTGGTGTACAAACGCTTCACTTCGGTTATGCACAAGAAATCCCGTCACCAATTTATGAAAGGCCCCCCAAGCGTTTCTTTCCAACTCCGTCATTTTTTGTTTAAGTGGAGCACTATTAAGCATGACATGAATCTGAGGCCCTGTGAAAATGCTAGCCAGAACTTTTGCCTCTGATAAAGCTCGAAACATTTGTTTGATACATTGTAGGGCAGGTGAATTGCGACCCAGAGCTTTCACAAATTGTTTTGCCAATCCCAGCTTAATATGTAATGTTGGCATGAGAATCTTCTCCCTGGGCACTAATGCTTCATTTATCACATTATGTGTTCCTGGAATAAGCTCCGTTCTTTCAGGCCACGTGGTTGATAATAATGCTGGTTAGTTGTCCGACTGTCCCACAGACATAGAAAGCAGGAATATTTAGTATAACCACTGTGTTGGGAAACAGATTTTGTAAGAAAAAGGATAAGACCGACACACACAAAAAGGTGTTGTTCGAGTTATGTATTGATACAGTGGGGGAATGTGTTGGGAAACAGATTTTGTAAGAAAAAAATGCATAAAATAATTTAATATGTGCTAAGATGAAGAACTATTAAAATGTTTTGTTTAAATAACTTGGCCTAAGGGACAAGATAAACAAACGAACAATACCTCTTAATTGTTTAAAGAGAGATAAAGTGGGGAATATAAGGAGAATATCCAGGCTGGCTAGGGAGGACGGAAGCAGCCAAAGACGAGGGGAAAATTCAGTCATGTGGGTGAGAGGACACCTAACATTCATGTAAGACCTTTTTCTCTTTGTAAAATCTTAGTTAGAGAAGAATCTGAGCCAAGTAAGGTCTTTCGTGTATAATATTTTGTGATTACGAAATTTACTTTATTTCAATGTAACTTTATTGCGTTTTTGCATTTTCATATAATCTCTCTCAGTGGTAATAAAGTGCTTACTTAAGTATTCCTCCAGGTTCTTTTACTTACTTTCACAGAGAAGAGATAAGAACCAAAATTTTTAAATTAACAGGCAATGGATACTCATCACTGCCGATACTATAACATTCTTACATTTTTATTAATCACCACTTTGCAACCCAAGAAGAAAACCAATAATTTTGAAATCCCCACACACGTCCCATTGATATTCCTTAGATTTTGTTTTCTCCAAAATCAGCTTCATACTTGAATAACTCTATTTAATCAATTTATAATTCTGCTATGTATCTTTAGAATCTATATTCTCTGTTTCGTACTCCGAACAATTATCTTTAATAACAAATGCGATACCACCTAGCGAGTATCGAAGTAAAAGGACGCAAATTACTCTGCATAAATCAGTATAGGAGAAAAATAAAACATGCTTATATCATTGAGTGCCAGATTCGTGTTCAGGGGGTCAAAATACATAAAAATTCATCAAGAAATAATAATAAGCAAAATTTTGTACATCAGTGTTATGCAAGTATGTCTTACACATCAAATCAAAGGAAAACAAATACCGTGTGTTCAGTTGAATCTCAGTTTTTACTTAGGGTTTTAGATAAACATGCTTGGACAATTAAGTGACACAGACAATGCCTAGCGCCCTGAATGTGCAAGTCTTTAGTTGTAGGGACTTTCGTATATCTCGCTGAGTCGAACAGAAGTTTTGCATGGCCAGGGGTCAATGACCTAGGAGTGTGGCCCAGGATCCTGAGGTACCTAGGAATACCTCGTTTAAAATTTGGCAGGAGTACCTTGGCCCGCCCCCTAAATTTTAGCAGGGATACCTAGGACAACACCCTTAAATTTCGGAAATTGCCAAAATAAATTTTGGTATGGTAGCATAGGACTGGACTTCTATAAGTTTTGGGGGGTCCTTCTCGTTCTCTTTCATGTGTAAGAAATTGTCAAAAATGTAAATTTCGGAAGTTATTGACTTACTTTATCCCCTTTGATGAGACCTTATTACCTTATATGATTATATGAGTGTTCATTCTCTTTCATAGGGAATGGGCACATTGATGTATCACTCTTAAATTTCGGGAGGGTATCTAGGACCACCCCTTAAAACTGGGAATGATCAAAAAACAATAATTGGGAAATGTTCTCTAGGAACCTAATATATGCCGTTATAAATTTGGGTGTAATTTGTGAAATGGAATGCACTTGTTTCTTATTAAAAATTCTCTTGAAAATCCTAACCATGGTTATGGCTTTTTTTTTAAAAAAAAAATGTAGTACATTTAAGTTTTCGTAGTTATATTGATCGGACCCAGGGATGTACGCAGAAGTAAGTCCTGGAAGCCCTGATCTCTCCCAAAATCTGGACTTTTCTGTAAATTAGTCTAATTTTAGAGGTGATTTTGCAAATTTTAATATTGTAGTATCCCACATGGTCTTGTTTACAATCAACCGACACGTGCTTACGTACAAATATCAACCATGTGCGTATTACTATGGATTACTATAGCTGCAGACAACAAGGACACCAGCAACATCTCTGGTCATGTGACGACGAAGGATCACCAGCGATACCACTGGTTATGTGACGTCGAAGGATCACCAGCGATACCACTGGTCATGTGACGACGAAGGATCACCAGCGATACCACTGGTCATGTGGCGAGGAAGGATCACCAGCGATACCACTGGTCATGTGACGACGAAGGATCACCAGCGATACCACTGGTCATGTGACGACGAAGGATCACCAGCGATACCACTGGTCATGTGACACGAATGATCAACCAGCGATACCACTAGTCATGTGACACGAAGGATCACCAGCGATACCACTGGTCATGTGACGACGAAGGATCACCAGCGATACCACTGGTCATGTGACGACGAAGGATCACCAGCGCGATCGCCTCATCTGGAGCATCTATATAACAGAGAGGATTTCAGCGACGAGTATCAGTTTGCGGCCGGTCAAATTCTCTTCCTTAGCTTGCAGTAGAGCTTCAGTAGAACCTTACCCAACTCAAGCCTTTAGCTTGCAATGGAGCTCTAGGACTCCTTTCCCTTCTGGCCTGCAGTGGAACATTGGAAGTATCCTTATCAAACACCCGCCTAGCTTGCAGTGGATTATTGAGTCTTCTACCCCTCCTCACTTAGCTTGCTTAGTGAGGAATCCTTTCCAAGATCGTCAGGTCGAAGGGGACAGTTAGTTTTTACTAAACACTTAGAGAATTTGTACTTATTTGTATTATAGCGAAATTTTGTAATAAAATCTGGTAGTAGGAGAAAACGATTCCAGACTGTAATTTGCTTTACCTATGCTCTACCTAAACTTGCACAAGCAGAACTTTGCAATATAATTTGTTCTCATATTCAATTTGGACCTCCCATCCCCCGCCAAAATAAATTCTTGCTTACATACGTGATTGTACCTAACACTTTTTAAAATCAATTTCTTCTTTTTTTTCCCCCTTCGGTTTACTAAACCATATGTACAAGATCAACTTTCTTCCTCATTTTACGATGATATATATAGTTTGCCCACGATATGCTGTATGAATTCCAATCAAGCACACACCCGTTTGTATTCAAACGCGCCAATACGCTATTAAAATGCAAATTTAACCAAAACTAACCATGCAAACAAATAAAAGTTCGCCATTTATATTACATATAACACACTACCTCCATTTTATACACAAGGTAATTAGTGTCATCCTTTCTAGTGTGTGGATGATTAGACCAGTTAAATCAGAAATATCTCTTAGTAATAGAATTTATACGTTAACGTCTTATGAATATGGATTCAAGTAATCATTTTATACGTGCGTGTGGGGGTTCGTTTAGAACAAGCAATACTATTAAAAGTTTTAGAATTTGTGTGATAGATGCAATATAATTTTCAAAGAAGAACGCATCCCTACAGAGTATGCTTTAAATATGAATGATGTAAATTGGAATTCCAACAGAGGTGATCGCAATAAATACTTTGCGGAGATTGTTTATGTTCCAATTAATTGTAGTGACTAAACCTGCTGAGAAAATGTAATTTTAAATTACATAGAAGGAAAGAATTATAACAGCACTTCTGGTTATATTTTCATTCCATGATCAGTTAAAAGAAAAAAATATATACGAAATCAATAATATGTGCGTTGAAATCGTCTTAGTACAGCGTTTCTCAAACCTTTCTCAAGTGGGATCCAGTTTTATTAGCTATCATGTTCAATGAACTTCCCTATTCTTCAATCCTTCGAAAGCAAATTCATAATTTCTTTTATTGTTTGAGTATATTTTTACTTGAAAAATATAAAATTAACATATTTTCTGAATTCAAGACTTTTTTGCCGCAATTTCGTGCTCCAAACTATGAGATCGTCATGCTTTCGCGACGTATGATGTGGAGTGGAAAAATGATATCAAATCTTGCAGTTTTTCGTCCCATGCTTATGTCGGTTAGATTAAAGGAGACCGTGATTATGAGAAATGAATGAAATGGTGGAATGAATAAAGTGGAAGGAAACTAGAGGATCCCGAGAAAACCCACGCACACGGTGTTTGTCCACCACGAAGTTCACTTGGTGAGAGGTGGGATCAAACCAGGGACCCCACGCGCCAGAATTGAGCACTCTGCTAGTTTTTTTTTTATTCACCGCAACCGAGGTATTGTTCCCCAGTGGCACCTCTTGTCCTTTCGAAGTATTCCAAACACGACAGGGACACAAACACAGAAATATCGAGGACAGTTAAAATTCCGACCTCGCTCTTCAGCGGGATTCGAACCTCCAATGGGTTTTACCTCACAATTGTCAGCCTAACGCCTTATACCACTCGGCTACGCTCACCGGCCGCCACTGAGCCACCGCGGTCTCTTACGTATGATGTGGAGTTTAGCTTTACTGAACAGAATCTTGAGCTTCCATTAACCTTTCTCTCTTGCATATCGCTTTAGCGTTAAACATTCGCAGATTCACTGAATCTTTCTCCTGAAGAAGACTAAGCTAAATAATTATCTGATTTGATTCTTAGTGCACTTATATAGTGTTTTAAAAATATATCCAGTCAGTGGCGTATTTAGGGGGGATTCCGGGCTTAAGCCCCCTACGAAATCTTACTTACTATAGTAAAGTATATGAAATATCTTGCAGAATTTCCACATTTTCAGGCAAAGCTCCCCCCCGAAAGTTAGCAAAGCCCTCCCCGAAACAAAATCGTAAATACGCCACTTTATCCAGTATATGCTGTTTATTTTATTTATTTATTATTTTTTTAGTAATCCTTTGGGGAATCGACTTGGAAGCAGAAATTTACGGTACCTTAATTTTATATTTATATTAATAGATAAATATATTAGTTTTATTAAAATAATTGAAAGATGTCAAGAATATTTTATAATGTGTCTAGACCTATATAAATCTTATTAAATTGAGTACTCTATTATTTATATCAGTGATGGGCAAACTTTTTCAGGAGGAGGCCAAAAGAAAACAATCTATTTTCGGGCCAATGTATGTTTCTTTTTAAAAGCAATAATAGTACAAGTTATCTGTCTCCTCCCTACAAAAAAGAGGATTTTCCCCCATTTTCCAAAAACCCGACCGGACTATTTTTAGAGACAAGGAAAGAGAACATATACGGGTGAAAAAGGACGTCTGATAATCATGTCGCGGGCCAGATAAAACTTTCAGGGGCTTCATCTGGCCCGCGGGCTGTAGTTTGCCCATAACTAATTTATATAATCTCCTATCTACTTTTAGAGATTCTCAAGTATTAAATGTTGATATACAACTCACTTGGATTATATTTTTTTCTGTCTTTTCTTGTTGTGTTTATTTTTTGTCTTAGTTTAACGTCCCAAGTTACGCACCGAACCTAAATGAAATCTTTAGTTGTACGTCCCACGATTATGCCGGTTAGGCTAAAGAAGACGGTGATTATGAAAAATGAATGAAACGGTGGAATGAAGAAAGTGGGAGGAAACGGGAGAACCCCGAGAAAACCTACGAGCACTGTGTTTGTCCACCACAAAGTCCACACGGCGCAAGCTGGGATCGAACCAGGGACCCCAAGCACCAGAGGTGAACGCTCTACCACTGAGCCACCGCGCCTCCACACCGAACCTAAGTAAACGGTGATAATAAGATGATAATAATGCAATGATAAAAGTGGGAGAAAACGAGAGAAGCTCGAGAAAAACCATACAACACGCTGTTTGTTCACCACAAAGCGTACTTGACGGGAACTGGGATCAAACCAGGGACTCCCACGGGTCCTACTATCTCATTTCTGGGACTAATATCCAAGCTAAGTGGACCACAAGAGTAAACATAAAGAATTACTTACGGCTTGCGGACCACAGTTTGATAATCTTTGATATAGCATAACCAACTGAATAAGTAATAAATATTGATGATCAGTAATGATTTCAGTGGGGGACGGTGGAAACCCTCTCCCCTTCAGGGCATATATCCGATTGTGCTTCACATGCTGGATTACCATTATTGTCACTGTATTGCTTTCGTCCTCTCTGTGTGTTGAAAATCTCCTGTTATCTCTCATAACGACCATATTCGTTTAATAAGGAAGTTTTTTTTTGTAAAAGTAGTTATTTGGCAATTGTACATAAAACAACACCAATTAGTGTGTTACTAAAAAAAACTCTTCGTCATGTCAGTTAGTTGACTTAACGACTGCTATTTTAACACTTACTCAAAATTGCGGTGCAGTTGAAGTACCAATATCTTGTGTCAAAATTTAACATAACTCGGGTAATACGTGATTACTTCCCATTAGTGAAAGTGATTACTTCCCATAAAATTGAGCGACTCGAAGTTCGAATTTAATAACTTCAGTTGCTTTCGAAGCATTTATTAAACGACTAGCAGCGTTCACCCCGCTTCGCTGCGGTCACCCCGGAACGCAATAAACTTTGTTACTTAGATAATTTTTACTTTTTCGCTTTCAAGTGATATGATAAAAACCATAGAAGATTGCAGTAAATGTTAACATTATATCGCCTGTCATTTATGTTAACCCGCCCCGCTTCGCTGCGGTCACCCCGGAACGCAATAAACGTTGTTACTTAGATAATTTTTACTTTTTCGCTTTCAAGTGATATGATAAAAACCATAGTAGATTGCAGTAAATGTTAACATTATATCGCCTGTCATTTATGTTAACCCGCCGAGTGACACGGTCATGCGGGTTGCATATAAATACGTTTATTTTTACCTATGATGAACTAACAAAGGATTTATACGTTATGGACACTTGAATGGTCAATTATCTCAAGACACTGGTAATTAAAAATTAAAGTGATATGATAAAAACCATCTAGGGTCCAAATCCTAATAACCCCCCAAAAATGAAAGAAATTGGTTCAGCCGTATTAGCGTGATGAGGGAACAAAGGATTTGTGCGTTCTCTTTTATATATAAGATTGTATATAATGATATATAGGCTTATTTTTAAAGTTTACATTTTATTTTCAAAGAGAAAAGTAATTTAGAAGTCATTTAATGGCTAATAAAAAAGGCCACAAAAATGGCAAGAGTTTCATAAAATAACTGTATACTGTATTTAGTGCGCTAGGGAAGGGGTAGAGGGGCAGTCCCCCCAAAGAGGTCCGACAATATACTTTGGTACTTTGATGTTTGTATTTTTTAAATATATTTTTATGTTTATATATTTTTTTTGTTTGTAATTACTCTATATGTACCTATAACAGCACTTGCCTTCCCCCAACACAAATCCTGGCTACGCTACTGTGTATATTTAAGGCTATAAGTTTCTCGTATATTTGTATGACTAAATGCCACTCCAAATATGTTAGATTTATCCAAAAATACGCCAAATTTGCATTATTGCCACCTTGCAAACCGTAAAATCACTGCGACCGAACAACAAATTCGTTGTGGAATGTAATTGCGCTATGACTGCGATCAGCTTGTTATCAACTGTAGTTCATTTTAGAATCTAGAATCAATTAAATATATTTTTCACGGAATTAAAAAGTAATCTGTATATAACAGAGAATAGGGCTAATAAGAGAAAAAAATATCGGACATTTAACATCCGTTTTTTAGGTGGTACCTGACACCGGACAAGGAAGTCAAAAACCGAACTGTTTGGTAAAATACCGGACGGTTGGCAACCCTAATTTAGTGTCAACTATTCTTCCTTGTTAATTGCGATAAATAACGAATGTATCCTAAGTGTAAACATCCGAGAAACAATCCCTTTGTTGTGCAATAGGATTTCTACTGTTTACCATTAATAACAGGTCTCTTTCATTATACTTTGGATAAATTATGATCTTCTAAAAATAACACCTCAAAGACATCTTTGGCCCAGAGGCTATACCTACCTGCTGTATATGGCATTCAGTTAAAAAAAAAAAAAAAAATCCGAGCTTATACTTTGGCAATTTGCACAGACAGGACATCTATTTAGAATTGTTATTTATGATGGACCACCAAAGATGTAGACAAGGCTGCTTTTGGTTTCTTGTCTATATGAAGATTTCTTCTTCAATTATCTTGATATTTATTTTAATTGCTGATCTAAGTAATTTGGTTAGATGATTATACGAAACTAATCAACGTTCACAATCAATTATAAAAGTTTTATACGTTTAAAGATATTTACAATTAACAGCTAAAATGTGTACACTGTGTAAAGTTTTAGAAAATTGTAACGAATCTCTGGCAAATCTTTGATAGTAATAGTAATGCTAACTCCTTGTAATTTTACATATATCAAACACTATTTTCTTACAGTCGCTGCAATTATCATGTGACACAAACGTAATTATACAGGAATTGATATATCGAATCTTACCTCTGTTTGCTGCTTCCGCGATTCCTCTGTTTGGAGTTGATTAGAAGTTTAGCATCCCGTTCAGCAATGAGGCTATATGAGACGTGGAACTGCAGCTTAAAGTGGGATCCAAATCACATGAGTTCCCACCATGAATCGAACTTGGATCTTCCGCGTTGGCGCGTACTCTAACGTATGCGAATTGATGAGAGGATGTAGACGATTTGCCGCCCAGTGCCATGGCATCATTTTCCGGCCCCCTTTCTCCAGAAAGAAAAAATCTTAATAGCCACGACTGTAAGTATGCTACCCCATTATAAACAACGAAGGGGAGAGGGAAAGCACTCGCACTCAGGAAGCCCTAAACACTACAAATACAATCTCGTTGTGTCTGTTTCTTTTTCTTTATATACCGTAAAATCTATTATAGTAGTGAAAGATAAAGCAAACATACTTGAAGAGGAAAGATGGTAATCCTTTTTATAGAACTCAATATCAAGCTTTAATCTCAATATATCAATTAAAATTCTAGTGCAACTAGATCTTTGATCTTTATTTCTTGATCTTAAAAGCGATTTTTAGCGAAAGTCCCGTTTCATTTTTAGCGAAAGTTCACACGTTTCATATTTAGCAAAAGAAACTTCGCTCCTTTCATTTTTAGCGAAAATTCACACGTTTCATATTTAGCGAAAGAAACTTCGCTCCTTTCATTTTTAGTTAAAGTTCACACGTTTCATATTTAGCGAAAGAAACTTCGCTCCTTTCATTTTTAGCGAAAGTTCACACGTTTCATATTTAGCAAAAGAAACTTCGCTCCTTTCATTTTTAGCGAAAATTCACACGTTTCATATTTAGCGAAAGAAACTTCGCTCCTTTCATTTTTAGTTAAAGTTCACACGTTTCATATTTAGCAAAAGAAACTTCGCTCCTTTCATTTTTAGCGAAAGTTCACACGTTTCATATTTAGCAAAAGAAACTTCGCTCCTTTCATTTTTAGCGAAAGAAAGTTTACACGTTTCATTTTAAGCGAAAGTTCACGTGTTTTCATGAGTTATCGCGCGTATAAACTGTTTCAATTCAAATAAAAATGCTTTTTCAGTTTGGCTACACAAAATGAAACTTGTTTTCTACAGCGGTTAATTAATAAAAGGAAACTTGTTTCCAACTTTAATGATAAGGAACTTGTTTGTGACAAAGACTTGTGTGTGAAAGATTAGTTTTCAGATCAAAACTGTGATAGGTGTTATTTCGCTAGTGTTCGAGAATTGACTTCTTGTATTTGAGAACAATCAAGAAATTCATGCCGGGACTTGTTTGACCATTTGCTTTAGCACTATCCAAGTGACCTTAAAGTAATGCAACCTAAACATGATTTATGAATGTAGTATTCAAATAGAAGGTCATCTTTGTAAATCTAATTACCATCATCATGATGTCTGTTTTCAATAAGAAATATTTATTTTAGATAAATAATACATTTATGAGAGACTTTGCCGCCCCGTACAAACGCACATGTTGCACATATGGCAGAGCTGGTCCTCATGCCAGAGATTCCCCGCTGACAAAAAATATTCCCCCCTGGAGAAGAAAATTTTCATCAGTAGTAGGGATAACTCCCCTCCTCTAGATTTTTCCCCGAATGGTTAAAAAATATAGAAACAGAAAACAAGTTTCATTTTGTGTAGCCAAACTGAAAAAGCATTTTTATTTGAATTGAAACAGTTTATACGCGCGATAACTCATGAAAACACGTGAACTTTCGCTTAAAATGAAACGTGTAAACTTTCTTTCGCTAAAAATGAAAGGAGCGAAGTTTCTTTTGCTAAATATGAAACGTGTGAACTTTCGCTAAAAATGAAAGGAGCGAAGTTTCTTTTGCTAAATATGAAACGTGTGAACTTTAACTAAAAATGAAAGGAGCGAAGTTTCTTTCGCTAAATATGAAACGTGTGAATTTTCGCTAAAAATGAAAGGAGCGAAGTTTCTTTTGCTAAATATGAAACGTGTGAACTTTCGCTAAAAATGAAAGGAGCGAAGTTTCTTTCGCTAAATATGAAACGTGTGAATTTTCGCTAAAAATGAAAGGAGCAAAGTTTCTTTTGCTAAATATGAAACGTGTGAACTTTAACTAAAAATGAAAGGAGCGAAGTTTCTTTTGCAAAATATGAAACGTGTGAACTTTTTCTAAAAATGAAACGGGACTTTCACTAAAAATCGCTTTTACATTTCCGCAGACGAGCTTAGAAAAGTTTCATAAAAATGTTTAGACATTTTTTAGATAGTGTTTACAAATAAGCAAAAATTACTCGTTAGTATTAGGATTAGGAATTTACTGAACTTTCGGCATCCATGGTCATATTAACTAGTCACGTGTGAGTGATAACGTCCCTCGCCGATCACGCTGCCTAGGAAATTAGGGAGGAAAAACGAATGGAGAAGAAGAAAGTGACCTGGGATCACTATGTGAAACATCATCCCTGCGTTAGTCTGGTGTGAATGAGGAAAATCGAGGAAAACCTCATTCAAAATGTTGGTTGATGAACAAATTAAGAAACAATATAGTATAAATATTATTTAGAAGTTGGTTTGAAGCTTAGCGCCCCTTTCAGCACTTAGTCTATGTGTGACAACTTCTAAAAACAGTTAAATACATTGAGGATATGTTAATTCTATGTTGGAATTGTCTTTCTTTCTCATAAAAGTAAGGTGAGCCAAATGTGAAGAGACACCCTGCCGAAAGAGATGTTCGTCTCACTCCTAAATGGGATAATTGCATGAGTCATTGGTTCTGGTAGTGAAAGAGTACCTTAGCCCTAACCTGAGGTAATTCTGAGATTGTATCTTTCCCCTGGTTTTAAAGTGGTTCCGAGATAATTGGTTGTACTTCGCTGGATTGTGATCATAGGTTTAGATTCGGTACCTTGTCAAAACGCCTCTCGGTTCCACAAACAAAAACAAAAACAAAAAAAAAAAAAGAGGGGTCTGAGCTTACCTTAAAACGCACCAACGTCTAATACTTGTGACACTGGTAGACTCTCATTTGGTAGGGAAGTTTCCACCAGGCACGCATCCAGAAAGTTTTGTTGGGAGGGATCCAAACTTTGTGCGGGGGGGGGGGGTCCTATAAAAGTCATTACGTCTATGTAGTGTTGAACAGGTATTATTATGCACCCGAAAAAATTATAAGTGATTGTAAAATATTTCCACCTATATTTTTAGAAAAAAAAAATATATAGAACTAGATTGTTTTTATAAGAGAAAGAGTACAGATCAAGTGAAGATCAAATGTTCATGTTCAGTGAGGTAGCACACTTTTGCGCCCCCCTCCCCCGCAAAGTATAGAGAAGGGGCCCTAATTGTAAAGCCAACAGAAGTAAGGTTGAAGTTCTACTTCTTTAAATCTTTATTCATCGCAAGACTTCGGGGCCCCCTATACCTCGCCCCCCCGCGCTGCGGGGGTTGCGGGGGCAGCTGCTACGCCACTGTTCATGTTACATCAATCATTTCTGTGCTAAACAAGAACAGTTTATTAAGAAAGTGTACAAATGTATGTCGAGTTAGGAAGTTTTTTTTTTGGGGGGGGGTATCCGGACCAGGTGCAATCTTCTGTGGGCACGCCTCTGGTTTCTGCCATAAGTAGGTTGAAGTGGGAGATATGGCTTCAGTTGATCTGATAAGAAAGGAACATCTTCTACATTAGAAAGGCAGTGGTGTTATTCAGCCGGTTTGCATCGGTTCTCCCGAACCATTTGTTAAAATGTCTCATATTCCGAGAACCGTTTGCTAAAAGTGTCTCTTCACTTCTAGATTCAGTACTTACAAATAATAGTAAAAATTTTCTAGTACTATTTCATTTTGAAATTCAGTATACAAAATATCAATTTACAGATGTCATGTGAATGAATCCTAGTCACTATTGTTAGTATCATTGGTAGAGCTTTCATCTCTGGTGCTTGGGGTCCCGGGTTCGATCCCAGCCCCCGCGAAGTGAACTTTGTGGTGGGCAAGCACCGTGTGCGTGGGTTCTCCAGTTTCCTCCCACTTTCTTCATTCCACCATTTCATCCATTACTCATCATCACCGTCTCCTTTAGCTTAACCGGCATAATCGTGGGACGTAAAACTCAAAGATTTCACTTCATTTTTTGTTTGTATCATTTAAATAAATAAACTAATAAATACGGTAATAATAATAATAATATAATCATTTAGTAATAATATTAATACTAAATTAAAAATTCACAGAATCGCTTGTTGAATTATTTCATTTAGGATTTAGGATTTAGATTTCCGGGCTTTCGGCATCGCCATTTAGCCCGTCACGTTTGAGAGATGACGTCCTTCGGCGAGCACACTATCCGGGGAAAGGGAAGGAAGGAAGTGGCCTGGGACCTATAGGTTAGGTACCACCCTGGCATTTGCCTGATGTGAATGAGGAAAACTCAGGAAAACCTCATCCAAACTGGCTGGCGTGGAAAAGCGTTTTACACTTTTTCGACCGAGTGCTCCCACCGATAATCGAACCTGGGACCGTTCGCACCGAAGGTGAGAGCGTTAGCGACTACGCTACGCGGGGTCACTTAAATGATTTGAATGACACCACTGGAAAAAGGGGAAGTACGCCCACAACCTTGAAGAGGCAGAGATGTAACCACGAGTATATCACATATACCCCCTAAATGATTATAATCCAGCGTGTAGTCCTTAAAATTTACACAGTATGTAGATATGCAGTGAAAATTGAATATATACTCTCCTTATGTGCTTGTGATCAATGCTGGTTTCCTTAGCAAAACTACCGACTATAAGATAGAATTCATATTTCCATTGCCCGAGGAGGCACAAACATGAAATTTCATTATTTTCCTTGCTCTACTTATTAACCCTGGACAGTGGCGTATTTACGATTTTGGGGGGAGGCTTTGCTAACTTCATTCGTGAAAATGTGAAAATTCTGCAAGATTTACTTTGGGAGGGGGCTTAAGCCTGGAAGCCCCTCTCCCTAAAATACGTCACTGACCCTGATGTATACTGTAATCTTGCTAATTTCATAATGAAAATCTTGATTAGGCATGCTTCAGTTTACGGGATTGGCAGTTGCGGGGTACGGCATTATTTTTTTTTTTTTTTAAGTCTATAACTAAGTATGAGAATTTATACTCACTCATAATATTTTGTTCAATTCAATGACATATCGATAAGTCTATGGATCACTTTTGGACATTCTGTTCCCGTTATAAGCAAACAATACGTATTGTAGGATGTTTTTATTACGCAAATTAAATATTTCATACTTTTTTTTTTTTTGTAACATTACATTAAAATGTAGATATTTTAATGTTCTTCACATAGTTCCTCGTATCGCCAACAGATGGAAGCAGTAACCTACTTTCAATAAGAAGAACTTACAGTGTGATTCCCTAGAGGTCTCACGTAGTATCTCCGAAGGTTTATACTAGAGAATATAAGAATGCGCGTAGATTCAAATGCAAAATGAGTGAAAGTGATTAATTTTTGTTATGAACTATTACATAAAAAGATAATGTTTTGCTGTAATTAAAACGATATTACAAAAAGTAACCCGCTGACTTAAAGAAATTGGATCACGTATAAACGTTTGCTTATGTGAGCCTTTATTTCAAAATACATTAGAAAACCAAAATAGAAAACCAAACGCGACAGTTTTTTTTTTTTTGCCTCGCCAAAAGTATATGTATCATTACGGGTTAGAACCCTATCTTTTATGGACACTTTCAGGCACGGACACGGACACGGACAGTCTTCTTTTCTCTCCAACAACGTTTTAATAAATCTCTTCATTCCGGACAAACGTATTTAGCAAAGAAAGTAATATCGGCAATGTGAAAATAACCTGCGGTTTACAATATTAGGCCACAATTGATGTGCAGCTGGTAGGAGTTTTCAAATCCGAAAACCTATCATTCTTATAATAATAAGTAAATATTACACATTGTACTCAGGGGTGTACCGAGCAAGTTTTTCTTGGGAGGGGAGTCTTTTTCAAGAGGACCATAAACTTTAAATACTAAAAGCGAAGCGAACCGAATGTCCTCTTTTAGAGTGTGAAAGCACTAATATGCAGTTGAAACATGTTTTTTGATACTGTGCAAAATTAGAATCACAAGGTGTAGGAAATATACAATAAACTATCCATAGATAGGAAAGGAAATATTAGTTTAGGAAGTTCATTTGTTTGACTTCGCCTTTATGTGTGTAAATAATAGGTATGGACCACCACACTGAACTGTCTAGTGCTAATTTCTTAAATTAAATCATGTTATGCTGCAATTATTATTGAAGGATTTAGTGGCGTCATGTGTGCTTCACATCTTCTCCCATTTTCCATCATGCCTTACGATTTCTGTTTATCTGTACCTTAACTTTACCTTCTTTTACGATAGCTTTCTCACACTTGTTATTTTGTGTATGTTCTCTACCTTTCGTTCTGTATGATATACTTTATTGTATTTTGTGCTCATGTCTGAACTTTGTTTATGATCCAGCTTGAACTCAACTATGTTTATGATCGCAATGATCATAATGGCCTTCACACTGGTATGTTAATGAATAAAGTTCAATAAATAAATAAATAACACAGACCATAGCCCCCCCCCACCAATACCTGTTTTACCATAATACTTCTCTCAACTCTCTTCCCTAAAAGAGAATGTAGCCAAGGGCGCCGATTTCTCTGTAATTTTTTTTTTGGGGGGGGGGGCAATCAGATGCAGAAGGAATATACGAGGATTTTAATACAAATTGCATTCAAATTATGCCAAATATTGTATATTCATAAATTCAATGTGGGGGAAAACTTAAAGAAGAATTCGTTTCTTTCTTTCAAATATGACCTACTCTATGTTATCAGTAAGAGATCCATTTATGACGACTACATTGATGAAGATGAGAAAGGTGATGCAAAATGTCATTGGAGTGATCATGGTGATATTCAAAACTGTGTAAGTCATACTTGGAATGTACTTATCCAAAGGAAGGCAACGCGTCTATCAAATGTGCATTCAAATTGCTCTTATATTACAATATGCACTGTCTGCAGTATATTGAACTGTTAAAAGTGGACAAATATTTACTGGTAATCCCACTCACGCAAGTTACTTGTGAATGAGTGTTCTCCAAAGTGAAACAAACTCAGATCAAAACTGACAAACGAGAACCTCGAGGCGTTCGTTTTGATGAACAGTGAAAACTTATTAACTCTATGGCCTAACTAACCCGGTTTCCAATTAGTATAAATTGTATATATTTATAGTAACTGTATATACACGATGATGAGCATTTATCAACGTTTAAAGATACATAAATCAATAATAAATATCATTTAAATGATGTTGTATCATGCCTTCCGTGGACCTCTCATAATACGAAAGGATTCTCATAGCTTCTAGATGAAATTAAGAAAATCAAGGGGATAAGTTTTGTATATCATTTTTCAAAACAAGGCAGAAAAAGCTTTTCGAGACTCGAGGCGATACGAGAAAAAATTCTTCGAAATTCGAGACAATGCGAGAATTTGACAAATATTTCGAGACAAAACGAGAAAATATTTCTTGTCTTGTGCACAGCACTAGTCGGAACAGTGATGAAAATGGATGTGGATGGGGAGAAAGATAGAAGGAGAACGAGGTTGAGTTAAGTTGATTTTGAGTTCAACGGCCCGTTCAACAGCGAGGCTATATAAGACGTAGACCTACTGATTAACGTGGAATCCGAACCACATGAGCTCCCGCCGGGAAGGAGAACAAGGTTGGAAATGGATATATATACAGGGTGAACCTGAAAGATGCGCACAAACTCCGGGAGTTGACTCGGGCCATCAAAACAAGACAAAAAGTCCTGTTACATGTTGGAACTCCGCGTCGCGTAAGAGTGACAGGAGTGCCAACTTGGAATCGAAACTCCAATTGTGATAATTGGAACGGAAAGAAAGATGTGCACATACCTCGGGAGGTGATTCGTAACATCAAAAGAAAACAAAAAAAGTTCCCTTGCACGTTGTCGAATTCTGCGCCGTGTACGTCGTGCACATCTTTCCCTTTCGTTCCAATTGTCAGCATTCGAGTTTCGATTCCAAGTTTTCACCCCTGTCGCTTGTACACAACGCGGAATTCCACAACATGCAAGAGAACTTTTTGTCTTCTTCCGATGTTACGAAATCATCTCCGAAGTATGTGCACATCTTTGTGTTCCGTTCTAATTGTCAGGATTCGAGTTTCGATTCCAAGTTGGCACCCCCTGTCACACGATGCTGAATTTGACAATATGCAAGACGAAGTTTTGTCTTCTTTTAAGAGTCTGTATCACTGCGAAATTAAAATACCGCTAATTTTACAGTAATTATGTGATATCTTCAAATAGATAAAAGATAATCGAAAAGTGGATCAAGACCTCCGCAGACGGTGTTATTTTGCATGAGGTACCATTATCACGAGTCACCTAGTAGCTTTTCGTTTGCTGTTATTTAGAAACGCGAAAATAAATGCCGATTTTCTAAATGGCTGGAAATCGAAAGCAGATAAATGAGTCGTGATAACAGTATCTCACGCAAAATAATACTGTCTAGGGAGGTCTTGTTCCACTTTTCGATTATCTTTTATCTATTTGAAGATATCACATAATTACTGTAAAATTAGCGGTATTTTAATTTCGCTGGGATGAAGACTCTTAAGGTTACGAACCGCCTCCCGGAGTTTGTGCATATCTTTCAGGTTCACTCTGTACAGCTAAGAATGACTTCAGGAAGAAAGATCTAACAGGGGAATTCCGGACATTGCTTTCAAGATGAACACTTATCAGAAATCTCGACCGCACATGAATAGGAAAAGATGGAGAGAAAGAAGGAGAGTTAAATCGAAGCTCTTCATTCGTACTACTTTACCCACTACTGTTATGGGAATGAGTGGATAAATATAAAAAAAAAAGGGGGGGAAGAATGTGCTGGAAAATTATCGCTAATTCCAACTGGAAGCAACATTTCACACTCGGAGAGCTAATTTTTGCTCTTAAAAAAAAAAAAGTGCACATGTTAAAATCCTAACCGTAGCAATAATGTTACTTGTTATGCTAGTTATACCGAAACTGACATCCTTAGCGGTAAGATCACACTCAAAAAGAAAGACGAGAACAAGAAATTATAATTTCAGTAAGCAGGCAAACGTGCTCATATAACTACCGGTCATATATTATGTTTTGAAACTTTAACACATGGCTTTCCATCATTTTCTAACAACTACCTAGTATGTGTGTGTGTGTGTATGTGTGCATATATAATTGAATGTTACATGTGTGTGACCAGTTCTGATTGGCAAATCTTTCTTTACACATATTCCAGATTCGGTGGTTGTTGTCCAGACTCCGTCTACATATTTATATCTGCAACTCTGTCACGATCGGAAGCTGTGATCATAAAGAAAGATAAGTTAAAAGTCCCGCAGGCCGCTGTTTTTATCTTTCACTCTCTCTCTTTCTCTGAGAATGTTGTCCCAGAATTCCATAAACATTTCTTTCTTCTATTGCACAAATATCTGCAGACGTATTTTTTTTTTTTTATCTCTCCTTTCTTGGGAGGAGGCTTCTTATAAATTATTTTTGAAAATTAATTTTTGACTCTGATCAAAATCACAAAATTACCCATTTGTTTATCACACTGGCCCTTAATATTTCATCCCAAGCAATTTTCTCTTCCTTTCATCTTCTGGAAAGAAGATGAAAACAGAATGATAGTAGAAGTGATTGCTTTTTTTAAAACATTAAACTTATGATTTTATCTGTAGACATATTGATTCGTCACTAACTCGCAATACTTAATTGGAAGACGCGGGTTTGATTTCCGGTGGGAGGCTCATATGGTTCGGATCCTACCTTAAGCTATTAGGTCCATGTCTCATTGAGCCTAGTTACTGAAAGGAACAATAAATACTGTATCAACCAAACAATCAATAACAGTATCTAACTTTCGTTTTTGTTGTTGTAGAACAGCCATTCTCAATGTTTTTTTTTAATTTTAAGAATGTTGTGCGGACCACAGTGCTCTTTCCCTTCCAATGTACTTTTTTTTTTTTTTTTTTTTTTTTTTGTGATTCTCAGTAACAAAGCTCTCTTACCGGAATGGAAGCCTGGAGAAGATCAATCAAACCACGGATGCATGGAAGCAAACCAGAACCACATGGAGACAGGATTAGTTTAGTCCGTTTCGACTCAAATATGTGCCGTTAAAGCACAGTTACCACGATTTCACGATTTCAAGACTCCTTTCCAGGAGTTTTACCGGTTTACATGCTGGTCCCGGTTTTCATTCCTGACTATGTTTTTATCCAATTTTTCTATTTATTCTCATTGCAGCACTTGAAAAGGTTTTTTTTTTTGTTTTGTAGTATCTACTATTACATTATCAGCTAGACATGAAATCTTTTTTATAGTATACTTGAATTTTGCTACAGAAGCGCCACCCCACGGCAAAAAGTTCATTTATAATCTTTGGATCTACCTAGGTAGAATGCGTGGTACTAACCTAACCATTATTAGCGATAGAACCGAGAAGAAAGAAATAAAAACGGCTCGTGCTGGTCATCCACCAGTGACGTAGGGAAGGGGGGGCAGCCCCCCCCCCAAAGAGGTCCGACAATGTACTTTGGTACTTTTATGTTCGTAATTTTTTTATATATTTTTATGTTTATATATTTTTTTGTTTGTAATTTTTCTATGTGTACCTATAACAGCACTTGCCTCCCCCTTCCCAAACACACATCCTGGCTACGCTACTGTCATCCACCGATGGACGTAATGAAAGCAAACCTCCCACCAAAGGTTTCGGTTTGAAAGATTTACCTCTTAAGGTAAATCCTTCTAAAGTGTTCCGGATTTGAACAGCTGAAATATAGTAATCCCACATGAACGTAATGTCTCGTCTCGAAATAGGTCAATATTTCTATTGGAACAGTTCTGTTTCGTCTCGAATCTCGTTACGAAAAATCTGTCTCGTCTCGTGTCGTCTCATGCTCAAGTCTAAACAGTAGTAACTCAGAAATAGTTAATCTCACAAGGGTAGCCCTCAGTGATGATTTTAGGGGTGGACCAGGAGGAAATTCCCCCCTCAAGCTACGAAATACCCTCCCTCCCGAGCCATATTTCCTATTCATCAATGTAGATTCCATGAATGACTACTTTTCACCCTATTGTATTGCATTTTCTTCCCGGGTACATCTGGAGTCATCAAGACTTGAGAAAAAAATGTAGGATTTAAGGATAATTCTTGGATAAAATGCTTTCTGGTGGGTGGGAAGCGCCCTCGGGCGGTAGAAATGAAACACGTAACTTTTAGAACACTACCGTCCGAGGGCGTTACACTCCAGTTTTTTAGCATAATGTTCCCACCAAAAATCATTTTATCCAAGAATTCTCCTTAAGAGCCTGCCTTACCAAAAATAATACAAAATTTACCATTTTTCTTTTGCTTGTTATTCATCAGTGAAAGGAGATAACGAAATGCAAGTCACTACAATCATAAATAATGCTATTCTACAACATAAAATGTGAACCTGAAGAATGTTCAGTGTTGCCATCTATAGAAATTACAGGGTTGCCAGAAAAACAATTTTCCTCAAATCTAAGTTAAAACAGCGAGTAGAGGAACAAACTCAACTGCATTTGGTTATGTATCATATTGTTTTGGTTTCCTGTGAACTACTTTTTAAATAATAGTTGTATTTAGTTTGTAATAAACAAAATAGTTTTAGCATACAGTTATAAAAACTAAATAATAATGTTAATTAAAAAGTAGTTCACAAGAAACCAAAACAACATAATACGTAATCAAATGCAGCTGAGTTCATTCCTCTACTCGGTGTCTTAACTTAGATTTTGGGGAAATTATTTTTCTGGCAACACTGTAATTTCTATGGATTGCAACACTGAACATTCTTCAAATTCATGTTTTTTGTTGTAGAATAGCATTATCTATGATTGTGGTGACTTGCATTTCATTATCTCCTTTCACTGATGAATAATCAAGCAAAAGAATTTCGTATTATTTTTTCGTATTTCGTAAGTAAATTTCGTATTATTTTTAGTAAGGTAGGCTCTGAAATCCTAGATTCCTTTCTCTCAGTAAATAACGATCCTTATCCCTACCTCACTTACCTTTACTAGTAGCTACTGAGTATGAAAATAAACGAGGTTAGAAAAGTTATACCTATGTAGATAAGTATAAACTCAATAACGAAATAAAACTCTATGCAATTAGTTCACGAAATGTGAGAAGCACTTATCACTTACGTTCAGTGGTCGAATTGATTAGTACCAATATGCTTGTATGTAAAATGCTGTTAAACACGTTACCGCATTGCATTGTACATTTTTTATCAATATTATCGCGCTCATTTATTTATTTATTTACTGTATATTACCTACGCGCTAACTGTAATATCGTACGTGTCAACACCTGTTACTGCAGAAGTGATAGCACTACTATTGACGTGTCAAAATATGCATTGTCATAAATAAGAAAATGATAAAACAAATACATTTTTGAATAAATTTACTAAAAACTGGACAGATACCGCATTTTACGGACTATAAAACACACCTTAATTTTAAGGCTATTAAAAAAATACCATAGGAAGAGAGTGTTAGCAACCTTGTGAATCCCCACATTTCATGTTCTTCGCTTCGGTGCAATGCTGTTGTCAGTTGAATCCAATGTTGCCAGATAGAGACAGGTTTCCCGCAGCATCGAATATATGGCTATTTTTAAGACTGGCGGGAATTTTAAATCAAACACTGGACATTTTTATATTAATTTCGAGTATAAGACACAACTGAATCTTTGGGACAATTTTTCGAAGAAAAAAGTGCGTCTTAGAGTCTGTAAAATACGGTAAAATCAAAATTTAAACAAGCAAGAAGGAAAATGAGAGAGAGAGAGAGAGAGAGAGAGAGAGAGAGAGAGAGAGGAATAGAAGAGATTTCAAATAAACGAGTGTGTGCTTAGGCATTACTTCAAATATGGTAGTAGATCACTTTACTCAACACGTATTTAAGTGGGAACCATTTTTATTAGTCAGAATTTTTTGTGGACTACCCTACTGTTCCCTTCGAATCCAAATTTATCATTTTCTTTTTCTTTCTTTTCTTTTCTCTTGTTTGAGTTTATTTTGAAAAAATGAAATCTTTAAGTTTTACGTCCCACGGTTATGCCGGTTAGGCTAAAGGAGACGGTGATGATGAGAGATGAGTGAAATGGTGGAATGAAGAAAGTGGGAGGAAACGGGAGAACCCCGAGAAAACCCACGAGCACGGTGTGAGTTTATTTTGAGTCGTGTGTTGTTGTTCTGCAGAACCCTGTTTCGCAGAAAAGGGTTCAAACTGGTTTTCCATGCTCAGCGTTGCCATTTTATGAAGAACAGAAAAATAATCCAATGTGCGTTTTCCTGTTTCGCAGACTGAGAGATTTAATTTCAATTACGAGATAGACATGTATTAGAGGATAGCAAGAAAGAAAAGAAAAAGAAAAAGATAAAACAAAACATAAATGTATTACAAATATCTCTCTCTTGTTGCAGGTTTGAAAGAACCATGAAGTACAGTGAGACTTTTATCAAATGTAAGAAGAGAACATTCATCACGTATATCTTCGCAAAGAATAAGGGGAACGAAAGAAATTTGTGGTAAATTGACACAGTCAATGTCAAAAAAATTGTCCTTCATATAATACAGTGAAAGCGCTAATAGCAGAGTTCAGGAGGTGAAAAAGGAGCACCGAAGATGAGGAGAGATGTGGAAGATATAAAACAGTAGGGATAATGAAAACTGTATATTGTGTGCACAATATGGTCCTCGCAGACAGACGAATGGTCTGCCACGTATTGTAGAGATCCTAGGAGAAATCGAATTACATCACGTAGTTCACACTTGGCGGGCGCTTCGATTGCGTTCGATATTGTTGCACTCGCTACTCCATAATGCATGAACATTCAGAGTCATGCATATGGCGGATGTGAGATCTTCAATTAACAGATCGGGCTAATTCGCGTTTGTTCATCTCATGTGATTTTTCCTCTGGTGGCTTAACGAAGGTTAGAAAGAATTGTCCTCACACATCTCGTATATAAGGTATTAGAATTGGATTATCCTTATCATTTTTAATTATGTCATTTTGTATTTGCTTGAGATTATCACTCTAACACAACTCAAAATTCGCTTGAATTTCGTTTTTCTTTCTTGTTGTAAGTTCAATCTAAGAGAACTACAAAGGTTTATCTCGAACAGCGTTTCTGGTCTGTGGACCATAGTCTGAGAAACGCTATAGTAGAACTTATATATATATATATAATTGTACAACTGATATGACTTTTGATATATTAATTTGCCACCAGTATGTGACTATCGCTTACTTAACAATTGTGTTAATGTTAACATATTAGTGTGACTTTAACTATCTTTGCAGGTGTCTGTAAAAAAAATAATCAGTTTGCAGGTGTCTGTAAAAAAATCAACCATTGTCCCTTAAGGGACAACTTTATATCCACTTCCAACGTCACAGCGTTGCTGTTATATACAAGATTATGATCTCCTTGGACTTGTGAGTGTTCGTTATGGAGTAAGTATCTTTATATATAGTGTTCGTTTCTCAACCACCTAAAAAAAAAAGCCGACTGACCACGTGGCCAACAATGGAGAAAGAGCTGTCAACATAAAATGATCGGCCATGAAATTGCACGTTCCTATCAGACATCTTCTCTGGAGGGAGAGCGAGTTTTATGATTCTATACTATATACAGTATAAACACACACAAGACAGTATATGAGAGGGGACTGGACTTCTTGTTGTGGTGTATGGTCTACAATTGGAATGGAAAGCGATATATTATAAACAACGTCATAATTTACGTGAAGGATGCAATTCCACGTCAACCGCTAATACTGTTCCTATGTTTTGCCACGGGG
Source organism: Thermobia domestica (assembly GCF_964235325.1). Lineage (NCBI taxonomy): Eukaryota > Metazoa > Arthropoda > Insecta > Zygentoma > Lepismatidae > Thermobia > Thermobia domestica. The sequence continues at coordinate 285,440,507 of NC_137457.1, forward strand.
AGTTTTTGCTTTATTTAGTATTTTATGGTCGCGCGGACTTAATTTTATTTATATGCCAATAAATTGAGGACATTGAACGAACTAGGTTAATATGATTTAAAAAAAAAAAAAGATATAAGTAACAAAGTATTGTTGTAGGTAAGTTTAAAGTGTAAAATGTAACAAAGTATTGTTGTAGGTTCATTTTAAAGGAACCTCCGTGAAGTTGCCCTCACGCCATAGGAGCACTAATGATCTCTTCTAGTGCAATCGTTAATGCTTCGTAGAGCACTAGCCTCCAACATGAGTGTTTCAATAGTTTGGTAGCTAGAAGCAAAAGACTTTGGGGGAGCTAACTTCACGTCCGATTGCATTAGAAGAAATCATTAGTGCTTTTTGAATTTTGCAGGAATTTGACCCAATTAGTGTTGCCACGAGAGGTGCAACACGAAAGGATACTTTAGGTTGTCTCGTCTCGTGTAAAGCATGTCTCGAAAAGATGTCCGCGTCTCGAATGTTTCTGTCTCGTGGCAACATTAGAGCGGCTGAGACCCCCCCACACAAAAAAGCTGTAATGTCAAGTGGTTAAAATTACAACTTTTAACCAAATTTGGTTTGCTTAAAGAGCACAACACCCAACACGACTACAATCTTCCAACAACGACTGCTTAGTTTCGACTGAACCAGTAATGAATTACTACGACAGGAATATTTGTCAATACCGTTGGTACAGTCGAAAGATAAGCATTTTTCACTTATTCTGAAATCCTTTTTTCAGAACCGCTGGCGTCACTTCGACAGATAAGGAGACTTATGTGACTTTCTGATTTCCAAAGTGGCTTAGATTCGAATAACATCATAAAAAAAAATAAAAGAACTAAATTTCATTGTCAAACCAGTATCCTGTCAAAACTCAGTGTCGAAAAAGGCTAACACGTTTCTGTCTTTGTTCGGAACGAGGAAGAAGATGAAACCATGGTTAGTTACTAATAAAACTGCCATTAAGAAAACTTATACTTCTATAATAGGACTTTTATACATAGAGATCCCCACCAGTCAGGCCCGTAGCCAGCCCAAAAATTTAGGGGGGGGGGCGGTAGAAGTTAGGGGTGGCCCGAACCAATCATATTATACTTCATCACCATATTATAGTTCATTTGCAAGCTTACCGTGAAATTTTATGGGGGCCAGCCAAAGTTTAGGGGAGCCCGGCCCCCTCTTGCCGCCCCCCCGTGGATACGGGCCTGCCACCAGTCCCCAGAATGAAATCTTCTTGAACATTGATCTCGATGAATGCTTTAACATTGTACTTGAATCTGGAACACTATCAAAAAATAATGGAACTTGAATCGATTGAAAAATGGAAATGGAAGCTGTTTGTAAGAATCATTAAAATAAATAAATAAAAATAAAATAAAATAGATATTCTCTGTTCTTTGTAAGTTAGTCCTCATTTGAAATAATAAACAATTGCATACATTTCGAAGACAAATAATTTATTCCGAGTTAATAAATTTTTAAAGAAATTTAAAAAAAAAATGTGTTTGCATTTTCGAGACACGAGACGTATCGTCTCGTTTTCAAGACGAGACAACTAGTCTGTTTTGTCTCGTTACTCGCCTCAAAGTGTTCTGTCTCGTCTCGTGGCAACACTAGACCGAATGAAAAATTCCCTATGTATCCTATTTCTTATGAGAGATTAGTGACATATAGTTGATCATATCTACACTAATAGTGAAGCGCTACCGACACTATTAATATTTCCTAGAAGTACTAACGCTACACTATCGATTGCACTAAGTTTCATCGTTAATGCTTTCTGAGAGGGGCTAACGTGAAGTTAACCCCCTCCAATTTTATTGTTTCTAGCGTCTAGACAATGGAAGCACTAATATTGGCAGGTGATGCTCTAAGAAGCACTAACGATTACACTAGAAGAGGTCATTAGTGCTCCTATGTCGGGACAAGTCCAGGATTTTTTTTTAAAGCATGTGAGTGAGTTTTGTTTCACACGTTGTGAAATTACGATCTACGTCGGAATTATGCGAACTCAATAATGCAGTTAGACGTAGTATGTTCTACTGTATAGTTTGTGTTGTAATAAGGCAATAAGGTCTAAAGTAGAGCATATTCCTTTCTTGGGACGTTGAAGCTACATCAAAAAGGCATTTCTGGCTATCTCTTAACCGTTTTTGGTATTTGAATATTAATATTCAAACGAGAAGCAGTAGTAGACCTAAATTTCTACATGTTCGTATATAATAGGATGAAGATGGAAAATGAAATAAATTGAAATTTTAATTTAATATCCCACGAGTATACCTTTTAGGCTAAGGGGACAGGGTAGAGATGGAATATATTCTTGGGATACTTAAAGCTGCTTTACACATAGGGTGCCGTGCCGGACCATTCGCACATACCAGCCGTCTCGCTATTGCTTTCTACATCATTTCCCAAGATGGTTTCCAAGGAGGGTCAACTATAACTTCGTGCCGTTTCGAGTACTCCGAGGAAAGCCGAAGCATCGCGGCCGTCGAGAAGCGACCAGGGTAGTTTCTCTTCAATGTGGCCTCTCGGGGCAAGGGACGGAAACCGCACAGGCACAACACGTCATGTGTGAATTGAAAAAGACAATCGAATGAAGTTTCAATGTCGAAGTCTGAAAAGAAACTTCGTAGACCACGGCACGACATGGGAAAAGCATATTATGTGTGAATTAGCGTTTAGTCGATTGCAGAAAACAGCTTCTAGCTATTTATGACCCTTTTTGCAGTAAGTCGGTCAACGTTAAAAACCGGAAATAATTTATTTCTACCACTTCCGGTTTGAATAGAGGTTTAACAGAGTAGACAGAACTTACCGTTGAGACACTGAATCGAATACAGAAAACAACTTGTCACTGTCTTTAGCTGGTTTGGAGTTTTACCACCCCTTTCAGCACCGAGGCTAAATTAAACTTCTATGTACAGCTCAACGTGGAATCCAAACCACATGAGCTCTCAGTGGAAATCGAATCCGTTTCTCCTGCATCCAAGACGTGTATGCTAACTATATTGCTACAAAGGAGCTCGTTAGTCACTATCTGTTACCGATCTTGCTCTGTGATGAACAACGTTCAAATTGGAAATGGTTAATTTCTACCACTTCCGGTTTGAATGAGGAGTAGATGTAATGTGTTGTTGGATTCGATTCCAGAAAACTGTTTACCTGTATTTCTTACTATTGTCGCTGTCTATTGAAACCGGAGGTAGTAGTGAATTTGTACCATTTTCAGACAGATCCTATAGTAGAGAAATACGGGTAAAAATGGTATCTTTTCTTCATATGCTGAAAAAAGAAACGCTTATCCCTGTCTGTTACCATTTTTCGCATGCTTAATTGATTGCAGAAAAACCGGTGTTTGCTATTAAAGTTTTCAATTTATAGCGATCACGTTTCCGATGAATGGATTGACTCGCATCATCGAATTTGATTTTTAATTTTTGACACTGTACATCCTGGGCAAAATTGATGGTGATCCACCAAGTACAGTTCTTTAGATTTTTTGTGTCCTGGACAGACGGACAAACTTCTTTTTGTCTTTTGGACAGACGAAGGAGTAGTAGAAAATGGATCGATCTGGAACAGACCTGGCTCAGACCTGGCTCAACCTAGGACAACTCACAAGCCACTGAGAAAATGACCACCTTGCACCGTGAGACCACGGCCTTTTACGACCTCCATTTTAGGGGTGAATTCGTTCCCTTTTATGAGCACTTTTAAGGGGGTGACCTCGTTCTCTTTTACGACCTCCATTTTAGGGGGTGAACTCATTCCCTTTTATGAGCCCTTATTTTAATATAGCAGAAATTACGAACACATAGAAGAGAAGATAACACATAACACTACGTAACATACAGCAGAACAGATAATACATAGCACAGCTAATAAAAGAACATGGCTTATTTTCCAACCCCTATTTTACCATAGCAGAAATTACACTGAGATTATGAACACACAGCAGAACAGATAATACATAGCACAGCTAATAAAAGAACATGGCTTATTTTCCAACCCCTATTTTAACATAGCAGAAATTACACACGGTCTTTTACGACTTCCATTTTAGGGGGTGTATTCATTCCCTTTTATGAGCATATTTTTCAACCCCTATTATAACATAGCACATCAGACAGAGCCAGGGGTGAACTCGTTCTCTTTTATGAGCACATTTTTTCAACCCCTTAGCATCAGACTACATAGCACATCAGACAGAGACTACGAAACATAGCAGGGGGTGAACATAACGAACATAGCAGAGAATAGGGGTGGACTCGATTACGAACACACAGCAGAACAGATAATACATAGCACAGCTAATAAAAGAACATGGCTTATTTTCCAACCCCTATTTTAACATGACATGAAGATTAGATAACACATAAGAGTACATAACACAACAAGGGTGTACTCGTTTCCAACCCCTATTCTGAACATAGCAGATAACACATAGAAGAGCAGATAACACATAGCACTATTTTAACATAGTAGGTAACATAAGATTACGAACACATATAAGAGCAGAAGACTACATAACATAGCAGGCCTCCATTTTAGGGGTGAACTCGTTTTCAACCCCTATTTTAACATAACAGAAATGACATAAGAATACTTAACTCATTCCAACCCTTATTTTAACATAAGGAGCAAAGATTACAATCGAACACCCACGGTCTACAGATAATCATTTTAGAGGGTGTATTCATTCATTCTCTTTGATGACCATTTTTTCCACCCCTAATGAAATTACAGATAATACATAAGATTCGTTCTCTTTTACGACCTCCATTTTAGAGGGTCAACTCGTTCCCTTTTATGATTACTTTTTCAACCCCTATTTGACCATTTTAACATAGCAGAAATGACATAAGCATGTCCTCAAACTACTGACCATCGTGAACAAAGGTCAAACTCGAAAACGAAACAACATATCGAGGTGCTGTTTCCACATTTAGCAATTGGTCATCAAAAAAGTACTGACCATCAAGGTCAAAGGTCAAAACTCGAAAACGGAGCCACATACTCAGGTGCTGTTTCCAAATCTAGTAATAGGTCATCAACTAGTGCAAGTTCCAAAATTTGTGGCCATCGAGGTCAAAGGTCAAAATACTTAAAACCTAATTACTCGAAAATGGATCCACATATTGAGGTGGTGTTTCCACATTGAGTAATAGGTCATCAGGTACCACAAGTTCCAAAATAGTGGTCATCGAGGTCAAAGGTCAAAATACTTAAAATCCAATAACTCGAAAACGAAGCAACGTATTGAGGTGCTGTTTCCAAATCTAGTAATAGGTCATCAACTAGTGCAAGTTCCAAAATAGTGGTCATCGAGGTCAAAGGTCAAAATACTTAAAACCCAATAACTCAAAAACGAAGCAACGTATTGAGGTGTTGTTGTCAAATCTAGTAACTGGTCATCATCTACTACAAGTTTCAAAATAATGACCATCGAGGTCAAAGGTCAAAGTACTTAAAACCCAATAACTCAGAAATGGATCCACATATTGAGGTGCTGTTTCCAAATCTAGTAACTGGTCATCAACTACTACAAGTTCCAAAATAATGATCATCGAGGTCAAAGGTCAACATACTTAAAACCTAATAACACGAAAACTGAGCCACATATTGAGATGCTGTTTTCAAATCTAGTAACTGGTCATCATCTACTACAAGTTCCAAAAATAATGACCATCGAGGTCAAAGGTCAAAGTACTTAAAACCTAATTACTCGGAAATGGATCCACATATTGAGGTGCTGTTTCCAAATCTAGTAACTGGTCACCAACTACTACAAGTTCCAAAATAATGATCATCGAGGTCAAAGGTTAACATACTTAAAAACTAATAACACGAAAACTGAGCCACATATTGAGGTGCTGTTTCCAAATCTAGTAACTGGTCATCAAATGCTACAAGTTCCAAAATAATGATCATCGAGGTCAAAGGTCAAAACTCGAAAATGGATCCACATACTGAGGTGCTGTTTCCACATTTAGTAATCGACCACCAACTACTACATGTTCCAAAATAGTGACCATCGAGTTCAAAGGCCCAAATACTTAAAACCAAATAACTCTTAAATGGATCCACATATTGAGGTGCTATTGTCACATTTAGTAATTGGTCATCAACCACTGCAAGTTCCAAAAAAATAATGAACGCCCAATGAACCAATGAATGCGAATAACTCTTAAACAGAGCAACGTTTTGAGGTGCTGTTTCCAAATCTAGGAATACGTCATCAACTACTACATGTTCTGAAAACACTGACCATGGAGGTTAAAGGTCAAATATTTAAGCCTTAATAACTTTAAACAAAACATGTGTGACCTATTCAATTTTGTACCAAGCAGAGAGAAGTGAAGAATGAAAAAATATGACTGGCTTACTTCGAGAAAGAAAGCAACGATATACATTTTAACTAGCTGCGTATTTTAAATCATTTTGTACTATTTAAATAAACAATCGGATAAATTTAACCGGCTCAGAAGTTCAATACTATTTTGTACTCTTGAGTGAGCTTTCCAAGGACCATTTTTTAAACTAACTCAGAATTTCATTTCATTTTGTAATACTCAAATTTGGATGGAGTGTTTAGTTTTGTACGAACCAGAAACATTTGATTGGATTATTTCCTTATGTACCAACTGGAAAAAGTGAAGGGCCATTATTCAAATAAACAAAGGAATAGCAGAAAAAAGAAGTGAAGTATGAATAAAATTTAGGTGGATTATTTTCTTTTGTACCAACTGGAAAAGAGAAGAAGAGCTACTTTAACTAGCTCATTATGTACTGTTTAAAGAAACGAAAATTGACTATTTAACTAGCTCAGAATTTATGTAAGAATAATTTCGATGTTCTACTTTTTATACCAACGAGAAAAAATAAACTAGCTGAATATACGAAAGAATAAATTTAAGTGACCTATTCAATTTTGTACCAATGAGAAATGGCATTGTACCATTTTGGAGTATTCAAATAGACAAAGGACTTATAATTTGTGTCAACTCTAAAATCAATTAAACGAAGTAATGCGTTTGAAAAACCGAAGTTGAGTATTTTATACCATTTTGTATTATTTCAACAAACAAAAGAAAAAGCAAAAAGGACCATTTTAAACTATTTAAATAAACGAAGGCATAAACATGAGTGAGACCAGAGAAAAACCGAAGAAGGTCCATTTTAACTAACTGAGAATTTCTGTACCTTTTTGTACTATTTAAACAAACGAAGGGATAAATTTGAGTGACCTGTTTTTTTGTACTAACCAGAAAAATCGAAGAAGGTACCTTTATACTAGCTCAATGAACGAAAGAACAAATTTGGGTGTTCTACTTTTCCATTTTAACTTGCTGAGCATTTTATACCATTTTGTACTACTTAAATAAACGAAAGAAAAAGCGAAAAAAGACCTTTTTAACTAGCGCAGAATTTCTGTAACGCAAAAAATAATTTGGATGGAGTAACAAGAAAGAAAGCAAATATATGCCATATTAACTATTTAAATAAACGAAGGGATAAATATAAGTGATCTATTCCATTTTGTACCAAGGAGAAATGTCATTTTTATCTAACTAGAATTTCTAGTGCATGTTGTATTATTTAAACAAAACGAAGGGCTAAATTTGAGAAAGCGAACATGAACCATTTTACTCAAAATTTGGATGGAGTATTTAGCTTTGTATGAACCAGAAAAAAAATGTAAAGAAGAACCATTTTAACTAACTCAGATCTTTATACCATTCTGTACTATTCTTTGTACCAATCAGAAGAAAATCAAAGAAGGGTTATTTTAACTAGCCAAGCAGAAAAAAGGAAAGAATTAACACTTTGTACTAACCAGAAAAGGAGAAGAAGGATCAGCATTCTATACTTTTTATGCCATTTATTCGGGTGTCCTATATCGTTTTTTACCAACGAGAACCATTTTTAATTGACTTAGAATTTTATACCTTTTTGAAAAATTTGTATCAAATCGAAAAAAGCAAGGAAATATCATTTTAAATAGCTCAGCATGTTATAGCTTTTTGTGTTTTTGGTCTACCCAATTTAAACAAACAAAAGAATAAATTTGTGTGACCTATTCACTTTTATAGCAAGCAGAAAAAGGAAAGAAAAATTTGAGTGGCTTAAGCAAAGAAGGTCAATGGTAACTAGCCTATTGAAGAATGAATAAATTTTGTTTGCAATTAAAAAAGCGGAGAAGGTCTACTTTCTATACCAAGCATAGAAAAACAAATTTGTTTGAGCTATTCACTTTTATAGCAAGCAGAAAAAGCATGAAAAAAAAGGGAAGAAGGTTCATTATAACAAGCTAGGTATTTTTGTACCATTTTGTATTACGGGTGGTCTATTTCATTTTTGTAACAATCAGAAGAAAACAGCTCAGAATGTTATACCTTTGTGATGTTATATGTTTGTGTCATCAGAGAACAATTTAAATTGACTCTCACTGACAATTCAGTTGCCAGAGTCCAATGTTACTTATCTATTAAATTCTTAATACTACAGTACTACAAATTGATCCAGTTAACAGTTCAAGTTCTTTTATTCTTACACAATCAAATGCATATGCTACAGTGAGCTCATTGCATTTATGTATTTTATTATAATGGAATATAAGTTTATGGAGTATATGTGGAAATAATAGAACATACATCATGATGTTATATTGCCTTGAAACATATTATTAAACACGGAGAATGCATAGAATGTTTTTATTGTAGATATATAAAATTATTTATTTGATTTGTTTTTGCTGAAGAGCAGAAAAAATGACTAGCATGGAAATTGTTTATGTTTCACCTAGAGAAAAAGAAATTCAGCGTGAAAACGAGAAACCTATACTGTTAATCCAGCCGTCTGACCCCGATTTGCCAGATGAATTACGTGATAAAGTGAGAATCATATATCCAACACAAGAAATAGAAGAAGTGTATTATTTTAGACGCTATAATAGATATAATGATGAAATACTCCCGGAAAGTGATGATGACAGTGTTTCAAATATTACCTGTTTTGAACTGGAAGCTAATGAGTGCGAGTGTACTAGTGAAAGTATTAGTCATACATGTGTTATACAATTATTTAATGAGTATACACCAAATTCAGTATTATTATGTGAAGCATGTTCTAAACATAATGAGAATGAAAAAGATCACAACTGTTTGCTGCAGTATGATTACGAATTATTACAAAAGGTGTGGACGATCTTAATTAAACGTGAAATGAGAGAGAAAATCTATAAACTTTATATAGAGAAGCATTTTAAAGGTTGCAATATTAAGAACACTTATACTTTGGAGAAAAAATTTAATCTGGTATATGAATACATTACAGAGTGTGATTATTATATCAACAAAATAGTAGAAATGTTTTTAGAGAAAGATAAACAATTATTTAATTCTGTAAATTAACACTGAGCCCACTGTAGCATATGCATTTGATTGTGTAAGAATAGAAGAACTTGAACTGTTAACTGGATCAATTTGTAGTATTGTAATATTACAAACATTGGACTCTGGCAACTGACTGCAATTTAAATTGTTCTCTGGATGACACAAAAATAATACAAAATGTAGCATCACAAAGGTATAAGATTCTGAGCTTTTCTTCTGATTGTTACAAAAATGAAATAGACCATCCGTAATACAAAATGTTATAATGAACCTTCTTCCCTTTTTTTTCATGCTTTTTCTGCTTGCTATAAAAGTGAATAGCTCAAACAAATTTGTTTTTCTATGCTTGGTATAGAAAGTAGACCTTCTCCGCTTTTTTAATTGCAAACAAAATTTATTCATTCTTCAATAGGCTAGTTACCATTGACCTTCTTTGCTTAAGCCACTCAAATTTTTCTTTCCTTTTTCTGCTTGCTATAAAAGTGAATAGGTCACACAAATTTATTCTTTTGTTTGTTTAAATTGGGTAGACCAAAAACACAAAAAGCTATAACATGCTGAGCTATTTAAAATGATATTTCCTTGCTTTTTTCGATTTGATACAAATTTTTCAAAAAGGTATAAAATTCTAAGTCAATTAAAAATGGTTCTCGTTGGTAAAAAACGATATAGGACACCCGAATAAATGGCATAAAAAGTATAGAATGCTGATCCTTCTTCTCCTTTTCTGGTTAGTACAAAGTGTTAATTCTTTCCTTTTTTCTGCTTGGCTAGTTAAAATAACCCTTCTTTGATTTTCTTCTGATTGGTACAAAGAATAGTACAGAATGGTATAAAGATCTGAGTTAGTTAAAATGGTTCTTCTTTACATTTTTTTTCTGGTTCATACAAAGCTAAATACTCCATCCAAATTTTGAGTAAAATGGTTCATGTTCGCTTTCTCAAATTTAGCCCTTCGTTTTGTTTAAATAATACAACATGCACTAGAAATTCTAGTTAGATAAAAATGACATTTCTCCTTGGTACAAAATGGAATAGATCACTTATATTTATCCCTTCGTTTATTTAAATAGTTAATATGGCATATATTTGCTTTCTTTCTTGTTACTCCATCCAAATTATTTTTTGCGTTACAGAAATTCTGCGCTAGTTAAAAAGGTCTTTTTTCGCTTTTTCTTTCGTTTATTTAAGTAGTACAAAATGGTATAAAATGCTCAGCAAGTTAAAATGGAAAAGTAGAACACCCAAATTTGTTCTTTCGTTCATTGAGCTAGTATAAAGGTACCTTCTTCGATTTTTCTGGTTAGTACAAAAAACAGGTCACTCAAATTTATCCCTTCGTTTGTTTAAATAGTACAAAAAGGTACAGAAATTCTCAGTTAGTTAAAATGGACCTTCTTCGGTTTTTCTCTGGTCTCACTCATGTTTATGCCTTCGTTTATTTAAATAGTTTAAAATGGTCCTTTTTGCTTTTTCTTTTGTTTGTTGAAATAATACAAAATGGTATAAAATACTCAACTTCGGTTTTTCAAACGCATTACTTCGTTTAATTGATTTTAGAGTTGACACAAATTATAAGTCCTTTGTCTATTTGAATACTCCAAAATGGTACAATGCCATTTCTCATTGGTACAAAATTGAATAGGTCACTTAAATTTATTCTTTCGTATATTCAGCTAGTTTATTTTTTCTCGTTGGTATAAAAAGTAGAACATCGAAATTATTCTTACATAAATTCTGAGCTAGTTAAATAGTCAATTTTCGTTTCTTTAAACAGTACATAATGAGCTAGTTAAAGTAGCTCTTCTTCTCTTTTCCAGTTGGTACAAAAGAAAATAATCCACCTAAATTTTATTCATACTTCACTTCTTTTTTCTGCTATTCCTTTGTTTATTTGAATAATGGCCCTTCACTTTTTCCAGTTGGTACATAAGGAAATAATCCAATCAAATGTTTCTGGTTCGTACAAAACTAAACACTCCATCCAAATTTGAGTATTACAAAATGAAATGAAATTCTGAGTTAGTTTAAAAAATGGTCCTTGGAAAGCTCACTCAAGAGTACAAAATAGTATTGAACTTCTGAGCCGGTTAAATTTATCCGATTGTTTATTTAAATAGTACAAAATGATTTAAAATACGCAGCTAGTTAAAATGTATATCGTTGCTTTCTTTCTCGAAGTAAGCCAGTCATATTTTTTCATTCTTCACTTCTCTCTGCTTGGTACAAAATTGAATAGGTCACACATGTTTTGTTTAAAGTTATTAAGGCTTAAATATTTGACCTTTAACCTCCATGGTCAGTGTTTTCAGAACATGTAGTAGTTGATGACGTATTCCTAGATTTGGAAACAGCACCTCAAAACGTTGCTCTGTTTAAGAGTTATTCGCATTCATTGGTTCATTGGGCGTTCATTATTTTTTTGGAACTTGCAGTGGTTGATGACCAATTACTAAATGTGACAATAGCACCTCAATATGTGGATCCATTTAAGAGTTATTTGGTTTTAAGTATTTGGGCCTTTGAACTCGATGGTCACTATTTTGGAACATGTAGTAGTTGGTGGTCGATTACTAAATGTGGAAACAGCACCTCAGTATGTGGATCCATTTTCGAGTTTTGACCTTTGACCTCGATGATCATTATTTTGGAACTTGTAGCATTTGATGACCAGTTACTAGATTTGGAAACAGCACCTCAATATGTGGCTCAGTTTTCGTGTTATTAGTTTTTAAGTATGTTAACCTTTGACCTCGATGATCATTATTTTGGAACTTGTAGTAGTTGGTGACCAGTTACTAGATTTGGAAACAGCACCTCAATATGTGGATCCATTTCCGAGTAATTAGGTTTTAAGTACTTTGACCTTTGACCTCGATGGTCATTATTTTTGGAACTTGTAGTAGATGATGACCAGTTACTAGATTTGAAAACAGCATCTCAATATGTGGCTCAGTTTTCGTGTTATTAGGTTTTAAGTATGTTGACCTTTGACCTCGATGATCATTATTTTGGAACTTGTAGTAGTTGATGACCAGTTACTAGATTTGGAAACAGCACCTCAATATGTGGATCCATTTCTGAGTTATTGGGTTTTAAGTACTTTGACCTTTGACCTCGATGGTCATTATTTTGAAACTTGTAGTAGATGATGACCAGTTACTAGATTTGACAACAACACCTCAATACGTTGCTTCGTTTTTGAGTTATTGGGTTTTAAGTATTTTGACCTTTGACCTCGATGACCACTATTTTGGAACTTGCACTAGTTGATGACCTATTACTAGATTTGGAAACAGCACCTCAATACGTTGCTTCGTTTTCGAGTTATTGGATTTTAAGTATTTTGACCTTTGACCTCGATGACCACTATTTTGGAACTTGTGGTACCTGATGACCTATTACTCAATGTGGAAACACCACCTCAATATGTGGATCCATTTTCGAGTAATTAGGTTTTAAGTATTTTGACCTTTGACCTCGATGGCCACAAATTTTGGAACTTGCACTAGTTGATGACCTATTACTAGATTTGGAAACAGCACCTGAGTATGTGGCTCCGTTTTCGAGTTTTGACCTTTGACCTTGATGGTCAGTACTTTTTTGATGACCAATTGCTAAATGTGGAAACAGCACCTCGATATGTTGTTTCGTTTTCGAGTTTGACCTTTGTTCACGATGGTCAGTAGTTTGAGGACATGCTTATGTCATTTCTGCTATGTTAAAATGGTCAAATAGGGGTTGAAAAAGTAATCATAAAAGGGAACGAGTTGACCCTCTAAAATGGAGGTCGTAAAAGAGAACGAATCTTATGTATTATCTGTAATTTCATTAGGGGTGGAAAAAATGGTCATCAAAGAGAATGAATGAATACACCCTCTAAAATGATTATCTGTAGACCGTGGGTGTTCGATTGTAATCTTTGCTCCTTATGTTAAAATAAGGGTTGGAATGAGTTAAGTATTCTTATGTCATTTCTGTTATGTTAAAATAGGGGTTGAAAACGAGTTCACCCCTAAAATGGAGGCCTGCTATGTTATGTAGTCTTCTGCTCTTATATGTGTTCGTAATCTTATGTTACCTACTATGTTAAAATAGTGCTATGTGTTATCTGCTCTTCTATGTGTTATCTGCTATGTTCAGAATAGGGGTTGGAAACGAGTACACCCTTGTTGTGTTATGTACTCTTATGTGTTATCTAATCTTCATGTCATGTTAAAATAGGGGTTGGAAAATAAGCCATGTTCTTTTATTAGCTGTGCTATGTATTATCTGTTCTGCTGTGTGTTCGTAATCGAGTCCACCCCTATTCTCTGCTATGTTCGTTATGTTCACCCCCTGCTATGTTTCGTAGTCTCTGTCTGATGTGCTATGTAGTCTGATGCTAAGGGGTTGAAAAAATGTGCTCATAAAAGAGAACGAGTTCACCCCTGGCTCTGTCTGATGTGCTATGTTATAATAGGGGTTGAAAAATATGCTCATAAAAGGGAATGAATACACCCCCTAAAATGGAAGTCGTAAAAGACCGTGTGTAATTTCTGCTATGTTAAAATAGGGGTTGGAAAATAAGCCATGTTCTTTTATTAGCTGTGCTATGTATTATCTGTTCTGCTGTGTGTTCATAATCTCAGTGTAATTTCTGCTATGGTAAAATAGGGGTTGGAAAATAAGCCATGTTCTTTTATTAGCTGTGCTATGTATTATCTGTTCTGCTGTATGTTACGTAGTGTTATGTGTTATCTTCTCTTCTATGTGTTCGTAATTTCTGCTATATTAAAATAAGGGCTCATAAAAGGGAATGAGTTCACCCCCTAAAATGGAGGTCGTAAAAGAGAACGAGGTCACCCCCTTAAAAGTGCTCATAAAAGGGAACGAATTCACCCCTAAAATGGAGGTCGTAAAAGGCCGTGGTCTCACGGTGCAAGGTGGTCATTTTCTCAGTGGCTTGTGAGTTGTCCTAGGTTGAGCCAGGTCTGAGCCAGGTCTGTTCCAGATCGATCCATTTTCTACTACTCGAAGGTACAGAAATAAAAAGAGGGTAAATATACGAGCGAGGTTAGATAAGTTTCTGGCCTCGGAGTGAACACCAGGTACACAGTGATAGCATTTTATTCAACATAGTTACCATGTAGGTTGACATACTTAATACAATGATCCTGGAGCAATTCTATCTCATGATAATAAAACATTTTGTCTTGTGCTGCAAACCATACCTTTGCAGCTTCTATGACGTCATTAGTGTCTCTAAATTCAGCCCCTTTCAAGTGGGTCTTAAGTTTTGGGAAAAGATAATAATCTGATGGGGCAGATCTGGATAATAGGGGGTGGCCAATGATATTAAACTTCAGTTTACACAGTTTGTGCATTGCGATAGCTGCTTTGTGGCAATGAGCAGTGTCTTGCGTGAGAGCGATGTATTTGGACGTTTTTCCTCGCCTCTTTTTTCCTCCAATGCGATATGCAATTTTTTCCAGCAGGTTCACATATCTTTCAGCATTCAATGTAGTACTTTTTTAAAATTATTTTTAGATATTCCCTCAGAGTTACCCCCACACAATCCCAAAAAATGACACCCATCACTTTCCCAACGGTTTTTTCTCTGCGACATTTTTTTCGGCCTTGGTGACCCACTATGACACCACTGCATAGACTGAGTTTTGGTATCGGAACCATAACACATATAATTGCGTTTCTTCAACAGTAAAAATTTGTTTAATAAAGTAGGAAGCATTCACTGGAAAACCGCGCAAGAAACACATTCTGTGCACAGTCCCGTCTTGTCCGCTTCTGATCAGCTGTGAGCTGTGTCCACACTGATCCTAGAGTCTCCGAAATACGTGAAAGACCAGTTCGCTTATCTGCAAGAATCATGTCGTGCACACGATCCAGTTTCCACGGTCACCATTGTTTTAGGTCTTCCCAGGGCCGTAACTTGTGTGGGGGAAGAGGGGCAACTTCCCCCCAGGGAAGCTCCCCGCCCTTCGAAAGGAGCCCATTTTAAGACAAAATTTTCTTACTCCACATAAGATACGAACATGAAATTATAAATGCAGCATTGAACAGGTTCTCTACATTACATAAACAAAGCAGCACACAAAATATAAATAAAATAAAAATGAGTCGTGAGCCCTTTTCAGTAAAATGTATCTACTATTAGGGGCCCTAGAAATAATATTTATTCATATGACTTTTAGATTTGTCAATATTATCCCCGCAATTAATTTGTCATGTATGGAACGGGCCTAAGAGCGTAACTAACGGCCCCGCAGATGTTGCCGTGCTGGTCCCACAGGCTCCGGGGGGGCCATAAAGAGTAAAAGAAAGATGGAAAGAGGGGGCCTAAGAATTAGAAAAAAAAAACAACTTTTTCTAAGAGCCCAAATACGCGTATAATTCTTGCCACCCCCACCCCCCAGAAAAAATCTAAGTTACGGCGCTGGGTCTTCCACATTTCTCCTCATCTTCGGTGCTCCTCCTGCCCCTCCTGAACTCTACTATCCACAATTTCACTGTGCTATATAAAGGACAGTCATTGGTCATTGTCTGTGTCAATTCATCAAAAATTGCCTTTGCTCTCATATTCTTTGTGAAGATGTATTTGATGACTATTCTCTTCTCACATTTGGTAAAAGTCACAATATACTCCGTTAATGGCACGTCAAACCTGCAACAAAAGAGAAGTATTTGAAATGCATTTTGTAAAACATCCTCTAAAATATAGTTACATAACATACTATAAGTATTTTGAAATATGAGTTCATATTTCTGTGTTAGGTCGGAAAGTTATCTAAGCTCCCTCGTATATGAAGGAGGTTTCATAAGCCCCTTAAAAAACTTGGACTCCCTAAAAAATCATTTTTCTATCAAATTTCGTGTTCTATTTTCGGATCCTTTACTGCACTGGATTAGTCTCTATATAAACCATTGGTTCCTTAGGAAGCCATTGTGGCTCAGCGGTATCACCTGGTGAGAGAATTCCTTGGTTTGATCCCAGACCATACGAGCTAGTGGTGGACAACAACGTGTCTATGGGTTTTCTCCCGTTTCTCCCCATATTATTAGTTCATTAATTGCCTTCCAAATAATTCACTTTGATTAACCATCCCTCTCCTTTAGCCTAAAGGGCATAATCATGAGAAGTTAACCCTACAATGCATATTGTATCATATTTGATACAAAATAAATTATGGCTAGTATTAGTGTTCAGGTCGTGAGCTGTATCACAAATAGATATTGTATCATATCTGATATTTCTCCTGAGCACATAGTTCACCATATATCAGGTAGATGTCAGGAAAATATTGCTTCAGTACAGAGAGAAAGAAGTCGTGCGTGTGCTTAGCGAAGGTGAGAATAGAAGAGTTTATGGGTCGTCTACTCTGAAGGACAAAGAATAGTTTCGAAGTTGCAAAAATTCCAAGTTCATTAAGTAAGTTTCCTAATTGTTTTTACGTATGCTATAATTTGATTTTGTACGAGAGAGGAACATGAACTGTTGATGCATAATGTATCATAAGTGATACAAAGTATTTTTATCTTGTAGCACGAAAAATTACTTTAGGACATTTTTCTATTCGGATATTAATTAGAATAGTCTTATCACATGCCTCTATATTATTTCACTTAAATAAAAAAAAAGTCATGCACTGCAGAGTTAAACTAAAAAGTCATATATAATTTACTTCATCAGCAATTTATACAAGAATGTAGAAGACACATTCATTTCATTACTTACAAAATATTCTTGTTATATTTTAACCCTAGAGTGCCTAGAGGGTATATGTTGAAAGAGTGCATGATGCTTTCCAATACAGATCAGTTTCCCAACTCCTCCTCCACTAGAATATATATATATATATATATATATATATATATATATATATATATATATATATATATATATATATATATATATATATATATATATATATTTTCTAGTCTTTCTTTTTTATTTCTTTCTTCTGGAATTTTGCCTTTCTAGAGTTCTTATTTCATAAACAATAATAATATGCAGGAAGCGCTGCTTTTCTTTCTACCCTTTTTTTTCTTCGTTGTTTGCCTTAAAGCCACCTAAGCATAGAATTTATGATGACTATACATTAAGGGTTATCCAAAGATTAATGTTTTGCAATAGAGTTGGCTAAAAGATTAATTACTATGATGCCACTGCAGTTCTTCTTTAAAAAAAATGAAGCAAACTTTAAAAAAAGAAAGAAATCTTTCTCAATTCTCTGCTAATCTTACGCCAGGCTTTCTTTCCACTTGTTTTGACATGAAGAACAAGCTCTTTCTTTCTTTATAATCTATCATCCATTCTGTTCCTCTTCTTTCTTCGTGAGGATCCTTGCTGATGGCCTGCCTCACAATAAAATCACGTAATATACTGTGTATATATACGCATACATATATAGTATATACGGTGGTATATGTAGAAGAAACATGGGATTTAGACATGATGAGCTGAATTTCAACTGATGATTTCATTGTAAGAGAGGAGAGGAACATTGTAAAAGGAAATAAAATCGAAGGAATATGTTTATTAGGTAATTTCCATACACACACACACAACCTTATAGACACCTGATCTCTGTATTAGCTAATCCCTCCTCGTAGATCTACTGGTCAGGCACGGATTGGCGTCTATACTGAGTACGGTGTTCCCTAGGGCACCATATTTGGTCCTTTCTCTCTATCCTTTTATCGTATACTATAAATTTATTTATTATTCTAAGAATTTCCCGTGTGGGTGTTTCTGTATTACATATTGGAATAAACACTTTCCTTTTCGACTGATCTTGCTGTGTAAAAGTGTATTGAACAATGGCATTTTGTGTAGACGTGACTGAATGCTATATCCATCTTCAGCAATATAGTTGTTGCAATTTACAATAAACCTCCGTGAAGACAGCGCTACCCACATGAGCACTAATTATAACACTATACCAGAAATTAGTTCTAAATTAGTAGTGACGATACTGCATAGATAGAAAATTAATGTTCTTACCAGCCAGTATTCCACATTCTTGATGGGTGAGGCTGTTTTCACGTTGAAGACAGGCCCACCTACTTTTAATAATGCATAACTTATTTTGGAAAATATGGCACAAGTTGGTGCTACCAATACTTCACTCGTAGAAAAAAAAGTAGTGCTCTTTATGTAGAAAGCCAAAAGATATACGAAAATTCTCTAATGACAGCATCATCAAAGAAAATTAATCCCTTATTTTGATGATGAGATAAACAAAACTAATTTTCTTTGTATGCGGTATCATCAACACTAATGCACTATTTTTTTAAACCCAGTTTCAGAAATTAGTGCTCCATTATTAAAAGTGATTGATGACGTCTTCACTCACATGAAGATTGCTCCATCAAAAATGAATGTAGAATGCTGGCTTTCTGATAAGAGCACTAATTTTCTTTCCATGTGGTATTCTCATCACTATTTTTGGGGGTATGTTTCACACTTACAGTTAGTGCTCATGGGAGTGTAGGGTTCAAAACTGTCCCAGTTTCAGTGGGATTAATCAAGAACTCTACGTTTAGTCCTGAGGGAAATATTTTGTTTGGGGTAGTTAAAAATCACGGAATTCAGTCTTGTCCCTTGAATAATCGATATGTGGCACGTTGGTTACATGCATACATAATTTTAAATCTGGGATGCAAATAACTACTTGCTTACTCGCCTAAGGCGAGTGGTTTATCGGTGCGGGCGAGTTTTTAATATCACTATTAAAATATCGAAGGTAAGTAAATGATTTCCATTGTGGGATGTGGGCTAGTCGCTTTTTTCTTGGGCTAGTAAAATGTTGTTGATTATTTGCATCCCTGCTTTAAATGTAAGTTTGGAACTATCGCAGTCGCAATTTTGATCGTACGACGAATTTCTGCGATGAAGGAACGCGACTGATTTTCCAAGTAAGAGTGGTTGTAAGTGAGAAAAAATTGGTGTTCCTGGTTTCATGTAACTCATGTTCATGGAATTTCATTATTTTGACTGAAAATCCTTTAACAATAAAGACATTGACAAATCAATATTTTTAACAGAAACAATATTTAAAAATATATATATATATTTCTATCCTACTAAGTACGATCCTGAATATACTATACATATATACCTAGCTGTGCGAGGAGGTATCGTAAAGTTTTAATTGTCATAGTAAAACAATCAAGATACAGGAATTATTGTGATTTGTAGTTGTTAACCCCTATCTATGTAATCACTACTCAGGTTTACACATTTCTTCCAGCGTTCCTTCAGTTTACGAATACCAGAAGTCTGCACATTGTGCTTTAAACCACTTTTCCACCTCATGAATGACGTCATCTGTGTTGTCAAAATGGCGACCACGCAACAGATTCTTTATTTGGGGAAATAAGAAAAAGTCACTGGGTGCGAGGTCGGAAGAATAAGGCGGATGCTGCAATACCTGGGAGTAGTGATGAGCAAATGCAAGACCAAGACCAAGACCCGGGTGGTCTTGGTCTTGGTCTTGGTCTTGCACATGCGGTCTTGGTCTTGGTCTTGCACTGGAACCCTCGGTCTTGGTCTTGGTCTTGGTCTTGCACACCTAGTCTTGGTCTTGGTCTTGGTCTTGCACACCCAGTCTTGGTCTTGCTTGCAAGAGTCTTGCAAGTTTTGCTTTTAAGAAATCTATGATTTTCATAAGTAAATTTTACTCTGGATATAAGGGATAATAAATCCTACATTGCGTCAATAGTGAGGGAAATACAATGTATGTTTCTAAATGTAATATATTTTACCTTCGTGTAAGTGTGATGATACTGTACAACATAGGCGATGACCTTTACTTTTTTTTTTCAATGTGTGATCACGCTTCACTACTTATAAGATAAATCACAACATTTCGTAATATTTTTATATGTTTTAACAGATTCAATACTCCACTGGTTCCCAAACTGGGGAGACTACCCCCTGACAGTGAGATGCATGAAAGAAAACCAAGACGGCACAAATACAATAAATTGCAAAATTATTTTTACACTCTAAAAGCGTCAGATTGATTTCTTTCCAACCACGATTAGCTCATCTTTGTATTGAACAAACTCCCAATTAAATATTGAAATTTTGTTTTACTGACTCTAATATGTACTGTATGGGGCAGAAACAAGGACATTACGCAAAAACGATGAAACAAATAGACTTTCGAAATGTGGGCATGGAGAAAAAAGGAGAGAATCAGCTGGGTTGAACGGAAAACGAATGCGAAGGTTTTAGAAATATTAGCAGTAGGGGAGAAAAGAAGAATTTTAGATGTAATTAAGAGCAGGACATTGGCTGAGGAGGAACTGTATTATGAGGGACGTGCTAGAGGGAGGGGGCGAAGGAGATTGTAGTTGAAGAAAGATATTAAGACAGAAAATTGCTACGTTAAGACGAAGAGACTAGCTGAGGACCACAGTCATCGAAGCTTCTCAGCTGCAGCAAGTGACCTGTCAATAATGGCAGAATAGCTATTATTATGTCGATGATGATATGTTTTACAATATTGACCAAAAAGAGAGAAAAAATTAAAATAATAATAATAATTAAACCTCTTAATATTTTAGAATACGAAATGAAATTAAATTTGTGAGTTTTACGTCCCATGATTATGCCGGCTAGGCTAAAGGAGACAGTGATGATGAAAAATGAATGAAAATGATGGAAAGAAGAAAGTGGGAGGAAACTGGAGAACCCCGAGGAAACCCACGCACACAAAGTTCACTTGGCGGGGCTGGGATCGAACGCGGGACTCCAAACACCAGAGCTGAACGCTCTACCACTGAACCACCGCGGCCCCAATATTTTAGAGTAATTTGAGTGAAAACTGAAAGCGACTCAACTGTCTATGTCTTTTGTGTAAATTCAATTTATATAAATACTTTTGACTTACATTAGAAATACATAAATACATCAAACTTCAAGTTATTTGAAATAAGTACGAAATCACTCTCAGTTGTGAATATAGATTATTTATTGTTGTATAATGTTATATCGTTGAATCCTAGATATGCCGTATGCCTAAGGGGGCTATAAGTTATATTGATAAACAATTATTCAACGTATAAGCATCCACCTATGAAATCAAACTTGCGGTCACATGCGCTAAGTTTTTGTCAATGTCATGAAAATGTTATTTCAATATTAATTTTATAAGTACACATTAAAAATTTCCAACGGATGCTTGAACCTCATAGCCAAGGCCATACCCATGTAGTCGATACCTATGGTGTACGGTATTACCGATGTTCATTACTACATTTCTCTTTAGTTTTGGAAGAAGAACACCACTAATATGTTTTGAAATGAAATGAAATATCTACTTTAACGTCCCACGATTATTACACTGAGGCTAAGGGAAACAGTGATGATGAGAAATGGTGGAATGAAGAAAGTACGAGGAAACGGGAAAACCCACGCACAGGGTGTTTGTTCACCAAAGAAGCTCACATAGCGCAAGCTGCGATCGAACCAGGACCCCATGTACCAGAGGTGCACGCTCTGCCACTGAGTTACCGTGTCCATAACATGCTCTAGTTTATTTTTGCTTATTCACTTCTTATGGACACAACTATTCTTCGTATGATTTTCCAAAACCCAATCATGGGCCGTCGTGAGTGACCAAATGATGACCAAAGTAAATCAGACACGGAAGTTATTATAGCTTGTAACAATTCATAGAATTATGCTGTCGGTCGTCTCGTGAACAACGACATACGACATACTGTAGCTATATGTTACAGGAGCAGATCGACTCACATGGACTGCATAAACTACTGGGAACACATTCACTCCGGCGGTATTTTTACTGGAGCCAAGAAGTTCACGTGAAAGATGTAATGATTTTTCCCCTTCCTTTTTACATTCTATAAAAAATCAAGTAGTACCATACTTGTGCAAGACTCTTGCGCAAGAGTCTTGGTCTTGGTCTTGGTCTTGCAGGTATGGTCTTGGTCTTGGTCTTGGTCTTGCACCCCTTGGTCTTGGTCTTGGTCT
Organism: Thermobia domestica; assembly: GCF_964235325.1. Taxonomy (NCBI): domain Eukaryota; kingdom Metazoa; phylum Arthropoda; class Insecta; order Zygentoma; family Lepismatidae; genus Thermobia; species Thermobia domestica. Next base: position 285,462,929 of record NC_137457.1, read on the forward strand.
TGCATCGGGATTCCTGGTCTTGGTCTTGGTCTTGGTCTTGGTCTTGCATGCAAGACTCTTGCAAAAACTGCAAGACCAAGACTCTTGCGCTCATCACTACCTGGGAGCCACACGCCCTTGGTTTGTCGGTAGCACCTTGAGGTGAATGAGCTGGTGCACTATCAGCTAGGAGAAGAACTACTTTCGATAGCATACCGCGGCGTTTCGTTTTCAGAGCATCGCGCAATTCTTCCAGTAGTACCTCCCACTGATGGTTTGTTGTTTTGGAAGGTAATCTGTAAGAATTACCCCACAAGTATCCCAAGAAACGGACAGCATGACCTTTTCCCCTGAATTTTGCACCTTTGCCTTTTTTGGGAAGGGGGGAATCGGCATGTTTCCACTGCATGCTCATGGTTTTGGTCTCTGGTTCATACTGATATATCCACGTTTCATCCATGGTTACCGGAAAAATGCTCTTCGTCCTCTTCTAACAGCGTCAATATCTGTTGGGAAAGCTCATGCCGTGCTTGGTTCTGAAAACGTGTCATCAAATGAGGAACCCAGTGTGCAGATACCTTAGGTATGTGAAGTTCGTCTTGGATAATTTTCCACACACTACCATAACTGAGATCAGTCTCATTCATAATCGTTTGTATGGTTACATGTCTGTCTTCGAGGATTAAACACTCCACTTTCTTCATAATGGCCGCATCGTCCGTCAGGGATAGTCTTCCAGATCTTGAATCGTCTGTGAGGGACATATGACCGGTTTGGAATTTCCTTTTCCACTTTACAATGGTGTCATAAGATGGACAATCATCGCCATACACAACCTTCATTTCGTCATAAATTTGACTGGCATTATTACCCTTCAAATGCAGGAACTTTATCACACTGCTAGCCTCAGTCTTATCTATCTTGCACTTTGGTTACTTTTGGCACACCCTATAAAAAAATCATTAGGAGTTAATTTCCTTAAAATCATGCACGTAAGAACCGAACATAACACTGACAAAATTTCATCATCATATCTTAATAACTTTCTGGTGATAATTAAAAGTGGAATATGCCATTTTTATGAACGAATTAACTAAAAGGGATTTTTTGTGTGACTTTGTAATGATGATAATGATACTTTTGCAAAAATCTAAATTTTTCATGAAAGTATGTGTCTCATGCGGTTATATGCTATAAAAATTGAAATCAGAGACCTGGGAGAGTAATCTTACGCTGGCAAGAGCGCCCATGTTGTGGTTTCCAAAGGAAGGGGGGCAAGTATAAACAACGTTTCAAATACAAGGTCTGTATGATAAGTAATGAGACTCGCCGCGCCGCGGCGCGCGTGTCGCTGGAGCGGGTTTGTCGGTGATGGAGGATGTAGGGGGGGTCCGAGCAAAGCAACGCACCGCGCGTCAGTTGGCTCCGAGCCTTAGTGGAGCGCGGACAAGCCTTGGACAAAGCCCTTGTGAACATTCTTGTCACGGCGGAAAATCAACAAACATGGAGGGTTCCATCGAACAGCGTTATGCGATCAAATTTTGCGTTCGCCTGGGGAAAACGGCTACTCAGACGCTTTCTCTCATCACGGAGGCCTACAAAGAGGAAGCCCTATCCAAAGCCCAGGTGTTTCGTTGGCACAGTGCGTTCCGGAACGGCCGGGAAAGCGTTGAGGATCTGGAGAGGGCTGGACGCCCGACAACAGTGACTACGGACGAAACTGTGGCAAAAGTGAGGGATCTCCTGAACTCAGACCGTCGATTATCGTTGAGATTGATTGCTGATGAACTCGATATGAACCACACAACAGTGCACAAGATTGTGACGGAACAATTGGGAATGAGAAAAATCTGTGCGAAACTGGTGCCGCGAGTGTTGACTGACGAACAAAAGCAACGACGTGTTGATTGTTGTCAGGAACTGTTGAACCTCATGAACAGTGACCCTAACTTTGAAGATGACGTCATAACAGGTGACGAGTCGTGGGTGTTCCAGTACGACCCTGAAACGAAACGTCAAAGCGCGGAGTGGCACACTCCTGCGTCCCCGCGCCCCAAGAAGGCCAGAATGTCGAAGTCAAAGGTGAAAACAATGTTGATTGTTTTTTTTGACAATGTGGGGGTGGTCCACAAGGAGTTTGTACCCCAAGGACAAGCCGTCAACGCCGCCTTCTACAAACAAGTCCTTGAGAGACTGCACAGGAGCGTCAAGCGGAAAAGACCGGCGATCGCTAGCCGGTGGAAGTTGCATCACGACAATGCCCCTGCCCACACCGCCTTCTTAGTGACCTCCTTTTTGACCCGGATTGGGGTGGAAGTCCTTCCACAACCACCCTACAGCCCAGATGTGAGCCCGGCCGACTTCTTCCTCTTCCCGAAGCTGAAGCCACGCTTGAAAGGAACCCGTTTTGCAGACGTCACAGCCATCCAAGCAGCCGTGACCACATTTCTAAAGGACATGCCGGCTGCTGACTTCCAGGGGGCGTTTGCAGCGTGGAAACATCGATTGCAGAAGTGCATCGACGCAAGAGGAGAGTACTTCGAAAGCTTTTAAGTCCCTGTACAGATCAGATCAATAAAACAATGTTTCCAGACCTGGTCTCATTACTTATCATACAAACCCTGTATAGTTTCAAATTTTGCTGTAAGTAATATAAAAATTCTATTGGGTTTTCAATATTCTGAAGTACAATTTCCTCTAGGTTGGGGCGAGCGCCCCACCTTCCCCCCCCCTTGATGGGCGCCCTTGTACGCTGGGCTTTCTTTCCACGTGTTTTGACGTGAAGAACAAGTTCATCCCTTCACATAATCTATCATCCATTCGATTCCGCTTCGGTTTCTCATTTTCTCTCGATTCTCGTCTCCAAAATCATACGAAATTCGAGACGAGGTGCACCATTTTTAAAATTCGAGACGAGATTAGTTCACCCAAGTCTTAGATCTCAAACATTTATATATATATATATATGAACGTTTAAAGATACGCAAGTCAATTCACAATATACTTCACTAATAACTATTATTTAAATGTTATTATTCTATACACCCTTCGTGGGCTTCTCATGACTTGGAAGTATCCAGATATCTTCTAGATATTTTTTTTAAATCAAGGCATACATTTTGTTCATAAATTTGCAAAAGGAGACGAGAAGAGACGAGGATTTTACAAAATTAACAAGGCGAGAAGAGAAAACTTGATTTATCATCTCATATCGTGAAAAAATATAATAAAATCTTTAAGTTTTACGTTCCATGGTTATGCTGGCTGGGCTAAAGAAGATGGTGATGATGAGAAATGAATGAAATGATGGAATGAAGAAAGCGGGAGGAAACGGGAGAACCCCGAGAAAAACCCACGCATACGGTGTTTTTTTACCACAAAGCTCAATTGATGCGAGCCGGGATCGAATCAAGGACCCCATGCACCAGTGGTGAACGCTCTACAACTGAGCTACCGCGGTCCTATGTCGTGAAGTAAGCAACACTACCTACAGCATTTTTTTTTCAGTATTTTATTTTCTGCAAGTTCTCCATTTGTCTTAGTTGGCTTTTTTTTCTTCTTTTTTAGCTGAGCTGATACTGGCCAACATAAAGAGTTTTTACTGTATCAGATTAGTAGCATGCTGAGATGTGAACTGGACCTACTGAATTAATGTGTAGAGAGAGAAGTGGAAGATTGTATTTGTGACTCATACGATGGTGATTTATTTGAACAAATTCCAAGACAGCTTACTGTTAAGCCATACTACTTGTTCATTCAGTAAAATATATTAAGACCCCCAACCAACTCTTTCTTTCTTTATAGGTAAGACTTGAGGATATAAATTACGGTAAACCAGTGTAGCTCATGGACTGCAATCGAATGTTGTATATCCTATCACAAGGGTTACTATTGCAGGGTCCTGATACATGTTCGTAGGTATTCTGTATTGTGTAGGTTGTGCTGACGTGCGAAGAATTTTAAAAGTATCTCTTTTCCAGCAGGCAATTCGAATATCCCAATCCAAACGTAGTTTCCGTTGCGCAGGCCTGTTTCACGAATTTAAAAAGTAGAATTGTCTTTACTGCTTACACAAGATAGTGTCTGACTTCATATGTACAGTGTGTATGAAAAAGAACTCCCTAGCTTTAATGTGTCCTAGAATCTGTACAAAGTGACAAACACTATTCTAGTTTGTGGTGTTTGATTCATCAACTCTTCAAATTTGGCTTCCCTGCAGTTGACAGATCTGCTAGACCTTGATACGGCACCAGTGCTGTTTTCTTCCTTTGTTTCCTCAGTTCAAGCAGGCGTGGAGTGCAGAGCAACTCAGCAACAATGTGTTTACTGAGGAGGAAAGGGGCTTGTGTTTTTCCAACAAGATGGCACCCCACCTCATTACAGTAACCATGTGCGTGCGGCTCTTGACACTCGCTTTCCAGGAAGGTGGATAGGCAGGGCTAGCCCAATACCTTGGCCACCACGAAGCCCAGACTTAACCCCACTGGACTTTTTCTTTTGGGGCCACATAAAAAATGTTGTGTACAGTGAAAAGATCAGAGACATCAATCATTTACGGGAAAGAATCGTCGCGGCGGTTGGGACAGTTACACCTGAAATGTTGGTGAATACGTGGCGAGAAGTGGAATATCGTCTCGACGTGTGCAGGGCCACAAATGGATCCCATGTTGAAGTCTACCAACATTAAACAAAACTTGAAGGAATTCTCTTTCATGATATGTACTCATTGATATAAGTTTTCATTCATTTCCCAATTAAATTTATACTTAAAACTAGGGAATTCTTTTCCAAACACACTGTATATAGCGGACATTTTAGATTAAGGTATAATGATCATACATTGTATGTGTCAATTTGCTTCCCAGAAGGCACCTGTGAAGAAAACGTTCGGAATTATATGTAGGCTATAGAGATCGACAAGGGCGCCGATCCTGGGAGGGGGGGTAGCCGAGGGTGACCAGTCCCCCCCAAAGCTCATGTGGGCCCCTCTATTGTATTTATGAGTATACAATATTTGGCATAATTTGAGTGCAATTTGTATTAAAATCTTCATATACCCTGGTATATACCTTCTGCATCTGAATGGGCCCCCCAAATTTACAGAGAAATCGGCGTCCTTGGAGATCGGTAATTGTGGAAGAATGGCATATTTCCTCCCCTCTTTTTTTTAAAAAAAGAAATCATGAATAAATGTCATTTATGCTTATTATTGGCGATATTTGCCAATTTGTGCTTGTTTCTTAGACTTTTGTTCACCTTCCTATCGAAAATACGAGGGTCATCCAAAAAATAAAGACCGTTTACTTATACAAGAATGCAAAAACACAATATTTATTGAAAAAAAGAAACAACAATTCTCTTACAGACCTGAAGCTTCCTTCACTTCTCCGCGTAATCAGCATCTTCATTTAAACATTTCTCGTATCTGTTCACGAGCTTAAGAATTCCCATGTTATACTCTTCTGCCGCCAGTTCATCAATCGGTAAAGGTGATCTTTTGGTGGATTTCATGCCAAAAGGCACTAAGATCAATGCAAATCGTTATTGTGAGACTAAGAAAACTGCAGGGAACCACCAAAAAACAGAAGGCGAGGAATACTTTCTGGAGGAATTGTGCTTCTTCAGAGCAATGCCCGCCGCTCTCACACTGCTGCTGCAATTCAAGAATTGCTGGATCAATTCGGATGGGAAAATTTTGATCATTCTTTGCTCCTAGCGATTTCCATCTTTTCCCTAAACTGAAAGAGTGTAAACGATTTGGAAGTGCTGAAGAATTGGAGAATACAGTGACCGCCTGGCTTAGTGAACTGCAGGTAGAAGAGTATATAACATGGGAATTCTGAACCTCGTGCACAGGCACCACAAATGCTTAAATGAAGGTGGTGATTATGTAGAGAGCTGAAGGAAACTTTAGGTACGTAAAAAAGAATGTTTTTTCCAATTAATATCGCCATAGTAGCGAGAAAACTTTCGGCCAGTTGGCACATGCTTGGCTTTTGGTTTTCTACGTTTGCACTTGAAACGCATACTTTCATACAATTTCTCTTTTGTTGTACTTTCAAGTCATGAATTAGACCCTTCGTAGAACATCAGAGCATCACTTGCCTTTCATTGGCTATCGACTTGACTTGTAAAACGCTTGCGTCAAACTTTAATGGAACACTGAATGCAAGGTTGCTCCTATGTAAGTTTGTTATTGCAATCCAGCTTGCGGCATGCATGCACGTTTTTCCAATCAACCTGGATGTAAGCTTGGCCGACTTGCAATTCAAGCTTACAGCAAACGGTTTGCAAGTTGTCTCTGCTATTAGGATGTTTTTTTTTTTCATTTTGTATAACTAAACGGTCTTTTATTTTCTAGATGACCCTCGTAGAGTGAAATTAACATTATTCTTTTAAAGGACAAATAAGTAACATTAAAAAAAGATCAGTATGAGGACTAAAAAAAGTGCGAAAAAGGAGAGAGAGCAAAAAGTAATTTTTGGACCAGAATTGACAGATAATGTTTGCGGCAAACGCACAAAAGGACTTCTGGGCGCGTGGAACTGTCGGTACAGGTATGTGTACGCGCCTCATATCCTGAAACTTGTTGTAAGCCGAGAGAAAAAATGTTCACAAAACTTGTTCGTAAATCGAAATTACCACGAATTAAAAGGTTTTTATTTCACTTTGATTGAAAAGCGTAACCTAAAGGAAGAGGGAAAGGGTTTTAATTTTTTGCAATAATAATAATAATAATAATAATAATAATAATAATAATAATAATAATAATAATAATAATAATAATAATAATAAGAAGAAGAAGAAGAAGAAGAAGAAGAAGAATCAAAGACAGTAACCAGGGCCTAGAGTTGAATGGTATTCATCAGGTTATGGCATAAGCTGATGATGTAGGGGATGATAGAGAACTATCGAAGGAGATGCAGAGAAATTATTAAGGTGGCGTGTTGTTTTCCACGACTTGATGTTGGTGTTGTTTGTTTGACACGATTTTCTCACAGTATTTGCATTCCGATTTTATCAGATCTCATTATCGTGAAGATTCACACACACCTGGAGTGAAAAGAAGGGTTGCAAGGCACCTCTGTTATTGATCTCCTGCAATAACTGTTAAGTGTTCTCGCCTTAAGCCAGGTTTTCATTTTACAAGAATCTTGTAGCTGTCATTAAAAAAATCTTGCAACCCGATCTTCCTATTTACTGTTTACATATTACAACTTTCTGAAAGCAAGAAAGATATCTCCACCCATGCAGCACTGCACTCTAGTGGACAAATAGTGAACCTCCTCATTAAAAACGTGTATTTTGACGCACTTCCCCTCTCCTTCCAAAAGAATCCCTCGTTTCGGAAGCGGTAAAAAACTGGTTTATTCCTTTATGTCAGCGGGAGATCGATAGCAGGTAGCAAGTAAGACGCAGAAAGTTGCACATGGTTTGATTCCTTACAAGATGTAAAAAAATGTTGTACGGCCCTTTCAAGATTATGTTTACATGGAGAAATATAGGAGGGTTGCTAGATTTTTATGGCAGCTACAAAATTCTTGTAAAATAACAACCTGACTTTAGGTACGAGAGAGATCTCATTAGACTCGCTGCCGAAAGAGGGCATTAAGCTTCAAATAAATTATCATAAAACATCATTAAAGTATCATAATAGCTTAGTAAATTGATATAATTGCATTTTTTCTTTTAACGGAGTTCTTAATATCACTTTCTGTTACATAACGTTTTGTTTTCCATTATGCTACGAAACTAAAAACTGGATTTTAAAGCTATAGCGTGGTAACCCAATAACGTGTTTGGGACTGTTTATAACTATAATAGATTTGATTGTTATAATATAGTCATCTGGCAACCCTCAGCTTATGAGTCGATTTTGTATAAATCTTCACGATTATGATCAGTGGCGGATTCAGAGGGACGATCGGGGCGATCTCCCCCCCAGGAGAGGAAACTTTCTTATTTTACATATATAAATAAAACCTATCCCAGTGTTTGGAGCTTTTAAAAATAGCTCTAAGCAGCAGTATTACAACCCACCGCCCCCCCAGAAGTCCGTCCTGGATCCGCCCCTGATTATCATATAAGATAAATCAGAGAGAACAACACCGTAGCAAATAACACCAAAATCAAGGCGTGGCAAATAACAAGCAATCCTTATTAAACGCTTGCAGAAACATGGATTTAGAAGTAAATGCAGAGAAAACTAAATACATGGAAGTCCGTCGGGATCGCAATACTACAAATTATAAATAATGGATGCATCAAAATATAATGCTTTCGAGCAAGTGAATGCTTTCAAATATCTAGCATCAATGCTAACAGACCATAAACCAGCGTTTCCCAACCGGTGTGCCGCGAGGAAATGAAAACTAAATTATTAATTATATAGGAACCTAATTGCAAGACAGGAAATATGTTTATTTAAATTTCACATTACTATGAATCTCTACAACGAAAAAATACTGTAATTGTAATATGTTATTGTACATACATTACTACTACATAGATTGTATTTCGAAAACAGAATTTTATTAATATTTAAAATTGTGACGTATATTAACCATGTTAATAAATTATAGTTTTCACACTGTGTTACTTATCTGTTCATTTTTAATGTTGAAAAAAGTATTAATTATCATTGTTATATGACCCTTATTGTTTCTTTATTGTTACAGATGACTTCGTAACTTCAGATTTTAAAATCTCATTCTAACCTTTCGACAAAGCAAACACTCATACAAATTACCGCAATTATGTTTTATAAGTACAAGAGATTTGTTTGTTCGTTCCCTTAACCACCATGGTTACACAACACTATAACTCGGTCAAACCATCATGTCTTGTATTATTTGACCTCGAGAAAGCATTTGACAGGGTATGGCACATCGCACTTATATACAAATTAGCTCATCTTCGATTTCCTGTTCCATATATACGACTGATATACAACTTTTTATTCGGCCGTCTGTCATATGTTTCAATAAATAACTGCCTCTCACATCCTATTTTCCTTCACTGTGGAGTACCTCAAGGATCGGCTTTGTCGCCACTTCTCTATCTTCTCTATGTTGCCGATATGCCTCCACTTCCTGATAAAATACACCTATTTCAATATGCCGACGACACTGCGTTTCTTGCCTTAGGACCTACTATCCAATCCATCAACACTGCTCTACAGTTAGCAATTAACAATTTTCTTCGCTGGTGCGACAAATGGCAGCTAACGATCAACGCCACAAAAACGCAGGCCATTGTCTTCATTCCTCCGAAACGAACATCAAGAGTCAGAAGAAATCCTAACTGTCTTTCACTACAAGTAGACCAAACTCCCATCCAGGCACGATCAACTGTAACTTACTTGGGGCTCACATTCGATAAACATCTCACTTGGAAACAACATCTTCAAACAGTCACAACTAAAGCATACAATAGACTTAACTTATTAAAAAGGCTCACCGGAACGTCCTGGGGACTAAAAGCGAACACAATTCTGAACACATACAAGGCATTTTTACGGCCTGTACTGACTTACGGAAACGTTGCATGGATTGCGGCCACCCGCAAAATTTATGAAAAGTTATTAGTATTAGAACGACATGCTTTCCGCATTGCATATCGAGTCAAACTGCCTAGTCCCACAGCAGACTTGTACAACCGAATTCAGTTTCCTACCCTTCAGTTTCATCTTGAAACTTTACGTCTCACATACATATGCTCTCGTTATAACACCCAACACCCTTTACTTCTGAATACTATGCACCACTTAGCTCTCCATCCTTCTCCATCTCGATATTGCCCTACACCGCTATCGTTACTCTATACTCTCTACTGCTACACTCTACCTCCTGACGCCTTAGACCAGGAACTCCTCATAGAGTATCAAGTTCATGACCATCTTCCACTCATATTTCCATCATTTGCACGCTGAATCCATCTTCTACTAACATAACTCCTATTGTCTACTTTGAAGCCTAGAGCAGCCCCTAGGCAAGAAGATGATTTCATCTGTCGAACTAACACTTTTAGTGTTGTGATGTGATAGCACGCCTCGCCTCACCCTTCATGCTCATTTCACAATCTATTTATCTATGGTATGCCTTCTCACCAGGTACTCATATTACTTTGATATATCAGTTGCTCCAGTTCAGGTTCGGAAAGATTCTTAAGACCTTAGCAATTATTATAATAAAGAACTTCTCTGAGACCGTCACAAAATCCCTTAAATCTTCTATTTACGTAACACTCTTCCCTAAGAGAGGGCGTAACCCTCTAAAAGGGTGCTAGTCATTATGACTAGCTATAAACAGACTGACACACACACATTGTTCGTTCCTAATTTAGTAATCTTCCTTGTGAAAGGTTGGATACATTCTTCGAAAAAGAAAGTGCATTTTTTTAAAAGACTGAGTTCTATATTTCATTGGAATTGTTTTCTATTTTCTAATTTGAATGAAAAGTAAGTATAATGATTTACCATTGAGGAAAAACCAGTGATCGAGCTTTATTCTTTGTGAGAAGGAGGTCAGTAATCAAAGAAAACAAATACGACGGTATTTTCTATTTACAAATAATAATAATAATAATAATAATAATAATAATAATAATAATAATAATAATAATAATAATAATAATAATAATAATAATAATAATACCTATGAGTGTGCCGCGAGAACTCAAGTTAGACCCGTAGTGTGCCGCAAGTTGAAAAAGGTTGGGAAACGCTGCCATAAACCATATTCACTAAGAAACTAGCTGAAAGCATGGAATTTATGTTATTATTCAGTTCAAAATGTTTTGTCGTCGCGAATTCTTTCAAGGTATTTGAAACTTAAAATATATATATAAAAAAATAATCATGCCTGTTCTGCTGTATGTAAATGAAGGTGGGAAAAGGGTTCAAATATACGTTTTCAAACATTTTCCAATAAACCTTTACTTCTCATCGTGCTAAGAATGGACTTTTTAACTTATTTCTTATATAATAACATCGCTGATGTCATCCTTTGAATTAGAAGCAAAGTGTTTGAAGCTTCTAAATTACCATTAAAAAAAAACGGATGTTAAAACTGAGAGCAACGCGCCACCCAAAAAAGAAGAAGAAAAATGACGTATTTTCACGACTCACCTTAACTATATTGTGTGTGTGTGTGTGTGTGTGTGTGTGTGTTTTCAGGAGTCGACAAAACATAGTTTGTTTCACAGATGCTTTTATGTAACCGCATTCTTCTTCTTCTTCTTTTTTAGCGATACAATTCGATTTGTAGTTCTTTTCTCTCTTTCTATAAAAGTCAGGTTCTGGTATCATAGGTCTACGCAACGCGATCTGGACGCATACTATTATTATTATTTGCGTACTGCTGGTACAGCATGAGACTGTCTTGGAATATTAATGATCTGTTAAAAGACTTGAGGCTACCATTCTTTTAATTTTTTTGCTTTTTAACTTTGTTTTGTGCTAGTTTTTGCGCCTCTGATGTCTGGATGGCCTGCTACCATTTTTTTCTTTGGCTCTTTATTCCCCTGCAGCTGTTAAAACTGCCGTTTCTTCAACCTTTTTCTTTAAAAGAAGAGAAAAAAATTTCGCATACAGGCAATATTTAAAGACAAAGACGAAAAAGGTTAGCAACCTGATAGATGATTGGGTTCGTACTACAGACTATAATTTTATAATGATAGGCGTAGGCATAACAAAGTGGGTCTGATCAATCTTCTATGTGTAATGGAAAGTTTACATGTTAATTTGTGTTAAGTCTAATTTCTGTCGCATGTCTCGTGTTCCATCTGCATAAAAGTTTATCGCAATCTCAAAACGATACATCTTGTAACTTCCGAATATATTTGCATTTTGTTTCCAAACACTACAACTACTGTTTGGGTACAAAACCTCGCGGGACGAAACCAGGGTCGACTCTTCCATATCTGCCACATGTGCATTTGCACGGGCAGCAAGTTTCGAGGAGCAGCAAAATCTATCATAACTATATTATATAAAATAAATATTTATTGTTGGAAACAGACTCCAGATGATGGTAGTTAAATTTACTAAGCTGATCTTCTATTTAAATACTACATTCATAAATCATGTTTAGGTCGCATTAGTTTAAAGGTCACATGGATAGTACTAAAGGAAAAATAGTCAAACAAATCCCAGCATGAATTGCTTGATTGTTGCCAAATACAAGAACTGAATTCTCGAACAGTAACGAACTCCTGTTCCATTAAATTAGTTATCTCAGTCTTGATATGAAAACTAGTCTTGTCTTTGTCACATGCAAGTTCCGTATCATTCAAGGTGGAAACTTCTTTAAAAAATTAACAGATGTAGAAGAAAAATCAAGAAATAAAAACAAAAGAGCTAGTTGCACTGGAATTGCAAATTGATATATCGAGATTAAAGCTCGATATTTAATTCAATAAAATAGATTATCATCTTCCCTCTGCAGGCGTGCTTTATGTTTCACTAACATTATAGATTATTTTTAAAAAAGCAGACACAACGAAATTGTATTTGTAGTGTTTAGATCTTTCTGAGTGCGAGTGCTATTTCTCTCTCCTTTGTTGTTCACTATGGGGTAACATACTTGAAACCGTGGCTTTTAAGATTTGTTCTTTCTGGAGAAAGGGAGCGGAAAATGATACTTTTGCACGGAGAGGCAAATTTCCTGGACGAAACGTTGCCTAGCCACGATTTTGCCTGGCCAAAACTTCTCTGTCCATAATCTCGTCTAGGATAAAACCTCTATGAGATAACATCTCACCAATAACGTTTTTTTTTCTGTGTAGAAAGTTTGGGCTATTTACATAGGGTGCATTCGACAAAAAATTGGCATATACAGTACATTCAATAACGGCGGAAAAAAATTTCCATCGTACACTTGGAAAATAATACAGAACCAGACTAGAATATAATAATAAGCAATTTTGTTAATTTTGCAAAGAAAAGAGAAAAAGCTTAGCAGTTACTTTTCTACATAGACTAATATAACACTTCCTTTAGAATAAACATCTCCGTAGCGCACATTTAACGGGATGATCTATTAATACCTTTTCTCGGCACAAAAAAATTTTATATTGGACCTTATGGGGAGAACATGGCTACCGAATTTCCTCAGTTTCTAAGGAACTAGGTATCTCTAATGGGAAAGAAAAATTTTGCAGCATTCTACAGAAGTTTATTAACGGGTTGAAATACTTAAATTGTATATTTGTCTACTAGTTTAGCAGAAATAAATTATTAAAAAAAATACATAAATTAGTTTCTTTTTATACAAATTATAATATCTCTAACTTTGGAATCAATTAAGGTAGAAAGATCAACTTTTTTTTTCTTTTATTCCTTGAGAAGAAACGACTCTAATAGTTTTAATCACAACCATATCTGATACGCCAATTAAAAAATAGTATTTTAAAGTAAGTATTAAAGTCCACCTGTCAAGAAGTTTGATGAGGGTAAGGCATCCACGCCCACCCTTTTCTTCTATTTTCGTCCCGAGAGATATGAAGGGAAGGGTCTTCACAAATCTCTTTCAGCTATGTATAGAGACCGTTTTCACAGCAGGTGTCAATGTGAATGTAAACATCCTGTCCTCACGTTCAATAGCCCAAGTTCGGCTACTTTCTCTCTCTCTCTTTCTCTTTTTCTCTCTCTCTCTTCCGAGGAGGTGTTTCTACCCTGTAAGAAAATTATAGATATGTAGAGTAAATGGTGATCAATTATTTCTGATAGCCAGATGATAGACAAGCATTCTAAAATGCCTTCGAATTCCAAAAATGCATCGACCATAACTTTACCATCTGGTTATTTTCAGGAGGCAAAAGTTATATTATTATTATTATTATTATTATTATTATTATTATTATTATTATTATTATTATTATTATTATTATTATTATTATTATTATTATTATTATTATTATTATTTGGAGTTAGAGTGCAAAGCCAGGAAGATACAATGGCTCCATTGGCTAAACATACACATAGCTGCCCCATTCAGAACATCCCTCTGTGCGTTAGAAAACATGCTATAACAATGCACCCCTCGCAAAAATCTAATTCAACTCTTATTGATCTCACAAGTAAACCTTACGTTTGGGTGAATCGAGTTGTTGACTGAGACACATATGAAAAAGTAGTACTAAATGTGGTCAGTATTTCAGTGAAGTTGTAGGTGCGAAGCTCCAGGGGTTTAGGAAATACAGCTACCAGAACATCACATGGAAGTACAGAATAGTCTTCATACAGTTGGAGGTAAAAGCCCTGTAAGACCTCTTGTAACGACAAAAGGTGAATAACAAATATATGGGTACATATTAGGACTAGGGGGAAGTCATATAGGAAGGATATACCTGACGGCGACCATCTTGAAATCCGCCCTTTTGAATTAAGGTTAAGTTTTTAAAATAGGAATAGTGTCATGTGATATATGATTTAAGGCGCAAATTTAATCAGAAGAACAATGGTGACGTTAATTTTGATTTGCTCGCAATTGGTAAAAAGTTACAAGGAAATTAAACGTTTTGTGTACAACTTTTGCCTGATTCAAAATAGCTGATTTGAACATGGCCGCCATCAAGGCAACTCTTACCATAGACGTAATATTTATCCACCTGCTTTTTATTTAATTATTATCATTAACACAAAATTTACAAGGTGGGGTAAAGGACTAATACATATGCTGCAACAATATTTAATTTCCCTGTAACTTTTTACCAATTGCGCGAAAATCAAAATTAACGTCACCATTGTTCTTCTGATTAAAGTTGCGCCTTAAATCATGTATCACATGGCCCTATTTCTATTTTAAAAACTTAACCTTAATTCAACATGGTGGATTTCAAGATGGCCGCCGTCAGGTATACCCTTACTATATGACTTCCCCCTAGTCCTAATATGTACCCATATATTTGTTATTCACCTTTTGTCGTTACAAGAAGTCTTACAGGGCTTTTACCTCCAACTGTATGAAGACTATTCTGTACTTCCATGTGATGTTCTGGTAGCTGTATCTCCTAAACCCCTGGAGCTTCGCACCTACAACTTCACTGAAATACTGACCACATTTAGTACTACTTTCTCATATGTGTCTCAGTCAGCAACTCGATTCACCCAAACGTAAGGTTTACTTGTCAGTAGCGCTTACTAATAGCGTAAATGCTATAAATCAGACATTTGCAAGTAGGAACAGGGATTGGCCGAATCACAGAAATCTTACTGTCGTCACGGGCTGTAAAAGATAATATATGACATTTTCACAAGAAATAAGTATCGGAAAATTTAATAACGGACAATTTCGCGGGCCGGATAAAAGAACTCGGCGTGTCAGATCCGGCCCGCGAACCGACGTTTGGATATGCCTGCGTAAACATTCAACAAAAATATTTCCCCCGTAGCACGCTTCTTTGTACTGAAGAGAAGGCTAGTTGCGAGAAATGCCCAAACAATAGTAAGGAATTTGAATGTCAAGTTCTGACCACCAGAAATTCTTCAATGAGACCGTATCCTGGCTCTTTCTCCCATTCTCTAGGCTCTAGGCCAATTAGGACTGACAGGCATTTGAATAAGTCCATTACTTGGTTGCCTAGTAATTAGCCATCATATTGGCTGCCATATTGGATTTAGACAAATGTTCTCTCATGTTTCCATATAAAATATGTCTTGTCGTGATGAAAGCTACCAGAAAAAGTAGGTTTCGTTTAGTCCTGAGGAAGTACGCTACATCCTAGAGTAATGCGTGCATATACGCATTTGTAACTTTGTACAGTTAATCGTTAGACAACAGTGTTGCCAGGTTGTAAGGTTTCTAAGTGGCAATAAACAATGCCATATTTAAATGCATCGGCCTCCGAAACCTATACTTTGACACCAAAATTATCTTTCTAAGTGCCTTGGTTCACGATCTCTCTCTTTACATATATATATATATATATATATATATAGAGAGAGAGAGAGAGAGAGAGAGAGATTTATGTAGGGCGGCGGCCATATTGGAAAATGACGGCTACCAGGAAAACACCTCAAATTTGAAATATATTCCCAAGACATTATAAAATAAACTTAGGGGACTTTTTTATGGACACCTATATATGGGGGCCAGGACTTTACATTGTCGGAATCCTGTGGGGGCACCCCTCTGCCCCCTTCCCTTCGCCACTACTGTATGCTATATTATTTGTCCGCAAGGGGAAAAAATTTCCAAAATAACTGCGTTTTCTGATATATACTGTTCTTCCCGCGCACTCTAGAATGCATCTTGATGAACTTCCAGAGGTAACGGGGAAAAGAGGATACTTCACACCACATCGTTCAGTCTCTTAGTATGGAACCATTGAGGGAAAGCTAACAGTATTTGGCAGCTGACAGGTAATCTCAGAAAATGGTCGAGAACCTGTTTCATTTAGACATCCACCCCCTTCCGTCTTTATTTCACCAACCCCCGCCCTTTCCGCGGCCAAGCTTAGAGTGGGCGCGGATGCCTTACCCTCATCAAACTTCTTGACAGGTGGACTTTAATACTTATATTAAAATACTATTTTTTAATTGGCGTATCAGATATGGTTGTGATTAAAACTATTAGAGTCGTTTCTTCTCAAGGAATAAAAGAAAAAAGTTGATCTTTCTACCATAATTGATTCCAAAGTTAGAGATATTATAATTTGTATAAAAAGAAACTAATTTATTTATTTTTTAATAATTTATTTCTGCTAAACTAGTAGACAAATATACAATTTAAGTATTTCAACCTGTTAATAAACTTCTGTAGAATGCTGCAATTTTTTTTCTTTCCCATTAGAGATACCTAGTTCCTTAGAAAATGAGGAAATTCGGTAGCCATGTTCTCCCCATAAGGTCCAATATAAAATTTTTTGTGCCGGGAAAAGGTAGATTATCCCGTTAATATTCAGTCACTGAGATGAACATTGATACTTCCGAAGCCGTTTAAAACCATGCCACTGAAAACAAAAGCATCATCAATCAAACACGAGATAAGGAGATGTGGACTTAATAATTTTTATTTTAGCCCACCGAAATGGGTATATATATATATATATATACAGTAGGACGTCGATAATCCGAAAGTCAATAATCCGAACGCGGTCGCTAGAAGTTTTTTTTTTTTTTTTTTTTTTTTTTTTTTACATTTTGTCTTAGTGCTAGCGATTAACAAACAATAGGTTTGTCCGTCGGCGTTGTGTGAAGTCAGTGTTTTTACAAAAGCTTATTCATATGTAATTGTTTGTCATACATATTTTTATTTCTATTTTCCCTTAGGCCTGTATAAGTTAAATGTTAAGTGTGAGTTACAAGAACAGTGCAATTTAGTGTACGAGCAGGTTCTTAAGAAACATTCAATGTAAGTAGCCTTACGTACGGTATTGTAATAACTGTATGTATGATCTGTCAGGAAAGTAAATGTACACCTATTTTTCGAGTCTGGCATTCCTGCGCTCCATCCGTGGAGAGTATGAGAATTAAATCAATCAAATGTTTACTGAGGGGCAAAAAGAAAAGCTTAATCTGAATAAGACATTGCAGAGGGGCACAAGCTGTGAATACGAATAGTGCATTGTGTAAATAAAGGACGACACCGAAAGAGAAAGCCAGAAACAGCTGTTAAACTTACAAAAAAAGAGTAAAAATTGTCGAAGTGGGAACATAAAACACAAATACAACAAATACGCCGACAACTAAACGATCACCATGCCATGACCTTGGTGTAGTGGTTAAGGTGCAGGCTTACAAATGCAAAGGACGCAAGTTCGAATCCTCGGCAAGGACATTTTTAAAAATTTTTGTTAATAATACATACAACTCATGAGAGATGGTAAAAGAGGTCGTATTTAGTTTTTCGTAGCAATTATTATTGGTAATGTTTAGTACTGATAATACTTTTTGTCTTTGCGTATTGCTTTTATTATTTTCTTCGTTTCCAAAGAGAAGAATATCCGAACAAATGCCACCAAAATTCCTCATATTTTGAATGTAAACGCCATTTGCAATTAGTGAAGAATAAAAATTGAACGTTCCGAAGTAGCTGCAAAAAGTAAAAAGAAAAACATGGAAGTGGACCATACTCATGGTTATTAAAAATACAGTTTCTACATGCCTTACACCTCCCGACCACGTTTCTACGTTAGCAAGTAAGAGGCTTGTGTTTAGGTTAGGTTGGTCAATACGTTTTGCAAAGGGGCCCGGTTTAGCTCTGACGCACCACAGGTGCGAGAAGGGAGAAAAACACTTTTTCTCTCTCCCTCTGTGTGTCTATTTATCTATCTATTTGTATATATATAACGCTATTTGTGAATGCCATAACCACCCTAATTTTCAGCGGATTGAGACGAAACTTGGCACAAACATTAATTGTTGAAATATCTTGATGAGTTCGTTAACCAGAATAATCAGATGAAAATGTTCAAAATGGTGGCCCTTCAAACTCTTAAAAAGTTCCAAGGGAACCAAATTTCGCCCATAAATAGGTATTCAGAAAGTTTGAATAAATTTTCCTCTTTTACTGAAATATTTGTGTGCAGAAACTTATTGAAATATTGGACCCGATTAATCGCCTAAAGAAGGTTCACGCCCTTTCGCTACGGTCAGGTTTTTTTTTTTTTTTTTTTTTTTTGCAGGAGGGGGTTATCTTCCTATTGGAACAAGATGATTGTTACTGATGATATGAAATTACACATTGAAAGTGAAGTAACTTGTGTAACGTGTTATTTGAAAGAATAATATAATAAATGTGCATTCCTCTAACACAGAGAACTCATGTATTTCGAGTTCGGGAGCCTGAATGGCGAGGAGTGTTATTTGATTTGCTTTTTAGTAACACATTGCATTGCAAATAAAGGTAGGCAACATTAGTGGTAAGTACAATAATAATAATAATAATAATAATAATAGGTGTTGTTTGTGGCAAGGCAATATCTTCCTCAGTTCTTCTTCAAACGTAATGATTGTAACGCCATATCTCCCTTACAAACAAAATATTAGCAATTTATATCAAGAGAACGAGAAACTGTAGAGCGATGGGAGCAACGTTGGACAGTATGCACTCATAGTACTCAGAAAAGTAAGCGATTTCAATGCAAAACGAACGAAGAGTCATTGTCATGGGTAGTCATGGGGCCACGGCAGAGCCCTCTTTAGGCAAAGTGTCAATAACTTATATCGAGAGACGATACTGGGATGGGACCAACTTTGGACACCGTGGACCCATAAAGCGCATCGAAAAAAATAGGGGGGGGGGGGCGCCAGCCAGCCTTACTTATTTCCACATAATAATATAAAATTATGTTGTCGAAATACACACACGAGTTAGCTACTAATATTTCATATTATTATTATTATTATTATTATCGACAGCGTCTTTTCATTACGTGTGCGTGTTTGACATGAAGCCAAAGAGAAGATCCATCATTTGTAGAAAGAATAATAGTCAGTTACTTTAACTGTGAACGACAGCGAAAAATACGAAAAGAGTGGACTACCTGTAGCGTAAAGAAGCAATATTTTCTCTCAAATGGATAAAAAATCAAGCCGAGATTAATTCGAACTCGCATGGACGGCGCGAAAAGCCAGTGCTTTGTCCACTTTTTTTTAACTCACTCACTGAACGTGTTTCAGTAACTTACTTATTGCTAATTTTACTTGCTTCACTCGTTTAACTTGCTTTTTCTAATAACTTATAACGACAGAGACACGAACACAGAAACATCGAGAACAGTTAAAAATCATAGATGCTCTCCCGCCGGGAATCGAACCCGGAACTCCATACACCAAAGGCGCACGTGCTAGCGACTAGACCAGCGGGAAGGGCACCACTCTCTCCCTGTGTCGTTAGGTATTACGACCACTGTATTGCCAGCTATCACTTCTGTGGGTTGTATACTATGATCACATGTTTCTTCTCTGCTCCAAGAGTAAAACCTACATTATATGTAATACATGAGGTATTTAGACCTACATGCTCTTCATATAATGTAATAAAAGGGTCATGCTGGGAATAAGAAAAAGAACATTCCTTGGACAAAACGGAAACTATTGGCATCAGAAATATTTATCTACGAGGCATGCGCAGTAGTATATTTCAGAATAGTTACTGTTTTGTTCAGTAAACGAAGAAGGGGGTATAAAAAAGCAAATATGTCGCGTCAACGAGATCGACCAGATTTGACAGGGGCTGAAGCAGATGTATAGTAATACAACAGCTTCGCTCAGTTGATACGAGCCGAGCCGGTTGATATCACTACCCGAGTTGATCTTCTGCTTGGGCTCAAGAATTCGACCGTGCAGGTCTCAGCCTTAATTTTAAGAACTACAGTATAATTTTAAGTACTACAAGAAAAATACCTTTGACTCAACTCGGATTGAACTCGAGTCGAGTCGAATTTTGGCTCGACTCCTGCTCATCCCTATTCGTATTTGTATTTTGTTTCCACTTCAACAATTTCTACTCTTTTTTTTCTTCGTTTACCTATTGTTTCTGGATTTCTCTGTCGGTGTCGTCCTTTATTAACACCATGCACTATTCTTATTCCCAGCTTGTGACCCGCTTCAATGTCTTATTCAGTTTAGGCTTTTCTCCTTACATTGACTTGACATGTGATTGATTTAATTCTCACTTTCCGCGCACGACCGATGAAAATGTTTTATTATTATTATTATTATTATTATTATTATTATTATTATTATTATTATTATTATACTATTGAACTTGCACGGCGAAATTACTGTATAATACGATATCATTTCAGTAATTTTATTCCATTGTATGTTATTTAATTTATTAATGGGCACTAAATTGTCCCCAGATCAACGAATAAGTTAACTACGGCATGCACTTTGGTGGAAATATCATTACATGAACATGTTTGGAACGAACCAATAATCTTATTGCAATGATATTTCCACCAAAGCGCATGCCGTAGTTAATTTATTCGTTGATCTGGAGACAATTTAGTGCCCATTAATAAACTAAATAACATACAATGGAGTAAAATTACAGAAATGATATCGTATTATACAGTAATTTCGCCGTGCAAGTTCAATAGTATAATAATAATAATAATAATAATAATAATAATAATAATAATAATAATAATAATAATAATAATAATAATAATAAAACATTTTCATCGGTCGTGCGCGGAAAGTGAGAATTAAATCAATCACATGTGAAGTCAATGTAAGAAGAAAAGCCTAAACTGAATAGACATTGAAGCGGGTCACAAGCTGGGAATAAGAATAGTGCACGGTGTAAATAAAGGACGACACCGAAAGAGAAATCCAGAAACAGCAGGTAAACGAAGAAAAAAGAGTAGACATTGTTGAAGTGGAAACATAAAATACAAACACGAATAGGGATGAGCACAAGTCGAGCCAAAATTCAATTCAACTCGAGTACAATTTGAGTCGAGTCAAAGGTAATTTTCTTGAATTGAGTTCCGAGCCAAGTCGCTGTTTTCGAGGTCTAGTTTCGAGTTGAGTTGAGTTTGAAATGGCTCTCTCGCTCGTTCAGCTCGTTTTAACTCGTTTTGAAATATTGGCCTGATCAGACTGGAAAGCAAAAGCCATGAGAAATGTAAGCAGTAATGTGGAATACTTTTAGTGTTGCTCACGACAGAGGTGCGTCTCATCTCGTAATTTTAGTGCATCTCGTGGGGCAATTTTAGTGTATCTCGTCTCGTCTAGATAACGAGAAGACAAGAGTTTATTATTATTATTATTATTATTATTATTATTACGAGACAGCCTCAAATATCGTAATCACCAATATAAGTATACACTGTAGTTCTTAAAATCAAGGCTGAGATCTGCACGGTCGAATTCTTGAGCCCAAGCAGAAGACCAACTCGGGTAGTGATATCAACCGGCTCGGCTCGTGAGCGAACAGCTCGAGTCGGCTCGGTTGGGATGAGCCGATGACCCGAGCCGGCTTAGTTGGAACAAGCCATCGACTCAGCTCAATTGAGCCGATGGCTCGAGCTTTCTCGGTTGGGATGGGTCACCTACTCGGCTCATGTGAACCGGTTCGAGCCAGTAAGTTGAAACTAGTTCATCAGCACGTTTCGACTCAGCTCAACTAAGCCGATGGCTCAAATCGGCTCGGTGTGGTGAGCTGTTGGCTCGGCTCACTTCTCGATTCGGTTCGATATTGAATGAGCTGTAAGCCGAGCCGCTCGAGCCGTTGAGAAGCCCAAACCCGGTCCCAGCTGTTTTGAATACGTTTGGATGAAGCCTTTAACTTTTAACAATTTTTTGCTCGAGCCCGAATACTTGCCCCTTCGGAACTCAAACCCAGAACGTGACCGATGTCCTTGCCTCCTGAAGACTTCCAGACGACCGAGATCGACAGTCAATTAGCTTTTACTATTCAGATACAAACCGTATATCTTTTAAAGATTATACATGGAGTTGATATAATAATAATAATAATAATAATAATAATAATAATAATAATAATAATAATAATAATAATAATAATAATAATAATAATAATAATAATAGTTTTAAACTTGCCCTGAAATTTGGCAAAACTTACTTAAAAGTAGAGATTTCGGGGAAAGGGTTCCGTACCTTCAAGACACACCTCTGCAACTACCAACATTTTAAACTAGAACCTTTTATTGAAGTTTCATGTAGAAAGTATGTTTTGAGGAAAATAACTGTAATAAATATAACTGAATATCACGCGACAGTAAGGCATATAATAAACTAATTTTTAGAATATGCAGAGGTAAATATAAAAGCTTTGCTACAAAAATACCTACACAGAGCATAATTCAATGAGCTCTGAAATACAATGTAACGAAATAGCCTATGAGATTCAGTCTATAGAGCAATTGTTACTTAAAGAATGGACATACACTATTTCGAGAATCGAGACAAGACGGGAAATGTTTACGATACTTTTCGTCTCGTCTCGATTCTCATCTCCAAAGAGAGACGAAAATGTTGATTTAGCCCTGACCCGTCTCGAATGTAAAATGTTAATTCTCATGTTATTTTACTTGTTTTAGAAACGAGATGAGAAACTCCTCTTCTCGTGAGCAACATTAAACCAATCCGAAATATTCTTTCCAAATGTCACGTTTCTCCTTCTTATGACCTGAGCGATAATTTAGCTTCTAGCTTTTAATCTTCTACGAGATAATAATAATTATTATTATTACCATTATTATTCCTGAAGATTTGATAGTTCAAGTATTGAAACATCCGAGTATTCAAATATCTGAATACAATAAAACGTATGTTATCGCTGATCAATCGCCATCAAAAATTCTAAAGTAAGAAAAAAAAAATTGCAACATGCATTCGCAGAAGCACCTTGACCACTGAACCGCGATCGCTACGCGGTAAACGATCCGTCTTTAGTCTGGTTACGTTAGGTTTCTTTGTCTCCGCTTGCAAACTTGTATGTTATATTTTTCGATTCAAAATGTCTTTCGTATTTCTTTTATGAAGTCGGCAAATTTATATTAATAACTTGAGTTTTTCTTAAACCACTGGTTCACAAGTTCGTTCTTTCTCCACACGAAACTACAAATATGACAGATTGAATTCTCATACTCCCCATTTCTTTTAAAGCAGTCGCCATTACCTGGTCAAAGACTTATTTCCGCCACGATTCATATTAACCAAAGTAATTCATTTTTTGGAAGCGGAACTTTCACTTTCCGGATTTCGCAAAATTATGGAATTCAGTTATACTCCGGAATTCAGAAGAATTTCGGAACTCGGAAAGAATCCGGAATTTAGAAAATTCCGGAATTGAGAAAAACTCCGACTTTCGAAAAAATCCGGATTTTCCGAATTCCGGAATGTTAACGAAATCAAAAATTTCTAAATTCCGGATTTTTCCGAATTCCGAAATTATTACAAAATTGGAATTTTCCAAATTCCGGAATTTATCCGGCTTTACTTTCGGGAGTCCGAAAACTAATAATTCCGGAACGGGCTATCCCTAGTTTATACACAACCTTTCAGAACACTAAGCTAGTAGCTGTCTACAAACAAACAAGTAATGCAAAGCATGTTGTATACTGCAATACGTCATGTATTAAAATCCGACACCATGACCCTTTTATTACATTATATGAAGAGCATGTAGGTCTAAATACCTCATGTATTACATATAATGTAGGTTTTACTCTTCCAGTAAAGAAGAAACATGTGATCATAGTATACAACCCACAGAAGTGATAGCTGGCAATACAGTGGTCGTAATCCCTAACGACACAGGAAGTGAGCGTTGCCATCGCCGCTGGTCTATGGGGGCGCGGTGGCTCAGTGGCAGAGCGTTCACCTCTGGTGCTTGGGGTCCCGGGTTCGATCCCAGCCCCCGCCAAGTGAACTTTGTGGTGGACAAACACCGTGCTCGTGGGTTTTCTCGGGGTTCTCCCGTTTCCTCCCACTTTCTTCATTCCACCATTTCACTCATCTCTCATCATCACCGTCTCCTTTAGCCTA
Organism: Thermobia domestica; assembly: GCF_964235325.1. NCBI lineage: Eukaryota > Metazoa > Arthropoda > Insecta > Zygentoma > Lepismatidae > Thermobia > Thermobia domestica. The sequence goes on from NC_137457.1 coordinate 285,487,377, forward strand.
ACCGGCATAACCGTGGGACGTAAAACTCAAAGATTTCATTTTCGCCGCTGGTCTAGAGGCTAGCACGTGAGCCTTGGGTGTATGGAGTCTCGGGTTCGATTCTCGGCGGGAGAGCATCTATCATTTTTAACTGTTCTCGATGATTCTGTGTTCGTGTCCCTGTCGTTATAAGTTATTAGAAAAAGCAAGTTAAACGAGTGAAGCAAGTAAAATTAGCAATAAGTAAGTTACTGAAACGCGTTCGGTGAGTCAGTTAAAAAAATAATGGACAAAGCACTGGCTTTTCGCGCCGTCCATGCGAGTTCGAATCAATCTGGCTTGATATTTTATCCATTTGAGAGAAAGTATTGTTTCTTTTCGCTACATAATGGATTTTCTCTTTGGTTTCATGTCAAACATGCTCACGTAATGAAAAGACGCTGTAGATGATATTAATAATAATAATAATAATAATAATAATAATAATAATAATAATAATAATAATAATAATAATAATAATAATAATAATAATAATATGAAATATTAGTAGCTAACTCGTGTGTGTATTTCGACAATATAATTTTTTATTATTATGTGGAAATAAGTAAGGCTGGCTGGCGCCCGCCTCCCTAATTTTTTCGATGCGCCTTATGGGTCCACGGTGTCCAACGTTGGTCCCATCCCAGTATCACCTCCTGTTTTCTCGATATAAGCTATCGACATTTTGCCTAAAGAGGGCTCTGCCGTGGCCCCATGAGTACCCATGACAATGACTCTTCGTTCATTTTGCATTGAAATCGCTTACTTTTCTGAGTACTATGAGTGCATACTGTCCAACGTTGGTCCCATCGCTCTACACTTTCCCGTTCTCTCGATATAAATTGCTAATATTTTGTTTGTAAGGGAGATATGGCGTTACAATCATTACGTTTGAAGAAGAACTGAGGAAGATATTGCCTTGCCACAAACAACACCTATTATTATTATTATTATTATTATTATTATTATTATTATTATTATTATTATTATTATTATTATTATTATTATTATTATTATTATTTTACTTACCACTAATGTTGCCTACCTTTATTTGCAATGCAATGTGTTACTAAAAAGCAAATCAAATAACACTCCTCGCCATTCAGGCTCCCGAACTCGAAATACATGAGTTCTCTGTGTTAGAGGAATGCACATTTATTATATTATTCTTTCAAATAACACGTTACACAAGTTACTTCACTTTCAATGTGTAATTTCATATCATCAGTAACAATCATCTTGTTCCAATAGGAAGATAACCCCCTCCTGCAAAAAAAAAAAAAAAAAAAAAAAAAAAAACCTGACCGTAGCGAAAGGGCGTGAACCTTCTTTAGGCGATTAATCGGGTCCAATATTTCAATAAGTTTCTGCACACAAATATTTAAGTAAAAGAGGAAAATTTATTCAAACTTTCTGAATACCTATTTATGGGCGAAATTTGGTTCCCTTGGAACTTTTTAAGAGTTTGAAGGGCCACCATTTTGAACATTTTCATCTGATTATTCTGGTTAACGAACTCATCAAGATATTTCAACAATTAATGTTTATGCCAAGTTTCGTCTCAATCCGCTGAAAATTAGGGTGGTTATGGCATTCACAAATAGCGTTATATATATACAAATAGATAGATAAATAGACACACAGAGGGAGAGAGAAAAAGTGTTTTTCTCCCTTCTCGCACCTGTGGTGCGTCAGAGCTAAACCGGGCCCCTTTGCAAAACGTATTGACCAACCTAACCTAAACACAAGCCTCTTACTTGCTAACGTAGAAACGTGGTCGGGAGGTGTAAGGCATGTAGAAATTGTATTTTTAGTAACCATGAGTATGGTCGACTTCCATGTTTTTCCTTTTACTTTTTGCAGCTACTTCGGAACGTTCAATTTTTATTCTTCACTAATTGCAAATGGCGTTTATATTCAAAATATGAGGAATTTTGGTGGCATTTGTTCGGATATTCTTCTCTTTCGAAATGAAGACAAGAACAAAAGCAATACGCAAAGACAAAAAGTATTATCAGTACTAAACATTACCAATAATAATTGCTACGAAAAACTAAATACGACCTCTTTTACCATCTCTCATGAGTTGTATGTATTATTAACAAAATTTTTTAAAAATGTCCTCGCCGCGGATTCGAACTTGCGTCCTTTGCATTTGTAAGCCTGCACCTTAACCACTACACCAAGATCACGGCATGGTGATCGTTTAGTTGTCGGCGTATTTGTTGTATTTGTGTTTTATGTTCCCACTTCGACAATTTTTACTCTTTTTTTGTAAGTTTAACAGCTGTTTCTGGCTTTCTCTTTCGGTATCGTCCTTTATTTACACAATGCACTATTCGTATTCACAGCTTGTGCCCCTCTGCAATGTCTTATTCAGATTAAGCTTTTCTTTTTGCCCCTCAGTAAACATTTGATTGATTTAATTCTCATACTCTCCACGGATGGAGCGCAGGAATGCCAGACTCGAAAAATAGGTGTACATTTACTTTCCTGACAGATCATACTGTATAACCACTGTATCGATAAAAGAGCATACCGTACAGTATATTTAAGCCTAAATGGCATTTTCTTGATCATTTTCGAAATCCGAACTACCTGTGGTCCTAATTAGTTCGGATTTTCGACTTCCTACTATATATAAAACTTTTGGTAAATGGTAAAAAATTTTCAATTGAATAATATCAAATGGTACTCCAAGCAATCTAAATGTTTTCAATGAATCAAAGGTACCTTGTAAGTTTTGAAACATAATTATAAATTAATAAATAGATAATAGGAATAGATAATATATAGTATGAAGGTAATAACTACAAAATGATTACAAATAAGTTAGAAATAACGTCAGACGTGTGTCTGCGGTAAAACGCACATGTTCCTATTTAAAATTTTGAACCTGAATCCAAGATGGTGGAATTCAAGATAGCTACCATAATGGCTTTATACAGTAATAGATCCGGTTCTATCTTCATTACCAGTTTTCAAGATAGGTGTCACTCCCTCTAACTGTTCTAAACTTACAAGGTCCCTTTGTCTTATATTATATATTGTAAATGCATTTGAAAACTTGAGGTCACTTAGAACACCATTTAATATGCAATTGCGCTATTTTTTCTCATGAGTTACTTTGTTATGGTATGGAATAATTTTAGGTGTAGGGTTGCCAACTAGCCGTATTTTTGTCAGGTTCAGCTACATATTTCAAAGTTAAAAGAAAAAATATTCTTCATCTGTTCTGAGGGTTATGAGCGGGTGCTGGTAATTTTATTATGCAAAGTTGGCAACCCTATTTAGAGGTAAGATTCAAAAATCCTATGAGATTGAAAAATAAGGAACACGTTAATAATATTTTTGATGTTTTATTGGCTCCTTGTCAATATTTTCTTATTTCAATTATTTTTGAAGTTGTGGAAAGTTTAACATTTATCAGCAAAACTAAAAGAAAATAATAAAGCTTTATTTATTTTTCAAATTTAGGCTACTTTTATTTCCCATAGCATTGTGCAATATGAGTGGGCGATCATCACATTAAAAGTAACAAGTCAATTCCTCAAGTAAGGAAGTTAATTAAACATCTCACTAATTTAACGATCAAGATGAACACAATATGATACAAACAACATTCAAATACGAACAGAATTTTTTTAATTGTAAAGTTGAGCTTCGAGGAAACAAAGAAAATTGAAATTTTCTTCGATTTCTGCTATTTTTAAATAGGCTATCGTTACCTATTTTAGATAAAATGTAGATTAGGCAAAACAAGAATCCATATTTCGCCTAAAATGTGGAACACAAACTAACTGTTTTAGATACTTGGTAGGTGAGACGAGGATTATTTATTTTTTTATACACATACCAGGGGTGACTGAAAAGTTTTGAGCCTTGAGGAAACTATAAGAAGTACAAATTTGGTAATACTTTTGTTTTTCAACATAATCCCGTTGAACGGCAACACACTTGCTCCAACGGTGCTGCAGTGCTCTTATCCCAATAGAAAAAAATCCTTAGGTTGTGATAACAAAAACTCCTTCACGGCGGTCATGACATCATTATTGCTTGCAAAACGTCGTCCTGCTAGAACTTTTTTTTTTTAAGATTAGGAAACAAATGGAAGTCTGAGGGGGGCAGATCTGCAGATTTGGAGAATAGGGTGGATGAGGAACGAGTTCAAAGTCGCATTCATGAATAGTAGCCATGGCATTGGCAACTGCTGATGTGTGGCCGGAAGTATTGTCATGATGTTAGAGCCTCTGGACATCATTTCTGGCCTTTTTTCTTGAATTTCCACTCGAAGGTTTTTCAAAAGGTCACTGTAGTATTGTCCTGTGATTGTATGACCCCTTTGCAGGTAATCAATGAATATCACATTTTGGAAATCCCAAAAAACAGAGGCCATCACTTTGCCAGCTGTGGGGATCACCTGTGCCTTCTTTGGGATAGGGGAGGAGGGGTGCTTCCATTGTTTGCATTATTGTTTTGTTTCTGGCTGTAATGGTGTACCCAAAACTCGTCCATAGTGATGCATCGACAGAAAAATCGTCCACATCACGTTCTAACAGCTTCAAATTGTCCACGGCTAGGAGGTACCGAGTGCGTTTTTCTTCGGGAGTCAGAAGACGTGGAACCCATAGAGCAGAAACTTTTGATAAACCAAGCTCATTCTTCAAAATATGATCTGCTCGTTCCTGTGATATGCCCAGCTTGTCTGCCATCTGTCGAGCAATCGGCGATCTTCCATAATTCTATCAAGTACCAGGACACAACGGTGCCGACTTTCCAAAATTTATGTGGGTGCATATCAATGATGGGACGTATTAACCTATATGTTTTCAGGGAAGTCTCCATTTTTTTATTGATTTACTTTAGTTAAAATCTTTTATGAACACTATCATAAAGGCCTGTGTTGTGATAAAGTCAAATATTTGGTCTAGGAATTAATTCGTGCAGGTGGACAAGAGATGGCACAGCGAACGGAGCGTCCCACAGTTCCGTGTATCCACACATGTGTTGCAAACCCCTGTCATCGCGTATCGTTCGTAGTATAGGGCAGTGGATTAAAGCGTCAACAACACCAGTTTGTAGTTAAGTGAACATGGCGCAATTTGTGCCTGATAAAGTGTTTTTGCGGGGTGTCCTGCTGCATTACTTTAACATGCAGAAAAGTGCGACTGAAAGTCATCGTATTTTGGTGGAAGTGTATGGTGACCATGCTCTAGCTGAGCGAACGTGTCAGAAGTGGTTTGCACGGTTTAGAAGTGGTGATTTCGGCTTGGCAGACCAAGAGCGAGCTGGACAGCCAAAAAAATTTCAAGACGAAGAATTGACAGCATTGCTCGAGCAGGATTCGTGTCAAACACAGGAACAACTTGCAGCAGCATTAGGTGTTGATCAAACAACAGTCTCCAAACGCTTGAAAGCCATGGGAATGATTCAAAAGATGTCACATTGGGTTCCACATGAATTGAAAGACAGAGACGTTGAAAGACGAAAAACCATTTGCGAATTGCTGCTTCAACGACAGAGCAGAAAGGGGTTTCTGCATCGAATTATTACGGGTGATGAGAAGTGGATCCATTACGAGAACCCTAAACGAAAAAAGGCCTGGGTGAAACCAGGTGAACCAGGTCCATCGCAACCAAAACGAGATATTCACTGCGCAAAGGTTATGCTGTGCATATGGTGGGATATGAAAGGTGTGGTGTACTATGAGCTGCTGCAACCGGGTGAAACTATGAATGGAGAACGTTATCGACGACAATTAATGCGTTTGAAGCAAGCTCTGGCCAGAACACGACCAGAATGGGAGAACATACATGATAAACTTATTGTTCAACATGATAACGCTCGCCCACATGTCGCAAAACCGGTCAAAACCTATTTAGAAAATGTCGGATGGGAAGTTTTACCCCACCCGCCGTATTCACCAGACGTTGCTCCTTCGGACTACTACTTGTTCGATTGCATGAACAACGATTTGATTGGACAGCGGTTTACTTCTTCAGAAGATATCGAAACATGGGTCTCTGACTGGATCGCTTCCAAGGATGAGGACTTCTTTCGCCACGGAATCCGTACATTGCCTGACAGATGGGCGAAAGTGGTGGCTAGCGATGGACAATATTTTTCTTAAGGTATTTATGTATTTTGTGTTTGTACTACAGCTTCAATGTGTGCGTACCAACCGCACGAATTAATTCCTAGACCAAATATACCGGTACTATAAGGATAAGTTGGGGCTGCTCTAGCTCAGTCGGTAACACGTCTGACTTAAGAGGACTCCTCCCGGCGAAATTAAAATACCGCTAATTTTACAGTAATTATGTGATATCTTCAAATAGATAAAAGATAATCGAAATATGGAACAAGAGCGCCCTAGACAATATCATTTTACATAAGATACCGTTATCACGACTCACTTATCTGCTTTCGATTTAGAGCCATTTTGAAAATCGGCATTTATTTTCGCGGTTTCTAAACGGCTGAAAACGGAAAGCCATTAGGTGACTTGTGATAGCGGTACCTCACGCAAAATAATATTGTCTAGGGCGCTCTTGTTCCACATTTCGATTATCTTTTATCTATTTGAAGATATCACATAATTACTGTAAAATTAGCGTTATTTTAATTTCGCCTCTTAAATGCAAGTGAAACGGGTTCCAACCCGGGTCCAACTAAAAATCTTGTGGGTGCCTCAGCCCCGGAGCACCCACGTAGTCGGTGCGCATGCCAGGCCAATGTTTTACGTAGTAATAGCACTTGATGGACTCCCATATCTTGGCTCGTCTTCAACACGCTGCCTACCACACTTGAATTCCTGTACCCATCTTTTGATAGTTGCATATGAAGGGGCAGATTCACTTACGGTATTGACCATATTCTGGTGAGTCTCAGACGTCGACGTTCCTTTTAATTTCAGATACTTGATGACTGACCTGTACTTGATTTCTTCCATTTTCCCAACTTCTGCCATCTTGCTCACTTCAAGAGCCTGTAAAAGACAAAAGAAATTACTTAGAACCAAGAGCTTGATACACATTAATATTAAAGGTTGTACTATTCTAATACATATAATTATTCGATTCTAGATTCTCATTTTCTATGTTAGGCTCAAAACTTTTCAGTCATCCTCCTATTTCTGAGCATTACCGGTATCTATGGCCTTAAACCCGCAACGTATGATGGGTAACATCCGTCAGGGTATACACTATCTGGGGATCGAGCGCAGGAAAGGGGGAAGAAAGGAAGGGGAAAAAAAAGAAGCGACCTGGAACCTGCATACCGTCGTGTCGTTTGTATGGTATGAGTGAAGAAAACAATGTAAAAAACCTTATTCAGGATGACTGATTTGAAAAAGCTGTTACACCTTTTCGACCGAGTGTCCCCTCGGAAATCGAACCCATGACCCTTCTCGAGGATTAGGCCAAAGGTTTCATACTACTAATCATCGTCAATCATCATCAATGTTTGATTTTTTAAAAAGTATAACAATTTTTAGCAGAAAATAACACCGATATCGATTTTACTAGTATGTTAAATTTTAAATAGGCCTATATCATTCAAGAAGTGTAGATATCTATCCACGAGTAATTCTTACTCATGCCAGCCCAGGAGTACATGAGACAATAGTTACGCAATTTGACTAAACGGGGAGGGGGAGTGCGTTGGGAAGAAGATATACCAAGAAGTTTGCATAACTGCAGCGTGAGGAATTTGCAAATTGAATATTAGCGGATACTAAACAACAATAAGTTAATAGCAAGATGTGTTGGTGTGTGTGTGTGTGCAGCAGCTGTTGATTGGTAAATAATCAAAATAATAAAAGCTCTAAAGAACTTTTCTTTCTTTTTCTTCTTTTGCAATAATAATCAATTGTCTTGTGTGTGTGGTCGAATTCAATAAAGACTCATTAAGTACAAGGAGAGAAAAAAGAAAAGAAAAGAAAAACTTGTTCTACTCATAAAGTTCTCAGAACAAAAGAGGTTATCACGTTGTATTTTTATATAAAGTCGCCGACAGAAGCCCACATGATGGATAACTTCAATAGGTTGATAACAGAACCCCTTTTACTATGTATATACAACATATAAGCATGTTTAGTATGAAGCAATGAAGGTGTAACTTTTTTTTTGTCGGTTTTAAAATTGCACAACTTGTGATCAAAAGTGTTTCGGCCACGTGTCTATTACCGGTCTATTTTTTTTTTTTTAATTCTTTCTATTCAGAAATTATTATTGGGTTGGTTAAGGTCGGCCAATATGCACAGTGTTTTATAGATATATACATTGAATGCAGTGACGCGTCTATGTGTGTGTGTGTGTGTGTGTGTGTGTGTGTATGTATGTGTGTGCACGAATATCCTGCAGCGAAAACGTTTTTCTCCTAACCTTTTACCCTTCACCGTGAAGATATTTGGCTACATTCGTGACAAGTAGCGGGGCTTACAACCAGGATTCTTTTTTTTCTTTCTTTCTCTCTCCTTTTTTCGAAATAGTACCCTTCCTTCCCGCGCGCACGCCCCTTCAAATTTCCTCTTCTGTACTATAGACGATGCGATAGTACTTCCACTTGGAAATAGGCTAGCAATTTAGAGCTTTTTCTCACTAAATCTGGTTATTTTTATTATAAATTTTAAATTTTTTTTCTAATGTGACTTTCCTTAAAAAAAAAAAAAAATTAAAGCACCCCACCGAACAACAATATAGGCCCTATGTCAGTGGTTTGATTCTCAACCTAAATCCTATCACGACCTAATTTTGTCACATCCTCTTGCAAGCGACCCCTTCTAATTTCTGGTTTGTAATAAGTTTGTGCTGGATTTTTATATACCTATTGTGGAGATCTCACGATATCCACCTACTTCTATAAGAATAGAATCCATTTCTTGTATAAATTGGGTACAGTAGCTTCCGTGAAAACGAATGGATTAAAACCACATTTGGTAAGTTCATTCATATTACAAATATCGACTTCGATCCGTCATATTGTTTCAAAATAAAGGCCATTTGAGACTTTAAAAAAAAATATTCATAACGCTCTTAATTTTGGGTCATATGGTAAAAAAAAAAAACTGTTGAAAATGTTTAGTAGAACTACTTGTTGTTCTTCTTAACAGTATGTATAAAAATATGCCTATCAGAACAAAATCAAAAATGATATTTAAAGATCCGCTTATCTTCGCGACTCCCAGATTGAGAAATATTGCCCTATGTTATATTTTAGTGATTTCATGAAAACGAGAAGAAACTGTAGCATATATTGTTGTTCTGGTCAGAAACCATTTTGGCAGCACACCAGTGCCATCTCGTGGCCAAAGGGGTCACCAAACTTTCAATATAGGTTCTGTAGAGCATAATTCCACTGATAACTCAAAATATTCCAAGATGTTACATGTATAGTTGTTCGGCGGGGTGCTTCAATTAATAACTAAAAGTAACAGAAGGTCCGTTCTTTCAGATGAGAAGAATAAGGTTTAAGGAAAATATTTTAAAGATACAGGATCTACACAATTGGTTATTATTATTATTAATATTATTATTATTATTATTATTATTATTATTATTATTATTATTATTATTATTATTATTATTATTATTATTATTATTATTATTATTATTATTTTGATATTAAAATACAGAGTGTCCCGATAAAATGTATACTCTCTTTGAATAACTTATTATGATACAGAAAAGTTTCATAATTCAAATGTAATGTGAATAAATTTAAGAAAACAACCATTTATCAAAAGTGTTCAAATTGTTGGCTATTATGGTCCAGACACAGCTGACAACGCTGACGGATGGAATCCAAAACGTTCCTAATCGTTGCAATTGGAATTTGTGCACACATTTGTTTTTAATGACTGTTCTCAATCCATTCATTGTAGCTAGTCTTATGCTATAAACATTGTGCTTGACGTGCCCCTACAGAGAAAAAAATCCATAAGAGTCAAATCCGGCGAGAGTAGAGGGTACTCGAAAGCGCAACACTAGCGGTATCGACATTTGCGGTATGCGACATTTGCGGTACTGCGACATTTACGGTACTGCGACATTTGCGGTACTATTCGAGAAAAGTTCTTATTCTCCAAGTTAAGAGAGGATATTTTCGGGTGTTCAGTTAGAGGATAAGCACACAGTATCAACTGCTATACAAAGACCAAATTTTATAACATTGGTGTAGCCAGGAAGTTGTTCTAGGGTACTCCGTGCTTTATTGCATACTAAAAGCAGACTAAAAATCTTTCAGAATATAAAACCATTATTAATCCACCATACATACATACGTACATGCAAACCTTTATCACAACACTAAGAGCATGTAAACCCAAATATAAGGATCACTTATACAGAAAAGTAAAAAAGAATTACTAGAATAGACCCTACTGGTAGGGGGTATAAACATACCCGAAAGATGTAAACACATGCTTGTTTGTGATTGGTCTCAAAACTGAAAAAAAAATTATAAACAAATCCTTACCTGTGATAAGAGTCTTCATCCCGGCGAAATTAAAATACCGCTAATTTTACAGTAATTATGTGATATCTTCAATTAGATAAAAGATAATTGAAATATGGAACAAGAGCGCCCTAGACAATATTATTTTGCGTGAGGTACCGTTATCACAAGTCACCTAGCGGCTTTGTTTTCAGCTGTTTAGAAACGCGAAAATAAATGCCGATTTTCAAAATGGCTCGAAATCGAAAGCAGATAAGCGAGTCGTGATAACGGTTTCTCATGTAAAATAGTATTGTCTAGGGCGCTCTTGTTCCACATTTCGATTATCTTTTATCTATTTGAAGATATCACATAATCACTGTAAAATTAGCGGTATTTTAATTTCGCCGGGATGAAGACTCTTAAACGCCTGTCCACGATATTTAAAGGGAACTTCTAGAAATTTTTATATTTTTGTTTTCTTTTATAGGTTTCATTAACAGTTTTCCAATTACAATTTGCCAGTGTTTACTCGAAGTTAAAATATAATATTCTTCTTTGTTTTCAACATATTTGAGATATTTCTAATTACGAGAAGTGTTAAGGAGTTATCCAAAGAGCAACTTGCCTGCGGAGTGATTTATCACAAGTCATTCATTTTACACGTAAGTTGTTCATTCTTATGAGAATATTTAGAGATTTTTGGTCAGTCAAATCTTGCTCGGAATAAGCATAAGAGACAAAGTTAAAATTAACGTTTAATGAATTAGTAACTGATTTATAATAGAGTTCAATTTGTACACTAGAGATAAGCACATAACTGTAACACATAATGCTATGACAGAACACATTCTGAGGCAGAGCCTAACCTCTAGAACTGATTTATAGTAATTTATAAGTCCCAATTCCTTAACCTTCCTCCACCAACATTGATTAAAATGAAAATCACACAACTAATGTGCGTTTCCTGCTGGAACAGTGTTCTTCGAGATGTTATTGCTGCTTACTCGAAATCCAATTTGATTAATTTCGGATTCCAATCATTAAGAATCTTCATCCCGGTGGAATTAAAATACCGCTAATTTTATAGTAATTATGTGATATCTTCAAGTAGATAAAAGATGATCGAAATGTGGAACAAGAGCGCCCTAGACAATATTATTTTACATGAGAAACCGTTATCACGACTCACTTATCTGCTTTCGATTTCGAGCCATTTTGAAAATCGGCATTTATTTTCGCGTTTCTAAACAGCTGAAAACGGAAAGCCACTAGGTGACTTGTGATAACAGTACCTCACGCAAAATAATATTGTCTAGGGCGCTCTTGTTCCATACTTCAATTATCTTTTATCTATTTGAAGATATCACATAATTACTGTAAAATTAGCGGTATTTTAATTTCGCCGGGATGAAGACTTAATATTAACCTTCACCGAACTGAAAAATCTCTGATACGTCTTACTAGTTAGTAAGAGGCCGAAGATCAAAGAGACAATATTTGTTTCCTCCTAGTTGTTCCCGTTCTTAAAATTTCGATAGTGTCTGTAATGACTGTGAGAACCCTGTTGAAAAGTACATGGTTTCTTCTCAGAGGTTTCGATTGCTGTTATAGTTTCTATTAGGCAGCCCGCGTGATCTCCTTTTATATATATATATCAATAACCTACTAAAAATCAGCCAATCAGAATGAATCACATAATATTAGGCTGTTCCACCTCCTTTATTACTGTCTTCATTCTAATTTAGACTAGAGCTCCTCCGTGGCTAAGCGGTTAGCGTACGCGCCTTTGGCGTGGGAGTCCCGGGTTCGATTCCCGGCGGGAGCTCATGTGGTTCGGATTCCACGTTAATCAGTAGGTCCACGTCTCATATAGCCTCGCTGCTGAACGGGACGTAAAACTCAAAATCAACTCAACTCAACTCTAATTTAGACTAACGTGGGGTGAAATTGATTCTTTTGGCGCACGTTCCACGGTGTTTCCCACTATCTAAGGGAAAGTTTTGAACAGTACCGCAAATGTCCAAGAAAAACTGGTTTTCTGGTTGTACTGCGAATGTCCAGTACCGTAAGTGTCCTGATACCGGGTACTCGATACTGCCTCTTTGTCCAATCTATCTATTCGGTAGGTGTTCGTCAAGGTAGGTCAAGATAGGCTCTTCTGTCGCGATAGTAGTGGCGAGGTGCTGGAAATACCATTTTTAAGAGTTATGAGTTGTTAGAAAATGTAACATTTAAATGTAAAACGTAAAAAATATTAAACAGCGTATACATTTCATTGGGACATCCTTTGCTAACGCACATTCGATCTCACTGAAGTTACATAAATTATCTCTCCCTTTCCCCAATTTAAAGGTCACGTCTCGTATGAAAGATTTTATTTTCCTGCAAAATTTCAAAAGTTCTACATCTGATAGTTTCAGAGAGCTGAAGAACGGCAAACAAACTTTCAAGGCCATTTCCCCAGGATGTCATTTACTGGTCAAAGGCGGAAATTATCCCCGGAGTTTCATATATCGTAAGTTATAAGAAGATTATTTTTACAACATTTCAAGTTATCGTAGTAGTTATGGTTTTAGAGACCTGATATTAATAGAATCAGTAAGTGAGCTTACTTCTTTATATACAGAACTTTATCAATTTAATGAAGACACCAAGGGCGCCGATCCTGGGGGTCCGGGGTGTCCGGGCCCCCCAAAGCTCATGTGGGTCCCCTATTGTATTTATGAATATACAATATTTGGCATAATTTGAATGTAATTTGTCTTAAAATCCTCATATCTGCATCTGAATGCCCCCCCCCCCAAAATTTACAGATAAATCAACGCCCTTGGAGAACACCTGAAAGAAGTGGAACTTACAAGATTAATATGGCGTTGGACCACTTTTAAACTTCAAAACAGTTCTGATACGACGTGGAATGGAGTCACAGAGGACGTGAATCGTAGCAAGTGACCATTCCGTGTACAGTGAATCACTCAGTCAGTTCCGTGAGAGAGGATGAAGGCGGAAATTTGCACTGGATTCGTGTCTCCAAAGAGAACCAAAGTTGTTCAATTATATTCAGATCAGGGAATTTGACGAGCCAGGGAAGGCGATCATCGTCATCCCAAAGTTTCCCAAACAACGCTACAATAGCTTCAGCTGTGTGAATGGGGACATTCTTCAATGTGACGTCATCGCTCGAAAACAACATTTGGGCTATAGGATGTACACCATCACCTTAAACGGTAACCTAATCAAGGCCAGTGATGACCAGTAAACGTCAGAACAGGACTCACTAAAACCACAATGTTGCGCCGCACAGCATCACAAAGCTTGCGCCACGTTTCACGATTGGGCGGAGTTTCTGTGGGTCATACCCTTCTTTCTTTGGACGGCCACATGTTTATTATACATAAACACGGTTTGTGTTTTGAGGTAATGTTTCTAATCATCAGTGGTCCACGTTGCATGTTCCCGGCACTATTAGTGTCATGCTAGAACGTGATGGACCCTTATCAGCTGTTTCGCCGGTGCAGCTCGTCCCCTCGCTGTAACTATGATTGTGAACACATGCTGTGGGAGATGCTACTTAAGTTCCCTCGTCAGATGCAGAGTTTCCTTCTGATTACTGTTCGCCTTCGTCGATGTGGTTTTGGCGTGAGTTTTGTAGTTCGCCATCACCTTGGACGTTGTCCCTCGTGACACACCCAACACACTTGCCACTTCCTTTACGCTCGCATTACATAATCGAGCGCCAAAATTTTGCCTTTTTTTGGAAATCAGAGGGGTCGCTTATTTTACAGTATTACCATCTACTCATTTCACTGCACACTACCGTTCCACTACTCCTCACGTAGTCCAGACTTTGTTCCAACACACCACCATCAATAACAGCGAGGCACTGCAGTCACCGTCTGACCGTTGCCAACCCAGACATTGACGTGTTTAGTACTTAGAATTATATATACACAGTAGTTCAGAATTATTAGTAAAATAATCACTTGTGTTTAATTTTCTTCTGTAAATATCGTGGGTGCGGATTGAATTTGATTTGATTTTCAGTTTAGTGTCCCTTTTAGCAGCGAGATTAAATGAGACGAGAACCTAGAGCTTAACGTGAAATCCTAACCACATAAACAAATTTATGTTTAAAAATGAAAATGGAAGTGCAAATTACCCGCACTTCCTCTAATTGACACTGGGAAAAAGTATCTAATGAAACTCAACATAGAAAAGTCGAAAGTCACGAGAATATCCCGTGGAAACGCGCTCTTCCTGGTCACAGTAGAACAAAGAGAACTTGAAGAAAAAAAAAAGGCTATTTTAAATATCCGAGAAGTATTTTGACAGAAGACGCTTACTGCACCAAAGATATAAGGTCAACATTTCCGTAGCCAAAGAGACTTTAGCAAGGAAAAATCACTCTAAACCAGCAGGCTTAATACTAGATTAAGGAAGAAGTTGATCAAGCGCTATATATGGAGTATTGGACTGTATAGTTCAGAGACTTGAACATTACGGAAGTTAGAGAAGAAATGTTTAGAGAGCTTCGAAATGTGGTGTTGGAGGAAGATGGAGAAGGTAAAATGGGCGGAGCGAATAACAAACGAAGATGTTTTAAAACGAGTAAGGGAGAAGAGGACACTTTTAGATTGGACACATACGAGTATTGCGAAGAAATTGCCTTCTTCATAACACTATAGAGGGAAAGATTGATTTAAAGCGAGAAGTAGGAACAAGAAGAACACAACTCATAGATGATTTGAGAAAATAGAAGAAAACGTTTGGAGTTAAAGAAGGAAGCTAAAGATTGAGAAACGTGAAATAACCATTTCCAGGTCCTAACCTAAAGAGTAAAAGAAATAAATAAAATAAAATAAATAAAAAATAAAAATCCTCTTAGTTCTAGGATTTGCCGGCAAGACACAATATTTAATAATAATAATAGTATTCACTCATTAGTAACCATGACGTAATATATGTATATACCCGATATCACTGAATCTGATTTAATTCAAGCAATTAAAAAGATTAAGAGAAGCGTTACTCCTGGCCCTGACAACATAATTAAAGCCTGTAGCACCGACTTGACAACTGTTCTAACAAATATATTTGAGGCGCCTAGTATGAAAAGCCGCCAAATCCATTTTTTTAAAACCAAAATTGAGTTATATATTGCTTATTATATGTTTGATCTAAAGGAATTCCATGGAAACAGGATTTTGTTTAAAAGCTTAATATTTCATACTAAAAAAACTGGTTCAAATATGGGATTTTGTACGCGTGTATATGGAGCTTCACTGCACGTTTTGCGAGAGTACTCGAAACTAAGCGAAATGTATGTGGCAGATTTTGATACTAGGCGCCTCATTTAATGCATCGCTGAGAAGTCTTGAGTTCCCTTCAATGTGGAAACAAGTATACATTGTACCAGTACACAAAATAGGTAATCATTGAATTACGTATATATATATATATATATATATATATATATATATATATATATATATATATATATATATATATATATATATATATATATATATATATATATATGCCAATAACGTTAGTCAATGCATTTGCAAGATATTTGCAATTATAATATTGTACACAAGCATTAATATTTTAACACAAAAAATAAATTAAGTGAATTTGAGCACGGGTTTTATAAAGGAAAATCGATTATAACAGTTCTTATACATTTGACGGATTTTTACATATTTAGGATATAAGAATAGATTGCAAGTAGACAATGTACAGTCCGCAGCAAAAAACCTGCAATGAGCATGCAAGTTTATTGTGAAACTACGCCTAAAAACCCAAGGAATCAACGTAACGTCTAAGTGGCACAAATGACGCCAGAAGAAACCTCGGCGTCCTCCCCTGCACACTTATTTTGGAGCAAAAGACTTCGCCGTTTCACAATAAACCAGGGATGCAAATAACCACTCGTCCACTCGCCCATGGCGAGTGGTTTATCTGTACGGGCGAGTATTTAATATTAATCTAAGATAAGTAAATTATTTCTATTGTTGGATGTGAGCTAGTAGCCTTTTCCTTGGGGAGTAAAATTTTGTTGCTTATTTGCATCCCTGCAATAAACTTACATGCTCATGTTTCAGGTTTTTTGCTGCGGACTGTACATATAGATATGTCAAAAGCTTTTGATTCCATAGAGCATGAACTTATTGATAAATTAACAAACATTATCTTCTTTGTACATTTGCTGGTTTGTGGGTTATTTAGCAAACAGAAAATTTAGAGTAAAAATTGGCCTTAAACCTTTAGTCATAGTTGTATAAAGAATGGCATACCTTAGGGATCTCCTTTGGGACCCCTTCTTCTTGCCTGAGAAACTTAAATATTCAAATATTTTATTATATGACGATGATTTAAAATTATTTAGAACAGTAAATATTGATAACTATTTACTACAGAAACATTTAGGTATTGTAAGTACATGGTGTAAAAATAACTTACTGAAAATAAATTGTTGGAAACTAAATATACATCATATACTAACAGAACCCAATACTATGTAAGTAAATATGTAATTATTGGAGTAACATTGTATAAGGCCGAACAGATTAAAGATTTCGGCATAGTGTTTAACAGAAATATGAAATTTAGCTATCATATTAATGATACAGTCCCAGGGACTAGAAAAATAATAGCATATACATATGAAATAGCACATGTATAAGATTGACAAACACTCCATTGGTACCATATGAAATAGCATATGTATAACATAGACAAACAAAATTGAGTCAGTCCAAAATGTTTTATTAGCCTACTATGCCGTAAAATGAATACAGATTATTACTCACGTAGTTATGAATACTGGAATCAATTTTGGGGGATTACGAGCATTAAGTGACAGTAGAAAACTTATTGAAATATATGTTATTCAGAAAATACTAGACATAGTGAATATTGCTTGCATAATATAGGTATAAGGGGTCCAATGGGAAATGGATCAACATTATTTTCCTTGAATATAAAATCTGTAATTTTAAGAATGACCAATTCTTTTAATTTGTTTCAATGTATTTTTATCAATACAGAAGCATAAATTTTAAAGTTCGACAAATACTATTTGTAGTATTTTTGAGGATGTACCTATTTGAGACTGAAAATATGTGATATTATTTTGACAAGGAATTGTTGTTTAATCCGATACTCTTTTATTTTATCATTATTTTTTTTTATTATTTCAGTAGGTGGCTTATATTGTATTAATATGTGTTTATTTTTGTCTGACATGGTGCTTGTGCTGTATTTTTGCCATTCGACTGTTCATGGCACAGAAATAAACATTATTATTATTATTTTGTGAAATGCAAACATAGTCGCAGATCTAAATTTTCAAATTGTTCACTTTGGTTCTCTGCTTTGTTTAGTGAAATTTATTGATGCTACGAGGGAAGCACGGTGGACCAGTGATATAGCATTCATGTCCCGTGCGACAGGGCCCTCGTTCGATCCACGGCCGAATTTGTGGTGGACAACATTTTGTTCCCAGATTTCCTCAGGTCTTTCCCATGTTTACCACATTTTCATCCTACCAATTATTTCATAATCGTCTCCTTTAAATCTGAAGGGCACAAATATGAGACGTAAAATTGGAAATTTCATGTAATTTGATTTTTTTTATTGGTTATATGGCTTTTCTGTAGCAGGAAATTCTCTATTTATCTGTTAGCAACACTGCTCTGAATGGAGATAGATGTATGTTCCGTGGACCGACAACATATGTTCTGTTCTGTAGTTTCATGAACAACCGGTGAACCATATCCTTCTTTATTATTCTTTAAGAAGGAGGGCGGAATACATAATAGTCTGATGTTACCCATACTTCCACACTTGATGCAAATTTCTTTACCCAGTTAATCTGCGGATATTTTCTCGTCTTCGTGACGTTCGAAAACCTTTAATATAACCTCAATAACACATAAAGGCATGCTTTTGATAGATCTCTGTTGGCATGTATTAAAAGAGCTGCTGAGTACCATACATGGATTCGCATTCTAGTTAAATACGTTAACCTAGATTCGTCAACAACTATTTTTGGCAACAACACTTTTAAGTTATGACTCATCATGCTTCTCGAACTCATAAATGTAATGTTATTTAATAATGTGATGCTGTGTTCTGTTAGCAGGCGTTAAATGTTATTAGGTTTTCAGTATGGTTGCGGTCTATATTTAAATCTTGAACAATGTGATCGGTAGATTCGTGTATCCGGAGTGTTTGAATAGTCGAATTTTAAATGGACTGATGTATGACAAAAATAACATGCGGGCAAATCAGTTTATGTTAATTGTAGAGTAAAACAGTTCTATGTTCTAAACTAAATTACGTGTTTATCTTTTGTATATTTAGATTTACGAAAAGTTATTATGCCTTAATTGAGGTGTTGATATCGTAAAGTAAGTCGAGAAAAATCAACTTTTTTTTTTTTCAGAGAAGATTGTAAGAACCCATGTAAGTAGCTAAAAGAAATAGTTGTTTCTGTAGCTCTCCAAAGAAGACGTCAGCCAAATGTGAGGGACTTGATGCAAATGTTTTTTGCTTCACCATTAAAACTTCGCTTTTGTGACTCAACTTTTCAATATCAACGCCTCAACTGGAAAATTACAAGATAGTTCAAATGTGAGCTATCTTGTAATTTTAATTGGTAAATTAAATTAATTTACCAATTCTTCTTTAATTGGTAAATTACAAGATAATTCACGTGTAAACTCCGAAGTTCTTCCATTAATTGCTAAATCACAAGATCAAATGTTTTACTGACAAAACATAACTAGTAGCACATACTGTATTACTATGTTACACAGAACGCGGCATATCATGTCTGGCGAAAAGGCTAATCGAGTATTAGTGGGATGAAAATTCCACATCGGAAAAGAAAAAAGATGTGTGATTTGCTTTCCAAAGTTTTCTTTTTCTTTACTTTGTTCACTACTTCAGAACTTCGGTGGGTTTGTTATTGGTTGTAGACGGTTGTATCTTACTGGTTAGTCCCTGCTTTCTTGAAACGACTGTCTTCGGTGATGCATAGAAGGCAGTGTTGGGTGGGTGATAGTTATACTTTCGCTGTCGTTACTACCCACCTGGCTGATCTCGTAGGACGTGGAATTATTGGTGGTGTTTCAATTTAGAGCGCACCCCTGAACTCTCCTAGCTTTACGGCTTTTACTTATTGGTGTCATCTTGTGGCTTTTTCTTATGAAGTCATCAGTTGACAACAAAGAGCACTTCTTGGCGCTGTTTCCTGGTTTAGATCATAGTACCACGTGATTGGAAGACGTTTCATACAGTGTCATGACTATAATTGCCAAATTAGATTATCATTGGGTGACGGCCATTGTGCTTTATCCAGTACCTTCTATTAGAATCCTTGATTGTTCCCGAATAACTATTCATGTATGTTGTATTATGGATGAAAAATTTTCGCAACACTCGATTAGATGCATCAGGGGAACAATTAAATGGACTCCTCGATCATCTGATTTGAATCCAGTAAATTATATGTCATATGGGTTTACTTCAAATCTAAAGTTCACAAATGTGAAGATTGAGAACATGAATCATTTTCGTAACTAATTGTTGCAGAGTGTCTTCGTGGTATTTTGTTTGACATTTATGGTCCCTCATTCTATGGAATATAGTAACTCGTCGTGGTATGACGGTGGAACAATTCACATTGAATATTATATATATATAAGGTAGGTGCAGGTAAATATGCCATGTTAAGGTTGTTGGATGTTTTATGGCCTTAATTTTCATGAAACATAAAGAACAAGACATGTGCATTGCAGAGTAGCCTTTTCCGCGTGTAGAAAAAAAATGTGGCAATGATATGACTCACTTCTATTTTGTACCCAAGGTAAAAGAAAAAAAGTGTTACAAAGTGGCGTACTTACCAACACGTACAGGTAATTAGGCCAAGTCTAGGATACTACTAGGAACCTGTAAGAAATCTTGCAACTGCTTACATCGTCTGTATTATACTATTACTACACAACATGGTTGAAGCAAAAAAATAGAATAACTAAAGTGCAAGATGAAGATAAAAAGATAAAATGTAAAGACAATAATTTCCAAAGTTGAAATGAAGTTCCAAACTGGAAAGTTTTAGTACTTAAGAATATAAACTAACAGTGTCCCTGTACTGTGAATTAAAAAAAAAAAAAAAAAAAAAACTACGTCGACATTACATGGAACATGAGGGACAAATAAAAAAATATCTTTGTCTTCTGCAGTCAGTCCTGTGAAAGCCCTGACGTATTTCGCTACACCATGCTTGATATTGATTTAGTAGCTTTGGAATCACAAATACTGAAATTACACTTACAAAACAAAGTGTTCCTAGACAGACACATAATAAGGCGTACGTTGCTGTAAACAATTGGCAATGCTCTGAGTTAGCACGGTACTAATAAAGAATTCTTACCTCTGTTGAAATAATAACGTTCTTCCACGGAATCTTCCCGAAGCAAACAACACTGCACGGCTTGGCGGTCTCAGTGCTGTCTCCCGGAGTATTCGTCGAATCGGACTTGTTAAAGACCGTAGCACATATTGGAGGCGCATTCTAGCGGATTTTGTGAGAAACGTACCAGCACTGAACCTTGGCGTTTTTAGCTACACTGGCGTATATACCTGCAGTTACCTTATATATACATAAAATCAATTCGCTACAAAGGAAAATGTTGTGTGTGTTATATCGCTCATCTCTGATGTATAGTATCTCTGGTTCAATCCCAGGCCATGCGAGTTTATGATGAACAACATCACGTTCGTAGGTTTTCTTCGGAGACACATTTCCTCCCACATTTTTATTCCACAAACGCTTTCATTATCAATCAGTTTCATTAATCATCCATCTCCATTTGCCTAGAGGGCATAATTCGTGATATCAGACTAGAAATGTCGTTTTTTTTTTTGTCAATTCGATGTATATTACTATGATCTTAAAATATTTCAACATTTACCGTATTTCAAGTCTTAAGGTATAGAAAAGGAAAATTATTCAAACCAGAAGAATGGCAAAAATAGACAAGCGATTGTTTGACAGGTTACATCATGATTCTTTCATGATTGGTGTGTGTCTATTTTCTTTATCATCTTGTCTCTATCTTTTCTTATCCTATATAATTAAACTAACAAATGGACATGCATGTTACTGTGGGGAAATGAACCAATCAGAGAGGATTTAGCAAACGGGTCCAAGTTCTATTGAACTCTAGTTTCTGGTAGAGGTCTGCACGGACCGGAATTTTTAGCCCGGGCCCAGCCTGGCCAGTGAATTTACAATATGAGGCCCGACCCGAGACCGAAATAAGTTTTAGCATTTAGGCCCGAGCCCGGCTCGAGTTCGTGTGAAAATCAAATGCGCTCGAAATAAGCCCGAGTTACATAAACTTAATAATTAATGCAAAATTGTATTTTTATTTACAGCAATTAGAGGTTTAATTTTGCAGTTGTGCTTTAAAAGTTCTCCAGAAAGAACGATGCATTCTATATAATTGTACAGCGGTGGACACTTCTAAATGGTACAGCCATATGGAGATTTACGGCTGAGGTGTACCATTTAGAAGTGTCCACCGCTGTACAGCATATTTACAAAGTTACAGTTATATATTTAAGAATTCACTTCCTGAGCCCGTGCAGAGCTCTTTCAATGATGCAATGGAAAATCTTGAACGAAGATCATAGCAGCCCTATCAAGTTCAATTTGGCTCAATGGAACCTTGATTTGATTATCGTCAGTGTATGTTGGCCTAAATTATTTTCTAAACGTGATAAACTACACGACGACAAGTAGGGGTGCGCATGAGACGAGTCGAGGCAGGATTTTCCTGACAAAATTCGAGTCGAGACACGGCTCTTCCAACAGAGAAATATACATTTTTCGAGTCGAGACATCAGTTTTACAGCACATTTTCGAGACGAGACAGCCACAAATCTTGTCTCGTGCGCATCCCTAACGACAAGTTACTCTAGATAGAAGCGTAATTCATTAAAACCTATACACCTTTTTTTTTTTTTATGGCTGTTAACTTCTGCTACAATCAGGGGTAAAAGTCGATCTGAAAAGGTAGGGGGACTGTAGGTAGCGCCATGACGTCACGCCATCCCCCTGCCCATCTTTGCTCATTGTATTATTTTCGGAACGGGGGGGACGCCGTGCAAACGTTTTGGAGATGGGGGATGGCGTCCCCCCGCGTTCCCCGTCACTTTTACCCTTGGTTACAATAGTTCAGACATAATTCTTTCTTACAATATGATGTATTGAGAATTTCTAGTTTACGAAGTCTTGATTTGTATTAGGGGGGTCCGGGCACCCTGATTCCTCAGGATCGGCACCCTTGGAAGGAAGTGGACCCTCATGTTCTTCCCGGTGTCCTTGCTACGACCTCATCCAAAAACAATGTTACATAAATGTTGATATTTTACTAACGCTAAACAAATAATAACATATTTTCTTTTCGTTATACAAAATTAATCTAAAAATTTGAATATATATGTAATAAATATAAGCATCATAACAGACCAATTATAAATAGTAGTGCAAACATTAAAGCGTGGAATTCATGATATTTAAAAACAGGAAATCTTTATAACCATTGAAGTTTGAATACCTAGTAATTATAAAAGTATTTAGACATAAAAGAAGAAGAAGAAGAAGAAGAAGAAGACGTCAGGTAATGAACGATCATGTTCCTTGAACAATAAGTCGATCTAACGCCATATTCATTAACGATGTTACAACATGTGAACAATAACTGGTTATAAGTTCTAATTCAAAGTTCTTTGTTACACTTGATCTAACATTTCAATAATTCAAGACAAGAAATGAAGCAACACAAATTCTTCTTCTTCTTCTTGTTTTTGAAAGGAAGGGGGGCCGTTTGTCTACCATTGAGGTTTCTTCGTAATATGTACTATGAAGCAAACGTATTCTGATTTGTCGCTTAGTTAGAATGATCGAAAGTAAAAACCTGTTTTTGCAACTATGATTTTTATCAGCAATATTCCTTTGTAACGAACCAGATATGCAGCAGTAAGACTTGAAGAGAAGAAAGAAAGAAAAATGAGATCTTCTGAGTAGAAAGAGACAAGAAAAAAATAATTGAAAGGCGAAATTCAAATTGATTACAGATTCTTTGCTGATTTCCTAATGACAACGACCTGCTTTTTAAAATGGAAGTCATTATAACTTAACGTCCAAGGTTAACAAGAATTTTTTTTTTTTTTTTTTTTTTTTAACATTTATATTCCAAGTTCGAGCCATTTTTCCTAGGAATTTTGTTTTATCATCATATATATTTGTCTACTACAGTGGTCAAGGAAAGCTTTCAATTTATACGCTGAATTGATGACGGTTTCATGGTTTTATTGATTAAAATACTTTTTGAAATACAGTAATTGTAACTTCACCTAAGCTACAGGTGTTTTAATTTACGAGTTTTGTAGACGTTGTTATATGGTACAAGTGTAGGCTATATAATAATTTTCAATTGATTAACGCTGTTAAAAGACCTCGGAACTTACTTATTTCTCTTAATAATTATTGATTTTCAACAGTTCAGTTATTGGGTTTTTCATACTAAGGGGAAAAAAAATATGAACCTTGCAGTTTTGTTAATATCTAGTCATAATGTTTAATTTACTGGCGGAAGTAATATAATTTAGTAAAGGCCGAAGCTACCGATGCTAATTAACAGTGAAGGCAAAAACATTAAGTTATACAATCAGAAGTAAACATGCGTATAAATATATTACAGGTTCGTTAACAAAATTGGAACGAATTGATAGATTTTATATAAAGGTTATAATGGTAAATCTTATTCTAGTCTTACCTGTGAAAAAGAAAAACTATTTGTATTTCTTACTACACAGTACTTCTTTCGGTTACTTGCAGGCCGGGAACCATAGGGGGGCTAGGAGGATCTTCCCCCTAAACTATTTGTGGCCCCTCCAGACCTCAATACAAAATGCACAATTTAGATATTTGTAAGAGAATTTTTAATGACTTGCCTCCCCTAACATATTTATGGCCCCCAAACCTCTGTGGCTAATTTCGGGCCTCGTTACTTGAGTTTCTGCTCCAATTTGTAGAGAACTCTTCAATATTATTGGAAAAAAGAAAGAGAACAATTATTAATTCAAGTACTACAGGGAATTTTTTCAAACATCAAGATTGATTACTTTTAAAGAGCAAACTAAATAAATAAATAAATAAATAAATAAATAAATAAATAAATGGTGGTTCCGTGCCTGAGGAAACAAAGCTCAGTGCCTGAAACGTAGGCCTATCATAAAATCTACAGAAGTGCTTACAGATTAATAATTGTGCTATATGGGAAAGGTTTCAAGACTAAGGGTGAGCCGTGATATAAGGTGATAGGTGCTGACTGCCACAGCCAATTATTGGTGCTGACTGCCACGACTGTCGCTGATTGCAGATATGAAGGTGCTGACTGCCACGAGCCTGGGAGGAACTGTATTTGGAAAGAGAGTAATTAATCCATCATACTAAATTTATGATTATTAATTAATTTAGTAGGGATTAATTTAGTAATCATCACAGCAAATCTATGTGGCATTCTATAAGTTACAAAGTTGCTCACTAAGTGGAACGACATACACTTGGATGTTTATAAAGGGATTGTCTTTTCTGTTATATGTACAATTTGCACATTTCATTGTTTATATTAATTGTTTTATTGTATTATTTAATGGATATGATGGTCTGAAGCCAGCTGACAAGGGAAGTTTGGGAGAAGCACTCGCTTGCAGAGAAATAGGCATGTCATTTGAAGGACTAATTCAAGCTGATTACAACAGGTAATAAAAGTCCTGTACGTTGAGAACTGTTCGAGATATTCAGCTTGGAAATTTATATGAGAAAATGAGCGGATGCACGTTTCAATACGTTAAGTATTCTCACCCATGGCGAAGCCTGATGGTTTGAAATTGCTATTGCTTGATCACTGGAGTCCATTCACAGACAAATTGTCCATTACAAGTTGCATGACGGATGGCAAAGACCTAATGGTTGAGAAGATACCAAAGAATTGCTCACGATTTGTGCAACCATTTGATATGTTTTGATTCCGATCAATCAAAGATTATAGCAGGAGATTTGTACATAATATGAATCTTCTTCATCTGGACGTTATAATGTACCAACGAAACAATCAAATAAAGTTCGTGTCCATACGAATCACTTCCGATCACTGCGATACATAGGATTGTTTCAGTTTGCGTTCTGCAAGGCAGGTTACGAACAAATTATAGGCCTATAACTTTTGAATCACTTGTCAAATTTGCTTTTTGCTTTAGTTCTGCGAACTGTTCTCTTGCCGGATGCAACACAATTGCACATATAAAATGTTCATGGTGCAAGGGAGTATTTTGCCTGCGTCATTTATTCATAAAACAGAAGAACAACAGTGATCAATTTTCATCTCTAACCTATGATTATTGTGAACAATGTAATGACCAATTGTATCTAACAAACCCGTTAGTTATTGCGAAACACTTTTTTTCTGTTACTTCCGATAGCTTTCAATTCGTATGTCAATTTTCGTTACTAATTATGTTGTACTTAACGCGTAAGAATGCGCATATCCTCATTTTCTCATATAAACTTCCAAGTTGAATATCTCGAACCGTTCTCAACCGTACAGGAATTTTATTAGCTTGTTATAATCAGCATAAATTGGGACTTCAAATGGCATGCTTAGTTTCTCTGCAGGCGAGTGCTTTCTCCTGAACTTCCCTTGTGAGATACAGCCAGCAGTGCTTTTTTGATAGAACTTTCAAGAGCTGCTCGAAACAATTTGCGCAGCTGTACACAGTTCATTCTGACATAGGGAGTTCAAGTGAGAATACATAAATCGTACCAATTTTGTACGCACCGCTCCCTGACAAAACTGAAAGTACACTCATGTCCAAAATTATTGTCGCATATCTATAACTATCTTCTTGTAAGAATATAATTTGATAATTTTGCAGAGTACTTTTAAAACTTATATTATGTGTATAATCAGGAAATTTATATTTGTGATAAATTTCATAGGAAAAGAATCATAAATACGAAAATCATAATGAGTAAAATAAAATGTAACTAAATGGACAAGAAAATTTTATTTTCGTTTTATTGTTCTTATTTACTGCTCTTTTGACACGAAATTTACCACATACATGTCTTTGCTGATTATACACATACTAACATTATAAGAAATACCGGGCGAATTCGTTATCAAATTATATTACTAGAACAACATATTTATAATCGTATGACAATAATTTTGGACATGAGTGTACATATAGAGACCTGTTTACCTTTGTTAGGTGTTGGTCTGAACAACACGATCCTAAGGATCTAGTTTCTTTCATGCTTCTTGGCGTCCGGTAATGTTACGCCTAGCAACTTTCTCTCAGGCTCGTGGCAGTCAGCACGCCATCGTGGCAGTCAGCACCTTGATAATGGCAATTAGCGCCAGTCGTGGCAATCAGCACCAATAATTGACTGTCGCAGTCAGCACCCCACCATATAAGGATAGAAGAGTAAAATTTTCCCCCGCACCCCTCTCCGATTAGAACACCTATTATATCGTTATTAGGTGCGTGAACTAATTCTCGCTATTGACTAATAGAGGTCAGTAGTGGTGCCATTTCAAAATAGCATAAACTAACATTAGACATATATAAAGGTATGAAATCAAGAGGCTTTAATATCAGTGCGTGACCTTAGATTGGAATGAAAAGAATACGATTATTTATTACATTGAAAGTGCCGGTTTTGTGGGGAAAAAAAATTAAGAAATCTGCTGTTGAAAGTCTTGATTTACTAGTGGAGGCGTATGGAGACTATTCTCTTTCAGAAACAATTTACAGAGATTGGTCTACACGATTCGAATAGGGATGCGCACGAGACAAGATTTGTGGCTAGTGCTCTCAACGGGTCGGGTCGGGTCGGGTTGAAGACCGACCCGACCCGACCCGTGACCCGAATTGACTGACCCGACCCGATGACCCGACCCGACCCGACTGACCCGAACCGTGATCCGATCTGATTGACCTGACCCGATAACCCGACCCGAGCTGACCCAGTTGACCCGACCCGACAACCCGACCCGAGCTGACCCGATTGACCCGACCCGACAACCCGACCCGAATAACCCGACCCGACAACCCGACCCGAGCTGACCCGATTGACCCGACCCGACAACCCGACCCGAATAACCCGACCCGACAACCCGACCCGAGTTGACCCGACTGACCCGACCCGACAACCCGACCCGAGTTGACCCGACTGACCCGACCCGACAACCCGACCCGACTGACCCGACCCGACAACCCGACCCGAGTTGACCCGACCCGTTTGAGAGCACTATGGTCACGACACTGGGTGAACGCCAAAATGCACTCACATTGGGAAACTAGTTTTAAAAGCATAATTTTAGAAAATAAAGCATAAAGCATAATTTAAAATATATAGCACAATTCTTGGAAAATTCTCTTTAACTGAAAGTTTAACATACTGTGTTAATATTTTTAAAGCCAATATTTACAATGCAAAATCATTGAGAACATAACAATGCAACAATGAAAATCTTATTTTCATTTCTGTAAACTTTTCGGTGAAATCCTTTGATGTGGAGAAAAGAAAAAAGTAAAAGAAAAAATTTTTCTGCCAACAATGAATAGTATGCAAGAACTCCATACTATATTGTTACAGTGACGACGCCAGCTTTAAGTTCTTAGGGGGCAAAGGAGGGGCAGATACATTTTCGGGTGGGGGGGGGCTATTTGCCATACCAAAAATGACATATTTATTACGTTTGACTTATTTTACATTACATTGTGTATTTCGTTGCTGTTTTTATGTTAGATCTATATGATTATAAATTAAACTTATTTCAAATAAAATTTGTAAGTAACAAATAAGTAACGTCTGCACATGAAATATTTTTCAATGAAAATTTTGAAGCCTAAACATAAATTGAATTACTTTCGCGTATGCTACAAGTAACACATTCGTCTATATGCTACGCCTCTCTCTCTCTCTCTCTCTCTCTCTCTCTCTATATATATATATATATATATATATATATATATATATATATATATATATATATATATATATATATATATATATATATATATATATATATATATATATATATATATAGCCAGAGAGAGAATTTACGAGGAGCTGCTGAAAATGTCGTAGTCCAATCCAGAAGGAGTGTAGGTACTAGGTAGAAAAATGAAACCTAGTTTAGAAAAACATATCTCTGTATATACAAATATAAAGTTTCATATTAATAATGACATTCTTATTGTTTCTCAGGCCTCTGAAGTGATTATGTGTGCCCAAACAGATAATTTCACGAACATCCAGATCCTTACTGTTATAACATTTTTGTTCCACCAAGGAAAGTCACCGAAGTAAATTAATTAGGAAATCAGTGAAACACCACGGGACTCTCCTCCGTTATATATGGTGGTGAAGAAATAAGTGGCTTATTATAAACGTAGCAATTTCTCAACAAATTATGCTTTACATCCAGGATGATTAAAAGCAATGACTCTTCCTGGAATCATGGATGCAATTTGTGACATTATTCTTGAAAATTGCAGCATTTCAGCCAATGGTGGATATAGCCCGGGGCCGGAGGGCCTAGGCCACCCCAGTTTTTGTGTGACAAAAATAATTTAAGCTATTATTTATATAGTTTTTAAAGTGTATAGTAAACTCACGATATATTTATTATAGTCTGAGGTCTGCACCCTGCTTTCTCAGTTTTTACCTTCTCAGCAAAACTTGTGTCAGAGATTCTGGGCATTTAATTGGAACTCGTCGGTAGCATAATTCAGAATGGCTTGGGTATGCGCAAGTTCTCGGCATAATGGGTTCCCAAAATATATGTCAGGAGAATAAAAGGGTAACGGCATTAAGAGAAGTCTTCTCCCAGTTTGACCGTAATGCTGATCAATTTCGCTGACGAATAGTAACCATAGATGAAATATGGTTGTACCACTATGATCCTGAATCGGAACAACAGTCAATGGAGTAATAGCACTCATTTCTCCATCGCCCCAAAAAGTTCAAGACACAGAAGTAGGTTGAAAAACTGTTTGGAACATTCTTCTGGTATAAGTATGGAGTGGTAGACTACCTCCTCAATGGTCAGATATTTAATCCAGAATCTATACATTACTTACAAAACTGAAAGAAAAATTCAAAGTTCAACGCTGCGGAAAATGAAAAGAAAGGAATTCTGTTCCTTCAGGAGAATACACCTGTCCATCAAGCCCCTGCGAACATAACTGACATTGCATAATCTAGGATTTCAATGTCTAGATCATCATTCTTATTCCGCAGATTTAGCTCCGTCTAACTATTACGTGTACTTATTTCTCAAACTTAAATAACACTTGAAAGACGCCATTTTAGATCTGATAGGGGTAATGCTACGAACAGTGCTGCGAGGAAATCTAGATTTTTTTTTAACTTTTCTGCAAAAGCTGGAGCACTATACAAGGTAGTATATTGACTCTCGGGGGAAGAGAAGAAGAAGTAAAACTTCACCAATCCACGTGCACTCCTTCCGGGTTGGGCTACGAATTTTTCAGCAGTTCCTAGTCAATATGGTAGACGTCACGTCAGTACTTTGAAACAAAATAAGTAAAGGAGCACTAGTATAAACCAATTACTAACTAAAGATCAGCACTCTGACAATACATTTTATTGGGAATCAATTTCTTCCATAACTTTATTATTATCATTTGCAGGAAGGGAAAACACAACTCTTTTTATCTCCTTCAAAAAATTAAGCCCTGGTAGTTGCAAACTAAGCTGTTATAAGCACATCCTCTGAATATTGGAAGCCGAGAATAGTTTCAGAAAAAAGAAGTTTTAAATAAAACAAAATATGAAACTGAAAACTTCAAACCTGGATAAATAC
This sequence comes from Thermobia domestica, assembly GCF_964235325.1. NCBI lineage: Eukaryota > Metazoa > Arthropoda > Insecta > Zygentoma > Lepismatidae > Thermobia > Thermobia domestica. The sequence continues at coordinate 285,517,808 of NC_137457.1, forward strand.
AAACAAGTTACGTAACTGATTTTACCTTTCTTTTGTTTCCAATCGAAGTTGATCCAATGAGAAGAAAACAAGTCGACCAAATCTACTATTGTTCGCTAGGCACAATTATTAAAAATCATAAGAAAGAAGTATAACTAGAATTTACCTCAAAAGGGGCTAAATTAGAAAACAGAAATATGCGTGCATACCCAGACGCTCAAAGAAGAAAGCTTGAGGATTAATCTGCCACATAGTAAATTCATGGAAAGTAGACTACAATTTGTCAATGAGATTGGTTATGATACTGATATAAAATACTACGTGAAGAATGTTTAAAGATTGTACGAGTCTGGAGGGACAGTCTAAGTGGCAGTCAGGGGGGCAAAAGTAGCTACTATGGGGGCGCTCGCCCCCCTTGCCCCCTTCTGGCGTCGTCACTGTATTGTTATGTTTACTTTTTGAACTTAAGCACTTTCTGTACTTTTTGGTGGCATTTTTTACTTTCCCTTTCTGTATATATGTACCTGTAAGGCGCACACAAATGATAGAAAAAATTTATTCGAGCAAAGCACATCTCTTTACAATGAATTAAGTAGAAAGTTCATTAAATATGAGAGAAACTAGTTGCAAAAAAATATCAATAAATAGATCAAGATATTTAGAATATTTAATGTATAATAAATATACATTATACACGATTAATGTAAAATAATCATTGAAATTAACAATAAAGCATAATTTAAAAAAAGCATAATTAAACAAGAAATAAAGCATAATGTGGGTTGCTCTAACAATTAAGTTGTATGAAGACGAGAAGAAAACGAAAGCTGGTTCCTTAACGAATTTCGTTGATCTTCTTTGTGTCTACAAAAACGCATTCCTAGAAACCTACAAGCTAGGTATCATCTCTGTGATTATATCAGTTTCTAGTGCTACATGTGAAAGATCATTCTCTTCTTTGAAAAGATTAAAGACTTGTATACGCAATTCAATGACTCATGATAGGTTGAAAAACTTAGTGTTACTTTATTTTGAGAAGAAAATTGCTAAATCGTTAGATCTTTAACAAGTTGTGGAAATGTTTGCTGCTGCCCACACGAATAGAAAGATCCTCTTCAAGTAGAGGCATGAACCTATAAGTTATTTTCTTTACCTGTAAAAGTGTATTTGCTTCCACTTAAGTCAACCAACTACACATATTTTAAACGCCATGATTAAATAACTATTTACTTATATTAGAAATCAATTGCATTAATGAATCCTAGTTGTTTGAGGTACTAAATTCTTATATTTTCACTGTTTTTCAAAGAGTAAAATCATGAACAATAAAGATGGAAACATTCACCTTAAATACACACACACACACACATATATATATATATATATATATATATATTGGAGATGTCCCCCTCAAAATCCTCTTGGGCCCTTCATTGCCCCCCCCCCCTGAAAAAAAACTCTAGCTACGCTACTGGACACCATGCACCAGAGATGAATTCTCTACCACTGAGCCACCGCGGCCCTGCTTGGGCTTGGTCGTCCATATCCAATATCTCTTTTGGCGTTGCTTAAGCAACTTCTAGTTTTCTTCTAAATCCAGACTCCATATTGGCGTAGATATTAATATTACAGTCGATTGGTAAAATCAATCTTCCACATTTAAAAATTAAAGTACACACAAGTAGAAAAATAAGCATTTATCATAAAAACACTAGCTGCAAGTGTTCAAAATAGATTTATGGTTTCTATAAAATCAATTGAAAATTGCTATTTTTAATTAGGCAGCTAGTGAAAAACAGCAGCTTTCGACTCCAGCCGAGTTTAAACTCAACCTAAACTCAGTTGACCAAAGTGAACTGACCCGACTAACTCGACCCGACAACCCGACCCGATAACCCGACCCGACAACCCGACCCGATAACCCGACCCGATAACCCGACCCGACAACCCGACCCGATAACCCGACCCGACCTGACCCGATTGACCCGACCCGATAACCCGACCCGAATAACCCGACCCGACAACCCGACCCGAGCTGACCCGATTGACCCGACCCGATAACCCGACCCGAATAACCCGACCCGACAACCCGACCCGACCTGACCCGATTGACCCGACCCGACAACCCGACCCGAATAACCCGACCCGACAACCCGACCCGAGCTGACCCGACTGACCCGACCCGACAACCCGACCCGAGTAGCCTGACCCGACAACCCGACCCGAACTGACCCGACTGACCCGACCCGATAACCCGACCCGAGTTGACCTGACCCGACCCGACCCGTAACCCGACCCGAGCTGACCCGACCCGACTCGGGTCGGGTCGGGTCACGGGTCGGGTCGGGTCAACCCGACCCGTTTGAGAGCACTATTTGTGGCTGTCTCGTCTCGAAAATGTTCTGTAAAAGTGATGTCTCTACTCGAAAAATATATATTTCTCTATTGGAAGAGCTGTGTGTCGACTCGAATTTTGTTGGGAAAATGCTGTCTCGACTCGCCTCGTGCGCATCCCTAGATTTGAAGATAATGATTTCAATGTGAGTGACAAAAAGCGTTCTGGCCAGCCGAGAAAGTTGAAAGAAGGAGAATTAGAGTTAATTGAAATGATTTTTATTCAACATCCCACAATTATATCCTTTAGGCTAAAAAGGCAGAAAGGGTAGGATAGGCATCTGAAGTGTCCTTGTTCATCTCAGCGACCCCAGATTCAACACTAATATCGGCCATTTTCGATCATTTTTATATATCTCCTCCTCCATCAGTCTTGCAGGGCTGAATTGGGATTTAAACGGCATCGGAAGTGTCACTGTTCTTCTCAGTGATGGTCATTTTCGATCATGTTCATATATTCTTTCTCCTTCTCCTTCCCTAAGTTGCACCGTCAAAGTGAAACGATAAAAACCGTCCTAGGCCTGAATATCATCTATGTGGAAATTTTATTAAGATTGGTCTTGTGGATCAAGAATTATTAAGTCCAAAGTCCAAACATAGTCACTTTCATTTATATATATATATATATATATATATATATATATATATATATATATATATTGATTTTTATATATAAATTTCTCTTCTAATTTCTAATGTCAAAGTAAAAAGATGAAAATCATCCCAGACCGAACTTCGTCTATGTTGAAAGTTTGGTTGAGATAGGTCGGGTGGTTCAAAAGTTTTTAAATCACAAACATAGTTACTTTCATTTTTATTTAGGGTCCATATAAATTGAATTTTTTTTGAATCATTAAAAATAGTTTCAGTTGCAGTTTTTTTTTCTGTTATCCAATGTGTAAAACAATAGTTGAGGTCCACAATATCAATATTCAATCTAGCCATAATATCAATATTCAATCTAGCCATAATATCAATATTCAATCTAGCCATAATATCAATATTTAATCTAGCCATAATATCAATATTCAATCTAGCCATAATATCAATATTCAATCTAGCCATAATATCAATATTCAATCTAGCCATAATATCAATATTCAATCTAGCCATAATATCAATATTCAATCTAGCCATAATATCAATATTCAATCTAGCCATAATATCAATATTCAATCTAGCCATGATATCCGTCGGGAGAGAGAGAGAGAGACTTAAATTGGAAACTTCTGCAGGATCCATGAAAAATTATGAACTCATGATATAGGCCTACCTATTATTGTCTGGGTTTTGGCTCCTTTCCCCCACCCCCATAGCTTTTACCTTCTAAATTCGCCACTGACAACGACCAGTTTCAATATTTAGTTGCATAGTTTGCGAATTAGATATGAAATTAATGTTGCTTTTTTTAATCTATAATGATGCAATATTAAAAAAAAAGCACTGAAGTGGGTAGGTGTTTGGCTGGGAGAGAAGTTCTCGCATCTATCAATTTTGCGCATCTGTTGTTATTTCTTAAAATGAAAAAAAGAAAAGAAAACACGCTATGTAACTTTGACCCGAGCTAACAAATTTCCAGTCGTGACTGCAGAAGAAATGATTTTTTTTTCTCAGCTCCGTATTTCTTAATATCTAATCCTACACACTAGGTATAAACAGACAAAAACATAAAAAGAAAAGTAACATCCGGTACATGCTCGCGGGGAGGTTAAAGAAAGAAAGAAAGAAATAAAATAACAGGCCAGAAGTGGTAAAATCGTTTAGATTGAATTCGCCAATTTCTTTTCATTAAGCACAACCACATACTTTTCATCATCAACTTATTATCATCACAATAATTATAAAGGCTGGAGGGCACCATATTCTTCAGCAGAGTGATTGATGCACAACAATGAGTCAAAACCCCTCCTCTTTTTCTTCTTCTTCTTTTTTAATATGTCGTCGTAGTCTATTAAATTAGCCCATTTCAATCTTCATTATATGCTGATCCATTAGTTTAACACGAGTAAACAAATAAGTAACATTTCTTTCTTTCTTTCTTTTTTAAATATTTGTATGTGTTTGTATGTGCAATACGTATGTAAATGAGGGCAACCAATTTCAATCTTTGTCCCTCCTTTTACTGTCCCCCTTGGACAGATAGACGAAAGCCAAGCCAAACCAAACCTCGTGTACTGTAGAGCGATTCATTCTGTTCAGAGATAAATTATTCTTCCAAGCATGTGTGTGTGTGTGTGTACGAATACTTACTCACTCAGAACGAAATGGAGTAGTCCAATCCTAACGTGACTAGTTGTATTAGTAGTAGTAGTAGAAGGAACAGTGCCTCAGGCCTAATTAAGCAAAGCTTGTATTTTTTTAAAGAAAAGAAGAAGAAAGCCTCGTTAATTGTAATGTTGCACAACGAAATACAAATAGTTTTCAATGACTGCTCATAACTTAACGTCCTAAGATTATGAATCAACATATCTTGTTTATGTGTCTGTCTGTATGTTTATATGTAAGGTTACTTACTAGCCAAGCATTCACACAATTAATAACATTGACTTAAATGATTTTGTTACATGAATTGCATAAAGCATAAACACCCTACTGTTTTTTATTATAGTTCTCTTAATTGCAAAGGAAAGTAAAATTTTTGTGAGATTTTTAAAAGAACCACCTGAAATATATGTTTTTTCGAGGAGATAAGCATAGCCAAAGCCAAGTATTTACCAACAATGTAGGCGTAGACACCAGTGCTTCTTCCAACGGAATTCATATGTATTTTGTGACGACACTTCTGTACTACATTCATTACTGTTCTTGATTGCAATTCTGAACATCGGCGGTTCTTGGTCAATTTTAGATAACCCGGTCTCAAAAATGTTTTATTGTATATACAACACGAACATTTACCCTTTCGTTCCAATGTCTCATTCGATGATTTTGAAGGAAACTGATGGAAGTTCAAATTTTTTGCTGGCGAAAGTACGGTTCAAGGAACATGTACAGTTAATGCATGATGACTTGACTTATTACTAGACCAACGGTCATATTACATGAAATATTGCTGCTACTTGTAATAATGGGATTCGAAGACAAGGACAGACACTAAGGCATATAGAAGAGAGATTAGCCACATAGAAGAACTTTGGTGAAAACAATATTGTTTCACTTCTATAGGAATATCGGAAACGAGTATATGGAGTATTTGAATGACGAATAATTATTCAAATTTTGGAAACGAGTGTATAGATATTCGAAGGATGAATCATTGTTCAACTATTGATAACGAGTATACAGATATTCCAATGACGAACAATTGTTGGAATATTGAAAACGAGTATATGCAGGCACGTAGCCAGGATTTCGTAATAGGGGGGTCCGAGACATGAAATACTGTGGTTATCACACTAGAGTTCGATTATTCTAAACTAATTTACTAGTAACATATATTGGTTCGTTTAGTCAGCATTTCGTGATGGGGGGGGGGGGGGGGGGAGTATGATATGAAATATTGTGGTTATCACACCAGGGGCCTGATCAATTTAAATATTTTACTAGCAACATATATTGGTATGTTAAGACTTTAAAATTATGACATGTTAGTAAGGGCGCCGATTTCTCCGTAAATTTGGGGGGGGTCCATTCAGATGCAGAAGGCATATATGAGGATTTTAAGACAAATTACATTCAAATTATGTCAATATATTATATATTCATAAATACAACAAGGGGGCCCACATGACGTTTGGGAGGACGGGCCCTCTCGGCTCCCCAGGATCGGCGGCCATGCATGTTAGTAAGTATTTTACTAACAAACTATGAAGAAATCTCGAATAAAAGAATATTTTAAAAAATATTTTTTTTAAAAAAATTACAATATCTACGTTCCTTCTTTTGTTCATCCAAATAAAACAATTTTCCTTTCATTATGATCTCAACTATTAAAAAAAGTACGTATCCAATATGTCTTGTAAAATATTTTATAATATCTGCGTTCCTTTCTCTGTTGAATCAAATATTAACAGGACTTGCTTTCCACATAACTTTTTTATTTTATTATTCCGTCAATTACTCTCTGTTCCAAATGACAACTTAAAGGAGCAGTAGAAAACCTTTTCTGAAATAACATGTTTGATACTGCAATGATGCGATGACGAAAAATTATTTTCATTTTTAGCTTTTTTATCTTTATATTTTATCTTTATATTTTTATCTTTATATTTTATATTTATTTTTAACGCTGATTCTTCCTATTTCTTGTTTCTTTTTGTTTCGTTCTTCGTCAATTTTTTATTTCTGGTCTCGCCCCTCCGAATGTTAGCAAAGCCCCTCCTGAAACAAAATCGTAAATACGCCACTGTTGAGCAATAACATATTTTCTTACAATTTTTAAAGAAATGATTAGAAGAGTAATTAGAAAATAATACTGTGGTGGGCACAAAGTAACTCCCCTCCCATTGGTAGTGCGAGGGTTAAATGTTGATAAATGATCTCTTATTGTGTTCACACTATCTCTTTATCAATTTGTAGCTTTTATGCTATGAATCATGTAACATTAAGTCACTATTTGAGATCTAAGACTTGGATAAACTAGTGTTGCTCACGAGACTATTGTGCTGCCAAAATGTCTTGAGCCGTGGAAAAAATGCGAACTAAAGCTCACACCCCGACACACCTACGCGCTGAGCCAATAAGGGTTCAGCAGCTGCTAAGCGAGAGAGCTGTAGCGAAAGGGAGTGGAATTCCTTCAGCCGATAGCAGCGCCTGAAACGGAAGACTAGGTGTCAAGTCAATGTGGTATATTTATAGTGAAATTCTTCGTCTAGTCTCAGAAAAGAGACGAGAATGGTAATGTTTGTCGTCTCGTCCCGGATTTTAAAAGTGTACTTCTCCTCTTCTTATAGTTCAACGTTCCACGATTATGCCCTTTAGGCTAAGGAAGTCGGATGATTGAAACAAGTGAATGATAATGGAAGAATTGGTGGAATGAGAATGTGGGAGGAAACAGGAGTATGCCGAGAAAACCTCACAGACACGATGTTGTCCGCCACAAACGTACTTAGTGTCGGGATCGAACCACGCACTCCACGTACCAGAGATCAGCGCTCTACCACTGAGCTAGCGCGCCCCCTACTTCTCGTCTTATTGGCAACATTACACATACAGGGTGTCTCAAAAGTCCCCTGACATAGGGTAATTGTTATTATCGGATTTACAACAAAATGTAAGAGGGGAAACCGTCTTCAAATATGATGGTTTCAATCTATATGAAGGATTTTTTAAAAAAAATCGGACTGTATACTCTTTATTTGTCCAATGTTAAATGAAAATGCAACGTTGTCATGTACCTGGACCCATAAGATAAATGAATGAAGTTACTGTCTTTTACGTTAACGTGTTGATGGCCAGCCCTCATTTCAAACATGCTCCCATTCACCATACTCTTAAGTTAGCGTAAAAGACAGTAACTTCGTTCACTTACGTTGTGGGTCCAGGTAAATGGCAACGTTGCATTTTCATTTAACATTGGACAAATAAAGAGTATACAGCCCAAACGACTCGTTCGATTTAAGAAAATTCCTTCATTTTAGATTGAAAACATCATATTTGGAGACGGTTTCCTCTCTTACATTTTATTGTAACTCTGATAATAACAGAGTTACCCTATGTCAGGGGACTTTTGAGATACCCTGTATATTTCCGTCCTGAATGGCGGTGTGATCTTTAGCTATGCCGTTCTCCAATCTCTACTAAGCCAGACCGGAAATAACTAATTGAATAGAAACTTTACAATCTAATCTATGTCACTTCTGAATAAGGACATTTCTTTTCCACTAAATTATTCGCTTTCTGTATAAAACAGTTATTATCGTATTTATCAGTGGGTTGGGCTGCCCAAAGAATCGAAGTAAACATTCTCCTACTATTATTGAAAAAAGAAAAAAGGACAGAAATGATACATGTATCCACCCAATAATAATAACAACATAGCACCATTGGCTGTTTGGTAATTGTTTCTTCTCCCTTCTTTTATTAGTTTATCCAACAACAAGTTAAAACCGCAAGGTTGACGGAGATGATGAAATCAAAAATATCTTTCTCTTTCGTCTTTCATATTTTATACGCCTACTCTTTTTCTCTTGATACTATCAAAACTACATTCGAAGCATTCATAAGGTTCACTTTAGTTTTCTTTAGCACAATTGTCTTTGTCTATCTCTTCGTTACACTTTCCTGCCTCCTGTTTCTGGATTTCGGTTAATTCTACAATATTGTCAGTGTTTAACGATATCTATATCTATATCTATATCTATATCTATATCTATATCTATATCTATATCTATATCTATATCTATATATCTATATCTATATCTATATCTATAGCTATATCTATGTCTATATCTATATCTATATCTATATCTATATCTATGTCTATATTTATATCTATATCTATATCTATATCTATATCTATATCTATATCTATATCTATATATCTATGTCTATATCTATATCTATATCTATGTCTATATCTATGTCTATATCTATATCTATATCTATGTCTATATCTATATCTATATCTATGTCTATGTCATAGAGCCTCGGAGGCTAACTTTAAAATGTTAAATGAAACCCTCCTATTTTTATTGCAGATTCGTATTCTGCGACCAAAAATACGCAAATTTTAACTGAAGTGCTTTTTGGTTATCCTACTAGATGGCGCTGTAACGAAAAAGTACTTAAGTAAAATTTACTTATTTTACTTTACTAAATCTACAGCTTCAGTGGGATCTAAGTCACATGAGCTCACTGTTAATAGAATTCTGGTCTCCCTCTCCCAAGGCGAATACGTTAACCATACAGCCACGAGTGAGGTCTAAACTATTGCGATATTGCAGATAATTTAAATTTATAGTTAAACATAAGAAGATAAACTTATTTATTTCATTATCGTAGATACAATATTCTAACATTTCTTGAAACAAATTTTGAGCTTATGTGCTCTACAGACCTCCTTTAATCCTTCAGTTTTGATTGCTCTCTTTAATATTGTCTATTCATTTTATTATTATTCTTGTCTTCTCTCTCATGTTCAACCAAACATTCTGTCACAGTTAATCTTTTTCTTCTCAATATCATAGTCAGTTTCTTTTCACGGTTGTCAGCAATAACGGAATAGATAGATGTAAATAGGTTCAGTGGCGTAGGGAAGGGGGGGGGCGGAGGCCCCCCCAAAGAGGTCCGACAATGTACTTTGATACTTTGATGTTTGTATTTTTTTATATATATTTTTATGTTTGTATATTTTTTTGTTTGTAATTTTTCTATATGTACCTATAACAGCACTCCCCCCCCAAACACACATCCTGGCTACGCTACTGAATAGGTTCTACTGGGTTTCGGTTCTTTTCTTTTCACGGTTATATTTAAGTAACGAATTTGATAGGCATAAATCGGTTCTACTGGGTTTCGGCTATCTTTTCACAATGTAAAATGTAACTTAATCGATAGTTGTAAACAGGTTTTTATTGCCTTTTTTCCACGGTTGTTAAAGCTAACGGAATTGATAGGCGTGAATAGATTATACTGGATTTCGGATCCTTTTTTTTTTCTCTTTTAAGGTTTTTAAAGGTAACGTAATTGATATGCATAATTGGGTTCTACTGGGTTACAACTGATTTCTTTTCACAGCTGATAAAGGTAACGGATCCTATATGCGTAAGGGGGTTCTAGGCATAAATGCGAACTGACTATCTCGAAACAACAAACGGAACGCACGGAACTGAAAGAGATTTTCTGATTTAAAGAAATGTTATTGGACTCGGTATAGAAACCAATTTCCCGATGCGAAGAGTGATTTTAAAAAAAAAATCCAGAATTTTAAAATAAATTAGGCCAATTATATTAGAGTAATAGCAATAACAATCTTGGATTCTTATTGACACACCCTTGAATTTCAATTTACCAAGAAACAAAATAGCATTTGCTGGAAAAAATCGCGCAGAAAACAAAGAGTAAGTACTGAACATTCTAGACAGACAGAAGAAGCAGCTTTTAGAGAGTACTTGTCTACACGTCGTGACAGCTAACAGCCAGGCCCACTTGTCGAAGCGAAACAAACAATAATACGCCTTGCAGGTATGTGCTCTGAGGCTACGAAACAAAAAACAAACATTCAAGAAAAAGAAAAATCGTAAGACATACCAAGATCCATTATGTTGAAATATTACTCCAAGTGACAGCAATATTAGTTGAGATTATTTGGGTGTTACCTTTTATATGATCTATAAACAAAATAAAAGAACTCTAGAAATGGAACTATGCTAGTTTGCAATCTGCACGAGCCAAGGTACTTGCATCTTGTTTTTAATGTAAGATAAAATCACGCATAATATGGCAGGCGTTGAGAGTTTTACCAAACTATCAGATTTCAGTTTTAAAATCACTGCGTTTGTTTAACCGTTTAAAAAAAAAAACATATCCTGTTCCAGTATACAACGTAAATGATAAATAGATTGTAATTTGTTTTAATAATTATAACTTTATGTATTCATGTTATCATAATAGACAGATGTTTGCAAAGAATAACATACTGTCAAGGGTTCGTTTTTTATTTTTTTTAATAAATAATGATTACTAATGGATATCAAATTAGAACACACCTGCAGGTGTTTACTACACACGATAACACTTGAATTGTCTTTTCGCGAAATTGGACACCTCCAACAGATCCAGTTTTTCAGTAAAATACAAGAAAATGAAAGCTTACTATAACTTCTAGAAAAAGAAAACATTTTTATTAAAACTTTTAGCCTTTGTTTTACCAAGGGATAACGTTTACCAGTGTCTACCAATGTGTTCGACGTTACCAGCACTTCACAGATTTTAAAAGGACTTTATTGTGGTTAGCATGTGACTGCTTGGTTGAATTGTTGAATCAATATCCTAGCATATGTAACAGTGTTCCTATGTTCCGCTGAATGGGAACGTGACGGAAACACATGCGTCGCCAAGGTTCCAGTCTACCAAGTCTTATCACACCAAGCGAGGATCGCCGTATTGTATTCATCTACAATGCAACTCCATATCTGCTTCGGCCATCCGGACACAAGTACGGTAATGGACTCATTACACTTCCCTGTCATCCCACACTATTGATCGGAGACTAGCAACAACTGGGCTACTGAATCACCATCCCGTAATACTGTCGATAATACCACAACGCATATGGCTGCGTTTGGATTGGTGACGTACCCGGAAAGTATGGACTGCTGACGAGTGGACTCATATCATTTTCAGCGGGGAGAGGACATATATTTGGAGAGACACACCGATGTTACTTCTGGCATCATGGTGTAAGAGACCATCGGCTATGACTTCAGGCACCCTGATAATGACTCGGAGAAGTCTGACGACACAAAGGTACGCTACAGACATTCTATGTCCTTATGTGTTACATCTCACAAGACAATATTCTAGTATTACCTCTCAGAATAACACTCGTCCACATACAGAATGGGTCTAGCAACTCCTTGCATAATGGAAGGTACTCTCTTAGCCAGATGTCGAGGACCAGCTGGGACATCAACTGTATTCTAGAGCCAATGGGTCATATCAGTAAAAATGAGTAACTACTCCTGAGAAGTCCTCGCTCGAGAATCGGAATAACTACACCTGCAGAAATCTCCTCCCTCAATTTAGTATCAATAAAACAAGCCACTACTCAGGTCGAGACTGCTCCAGATTTATGAACGTTCACTCGCCTTTCCTCTGCGCGTAGCAGTGGGTCATATCAATAAAAAGAGTGATTACTCTTTTCTCCCAACTGTCGGGCGGTCATTTCGTTGTGGTTAATCTATGGCGCAGTATTCTAAACGTCATGGAAGAGAGAAGTAGCGACAACAGTTTCAATCAAAGTGCATTTGTAGATATTGTAAAAGAGTTTCCAGTGGTACTTTCAAAGTCACAGCTACCAGAAAGTAAACGGAGGAAAGCCGAAGATTTCACACAGATAAGAAGTTTCCCATACACAGAAATCATGGACTGATCCCGGCCATGTTGCATCCACAGTTGTAAACTCTTTTTTGACATTGCAAGTTGCTTGCACATTAATATTAGGTACCCCCTTCTTATTAACGTATTCGTCTCCAAAAATAATAGGTTTCTTTCTTCATTGCCACGTGTGTACAGTTAAGTGCTACAATAGCATCCGGAAAGGTATATTGTTCTTGCTACTCGGACTTTGCTGCATGCATACAACGTACACTTGCCGGAAACTTAATGCAGTTTTCAGATTTCGCAATAATCGCATCCATTACACCTGTAATAGTCATAGACACAGTACTTTGAGTCACACCAGAATCTTTTGACATTCCGACCTGGAATCCCGGATCACTCAGTAACGCAAGAAAATCCGAATCTTTTCGTCATTACTTAACGCGCCCTGTACGACGATATTTATTGGACCGTTCTTTCTGGAGAACTTTTAAAGCATAACTGCAAAATTAAACCTCTAATTGCTGTAAATGAAAATATAATTTTACGTTAATTATTAACCTTCTGTAATTCGGGCTTATTTCGGATTCATTTGATTATCACAGGTACCCGGGCCTATAGGCTAAAGCAGATTTCGGACTCGGGTCATTCGTCACACGATTTGCAACATTTATGAACGTTTTACTCACGTTGATTCTCCCCCTTCAAAAAAAGTTGTACTAATCACTCCACATTTTTTCTTGAACCTTTAAAGTTTTTTGCAATCACTATTTGCAACATTTCTACTAATCAAGAGTCAGCCATTACATCTATGTAGTATTGAACGGGTATTATATTCCACTGAAAAAGACTATAAGTAATTGTAAAATACTCCCATCTATATTTTTAGAAAAAAAAAAATGATAGAAATGATTGTTTTTATAAGAGAAGGAGGTAAAATGAGGTCTTTGAGTTTAACGTCCCACGATTATGCTCAGTAGGCTTAGGGATACAATGATTAAAGCAAGTGAATGATGAGGGAAGAACTGGTGGAATGAGAAAGTGGAAGGAAACGGGAGAACCCCGAGAAAACTCACGAACACGATGTTGGCTAGCACAAACTTACTTGGGTGGGGATCGAACCAGATACCCCACATACCAGAGGTAAGCGCTCTACCACTGGGCTACCATGTCCCCTTTAAGAGAAAGAGTACAAATGGGGTAAAATAAAATTTTCATGCTACATCAATCATTTTCCTGTTAAACAAGTAAAGTTTTATTGTGAAAGTGTACAAATGTATGTTGAGTTAGGAAGTTTGGGGGTAAGGATTCGGAGCCAATGGACTCCCCTGTGAGTACGCCCTTGTTTTGTTGTCTGTCCTCCAAAATCTTCTAACCGTGACACACAATACTACATGTAAAAATCACCTCAATTAATGATGTCAATCGGCTCGGCTCGAACCCTGAGCCACCGGCTCAACTCGAGCTCCGGTTCGGTTCAACTGAGCCATCTGCTTGAGCCGACTCGGTTTGGATCGACTCAAGTGAGCCATCAGCTCGGTTGGCTCAGGTCACGTGGACCATTGGCTCGAGCCAACTCGGTTGGGGTGAGCCATCGGCTTGGCTCAGTTCGTGCCAACTGAGCCGAGGGCTTGAGCCAGATCGGTTGGGTGAACTGTTGGCTCGGTTCACTTCTCGGTTCGGCTCGGTGCTGACTGAGCCACTCGAGCCATTGAAAACACTAGCCTCAATAAACAGTCCATAAAGTAAACAATCAAATTAAAATTGAGAGTAGACAAATAAAAAAAAAAGTTGGAATTCCATCCTTGAAATCGACTTGCTTGATGTTATAATAGAGTCTACCTCCGGCCGTGACAGGCGGGCCACAGTGTTGAAGGAATGCAGTGCATCTCACGCTCTTGTTAATTGCTCACAATCTCTCTCTCTCTCTTCGACTCTCAAGGAACCTGACAGACGACAGTAGACTCTAGTTGTTGGAAGGACGTAGAGGAGGGAGGGCAGAAAGAAAGAAGAAAGAAAACTTTCGATCACGCTGTACACCTTCCTCGTATTACCTCATCCATGAATTAGGTGTTGCTAAACCACATAATTTGCAGCTGCATTGATCTCATTTCGCCTGGTTAATTTCTCAATGGCAACCCCGTTTGGTACGGTACAAGTCGCTTATTGAAATACGTGGTTGTAGGTCAGTGTTTCTCAACCTGACACCAACGGAAAATACTCATTGTAAAAGACTTTAGTGGTGATATGTTTAAGGCCAAGATAACCTGGATATTTTTTTTAAGTATCTTGTTGCAATATATGAACAGATCTCAAGCGATATTTATAGGCTAGAACATTTGTGTTCAGTATGTATATTTCCGTATTGGATTACCTTTGGCTCAAGATTTTTGCGGCACTGACAATCCGGGAGATTGGAAGAAATTTGAAGCAGAGTGTTTGGGGGATATTTATCCCGCCTGAATCTTTAGGTTGTCAAAGAAGTATTGAACCCCTTGGACACGAGATGTCGTTAGTGTTACCAAATATCAGGATATATGAATCGCAGTGGGTCAGCCTCAGGGGTGGATTCAGGGAGGGGAAACGATCGGGGCGAACGCTCCCCCAGAAGAGAAAACTTTCTTATTTTATACATAAGTAAAACCTATTCCAGAGTTTGGAGCTCTTAAAAGTAGCACTATTACAACCCACTGCCCCCTCCCAGGAAGTCCGTTATGGATTCGCCCCTGGTCATCATAACGTGATTTGACAGCTGACAGTTGATGCTACTAGATGACAAAAGCTGTCGAAATTCTTAGACACAGACGGAAGATATAGGAAGGGTGACCAGAGGTCCTGCTTTTGGCCGGACAATCCGGCTTTTGTAGGTCCTGTCCTGTGTCCGAGTTAGTAGTCGAGCCGGACGCCCATTTGTCCTGCTTTTCAGTTGTCTCATTATAAATGTTTAACTTTCCATAATTCTGATGGCTCGGTGGCTCTAGACTCAACGCTCAGACATTTCAGAATTTGCAAATTATCAGTACATTAGGGGTCTATTGTAAGTTGTAAAGTCGGTATGATTTCAGTGAAACAAATTTACATAAGAGACTTGTTGCTTCCGCTTGGAAATCCCGACTGTTCTTTTTGAAGATTTTGTTAGTTCTGTTAAGGTGTGTAATATTAAATCCATTGACATGGATGGACTTAACGAAGAATTCAAGGTGTTTCAAAAAAGTAGTAGCCTCAAATATGTTCAAGAACTGTACAACTATTAAAGAAAGGTATTTAAAAATTTTCGAACGTGCGAAAACACCAAGCAAAAAAGGTTTCTGATTGTGAAGAAAGTCGGTTCATATATTATTTCCATACAAAGTAGTAATGCTTCCTGCCAATGGGTATTTTCATTAATGAATGTTGCTTGGACAAAAGAACGCAACCGACTCCACAATTAAGTACGAATTTCAAATATGTTTCAACTTTGAAGGAAAAAGTGAGAATAGAACGTGCAGAGACATATCGTATTTAAAGAATATTCTTGCAGAACAAGTGTGTATTGAAAGCCGCTCGAGGAGCAGAGAAATATCAATGGTAAGAATTTTAACATGTAGCTAAATGTAGATTTCCCAGCTTGCTTGAGCCAAGGATGGATAAACGCAATTAATGAATTTAATTGTCATATGTGGGGAAAAGGTTTACACATTGATTAAAACCTGGCTTTCTAAGTCAATGTGCCCGGCTTTTTAAACATTGAATTCTGGCCCCCTAGATATAGGGTTGTGAATATGAGGGAACTTTCCTCATAACTGATCTATATTTTACAATTTTACTTCGATAAAAGTGCACATGATGCGCAGAACTGTGAAGAAATTTGTGCTGCGAATAACTAAGATACTATACCAAAAGCAACAACTAAAATATGGTCGCATCGCACAGTGGACGAAATGCAAAATCTAACTGAGCAAAAGTCCAAAATCAAATTGCTTGGAATTGTACCCATTGTACCCGTAATCAGTCACAAAGAAATCACAGATGACAGGAATAAAAGTAGAAAAATATGACGTTCTGCAGAGAAATCGGTTTACACTTATAAAAGACGGGTTGTGATACAGCAGCAGGTATTTCCAACGGTGGTCAGATTGAGAGGGTTAAAGTTAAGGCCGTGTCTAACGTTTTCAGCTGAGATAATCAATCCCTATATAATAGCATCAATCCATCGTGCTCAACGTTTGCTCGACTGTTAGGAATCGAGAACTGCTGCATTTGCTGCTGCAGGAGTGTATTATGATTGAAGTACAAATTGACTGAAAAAGTAAATGCGTTTATCTCAAGTAGCATGCGTACAACATCGAAAGTTGAGGTTCATGAAAAAGGTATGTGATATTGCATCTTAAGGAAAAACAATAAAGATATCCATTTATATCCACCTCGAAATTTGTTTATGTACAATAAATGAATGTTCTCGTATGCAATAATAGTGACATTAGCTGCAGAAAACTGCAATCTGATGATATGTTTATTAATTTCAGATACGATATCTATATCCCGGAGAGAGCTGTTTGATATTTGGCGTGAGGGAAAAATCCTAACTGCCAAAAAATTTGCAGTTGCAACATATGTCTGGAGCATACTGGGATTAGAAAAGACAAACACAGATGAAAACGAGTACATTCAGCAGCAAGTAAACAATTTTAATTGCAAAGTGTAATAAATATGACAGAAATCGAATCGTGCACTGAAGGCATTTTTATCACGAGATGGTAAGTGGCATTTTTATCACGAGTAACATGTACCATTACAGTTGAAAGTAATGGCAATTTTTTTTTACGCACCCTGTACCTAGTAATTTTTTTTTTCATTCAATTTCGGTTTAGCTACACAATTTATTTACTCCCTTTACTTCGAATTAAATACAATGAATCGAAAGATTTCATTAATAACCATATTCCCACTGTATAATATATTCATTTACATTTTGATTAAGTGTAAATCCCATTTTCGGATATATAAGTTGAATAGTTACAAGGTTTACCATTCTGACGTCATACCGAAACATAGTTCTGTCATTGGATATAAATTTTCTTAATTTCAGACCAATGTAGAATTTAGTCAGGTACCTAATCTTTCCCTCACCCCCTCTCAGTAGTCCATAGTCACTTTCAGATCCGGTTATATCTGGATTTACCAAATTTCCATTCGCTTTGTAATTTCCGCGGCTAAAGTTTTCGTTCTGATTGGAGGAATTCTCCTACCTCTGGCTTTTTCGGCGCAATGTTATGAGAATAATCAAGAACGACTCTACGAGCACAGCCGTGGAAATCAACTACGCTATACTGGCTGGTAAAGACGTGGATTTCGAGTGTAAAACAGGTAAAATTTAGACTAAATGTCATCGTAAACGTCGTGTGATCAATCAGGAGCCAGGAAACCCATATTTTTGTTGAAAGAACTGCAAAACCAGGGGAAAATATCTGATTCAGGATTTCGGTTTGCAGGAAGCCATGTTTGCTGCCCAGATAGGATAGACAATATAGGAAAGTGATTTTTTTTTATCTTTTCAAATTCAATTAGGGATTAGGGAAATTACGACCTGATTAGTGCATGTTGGTCGTGTATTAAGTAAATGTGATTTATCATTATTTATTTCGTAATTGCATGTATGTAGTAGGTTTGATAGTACTGTAAATAATCATAATGGCAGCTTAAGTTAGTTCAAAAGGGCTCCTATCCCCTTTTCTAAATTGAACCGGTTCTAGCGGGGGAATGGGTTAGTTACTGTTCGTTTTAGGGCCTTTTCCCCTTTCAGGGGAAGGGTCCCTACATAAACTTCGTTAAGGTGCCCCCCGGGCATCAACTTTTGGTAGTCATCATGTAAACGATTGGTCAGGTCAATTGGACCTAGTGTTTACCTTTCTCATTTTGCCCCCTCTAAATTAAATAGAGCCGACGATATATATATCAGAAGGGAGTATTTATTTTGTCAACATGCATGTAACTAAATGGTGCATGTTTGGTTTAGTTAGTTGTTTTATGTATAGTATTAGCAGTGGTGTATGTAGTTAGTAGTCTTGTGTGAGTGTGTGAAATTTCGGTTAGGACAGTGTATAAATATGTGTTAATTTAGTACCATTTTCCTAACAGAAATAAACCAGAGTAAATATTAAATTTCTGATTAATGAGTACAAGTATAGATTTCAGTACACGGTAAATTATGCCTCCACTACAGCGCCACAGCGTCCGGTTTCGGTACTCAATTGTTTGTTGACAGTACGACATCGCATGACTTAGTGATTTAGATTGTTTGATTTTGGACAGTTATTCTCAAATTACTTCCCGTGGACATGGTTTTCGGTTCGGATGAGTATACCTTCGTATAAAATAGCATGAGATCTTACTGTACTGAAAATTTCAGCTTGCTAGGGTCAGTAATAATTGAAATATCTGCCGAAATAAAGAATACCTATTTTCTTAATAGAAGTAAAGCCCATATGCTGTTACTGTTTGTTTCAAAATGTAGTATTAAATTCTCTTTTCCCGTGGCTGTAGAAAATTCCATTGTTGCTTTAGTTTTATCAGCAAATAGATTAATCGTTGATAACTTAACTTTCAGTAAATACATGTATGATTTTTGTTTTAAACCTGCGAAGTAAATACAATTTGGGTGTTTCGAGACAAAGAGTACGTGGTTCGATGAATGTTATCGTGTAGTAGTTTGAGCGTGATAGATTGTGATAATTATATATATTTATTACTGTGTAATGTAAATATGTGTATGGCCTGCGTGTAAAATGTATGAAATAGGGTGTCTATAAAATATTACATCGCGCGAAAATTAGTAGATAATGAATGAATATAATGGTATATTAATAATATGAAATAAAATATGAACGAGATGATGACCCCTATAGTTAAATGGATAGGCCTAGTGTATGTTTTATAGTGAAAATATGAATATGTTTACGAAGAAAAGAAAAGATCTCTCGCGTTCTGACTGCTACACCAGTACATTCATCCAACCGAGTTTGCTACTTGAATAGTAAATTGTAGTTGGGAAATTGTGTCTTACTTTGCATTTATGTACCTCATGATAATAGCCCCGGAATCTTAAAACTTTCAATAGATAGGGTAGCATCATGTGGGAATCACTTCTAAAGGTTGACAGAAATGATAATTAAGAAAACCAACTGCTATATCCTGTGATCATCGAAAAGTACAGTTTTCGGTCATTTGTACCTTTAACATTCATTGCCTCTCAGAGATTTTTTTTTGTCGCTTACCTTATTTAGTTATTGTGCAGTGTTCATATAACTCAGTTCGGACTATCCGATTAAATCAACTGCTACTAAATTAATATTCATGTCATTAGCGTACCCGGATGTCGACCCCTAGTCCCTTTAAGTATTTTCATTTCTTTTCTTAGTTTAATTAGACGAGGGAAATTAACGACATCCCAGACGGTGGCATGTCTGCGCTGGGTAGCCATCGGTGATGTTTCGGTAATTGAAATCACCGATCCAAAATTCAGTTTATTTATTTAATTTTTTTTTATTTTGGCAAATCACTAATTAGGGATACCTTAGCTATTACTCTAATTTCATCCCTATTCTGGAATCTTCTAGTTTCCAAGAGGTCGGATGATTTTTTTTTTCTTGAAATTCTAAATTAGCGCCTTCTCTAACCTTCCGGACGATTTTCGGGACCCTGCTGGTTTGGGCCGGATACGGGGATCGGATTTCAATCTTACAACCAAACTCTTGTGGGATTGGGATCTGATGGACACAGAACTTGCATCCTTGGCAGCAGGGCGTTCCTTGAGTCTACGTATTTGAGTAGACCACCCTTTTGGCATGCTAAGTATATTTTGGCTATGGATTTGTTGAGATAGAAATTCGACTTTCGTCTTTGTAGCGTTAGTTATTTCCCACTTAAGTCTTTGGCGCCACTATTTCTTCGTCTTCCTTCTTCTCTATCCCTCTCTGTCTTCATTACTTCGAGATTTTTTTTTTAATTTCAACCTTCCCCCCCCCTGGTTTCTGAAACTCATGAAAATGTACAATATTCCATATCACTTATTTCGATCGTATGTACTAACTGAGACATCGAGGGATGCAATTCGTGGAGGTATTGCAGCACATCTCGGGACCATTTTCGCGATATTCAATCCACCACTGGAGAAATTGACGGGAAGGTACACTACGCCTTCGGATTCCTAGAAACATTTGTTATTCATGGATCATACAAATTATATCCATTGACAACTGATTACTGGTTTTTATTTCTATTGATTGGTCATATAGTGTGTATGTATTAGTAGTCTGGGCCCACTAGTTTCCAATAACATTGATTTTTTTTTATATACATCTATATATGTGCTTACATAGTTTTAAGAGTTACGTGCCTACTCATTTTGTTGCATTTCCACCTCTTATGTCATTAAATAACACCAACTATTTTTTATATATCTACGCGGATCTTTAGTAAATTGAAAATGTTGATTATCGGGTTTATACATATAAATTACAATGTTGCAACCTTATGAGGAAAAAAAGTGAATTTTTGATAGTCAGGGTTTTTGTTTTGTCTTTGAGCCAATAAAATATAAATATTTATAAAATATGAATACTTGTCGAATATGAACGGTTATGTAGAATTTAAACGTCGACGAAATACTACGATGGATATTAAAGTGAAATTTATTGTATTGAATAATATGAATATATATATATATACGAGTATGTATGTAATGGGCTCGGTATTTACCCTGGTTTTATTTAGGTTGCCAAAGGTTTTTGACACCCGACCTTTACCAACTATTTGTGATATATAGCGTTACCGCGTATATTGTAATAAATTACATTTTGTTGAGTGGTTATTGATGTCTGTAACTATTAAAGTTGAATATAATGTTAAATACCGCATGTAAGTAAAACAAGTAGCAGGTCGTAAGATAAGTAAAATAACCCTAATCCTCATCCAAATTTATTCGCGAGATCATAGTGAAATTAATAACCTACGAAACAGTGTGCCCCACCAACGAATCTTCTATCAGTAAACTCTGAAACAAATCCTTCCCCTACGATCGGAAATTTAACTATTCAGTGACTAGAATCTTCTGACTACAAGATCTATACTATAAAGAAAATTACTGGTCTTAAATTTAATGAAGAGAAATTTAGTTGATAACTTAATGTGAATACCGGAATATGGAAATATGTTCTCAATGTCTGTGACTGGATTCAAAATTTTTTTAACCTTGATAAACTTTGAAATTTTATATTGAGTGCGTCGAGTGACGAAATGAGAAATATAAATATATATATATGATATGAAGCAACTATTTGTCTATAGTTAAAACAAAAATAATTAAATACTCTCATGGACACAAACCACAGTGCGAAAAGAGAGTTGGAAAAGGGAGCTATTATCGATGTGAGAACAAAGACTCATAAAATCGTCGAAATGTCTCCTCTTGGGACAGAGACCTAATAAAATGCTATTAAAGTATTCTTTTTTTTTTTAAGGATGATTAACCAATTATATTTTTTTTTCTTTCTTTTCCGCAACGATATATATATATTCATTACATTGAATCCTAAATGTATTGATCTTTGAATTTTTTTATTTTTGTCTTTCATTTTTTTTTTTTTTTGTCAAATTCTCTTTTATGTAATTCAACTTTTAATATATATATAGGAAGAGAAATGTGTTATTTGGTCTTGATAAAATTAGCGAATTTCTATGCATGTTAATGAAACATTCTTTCCATGTATTAAGTTTTTCCCTGTTATGTCCAACTAATTTTTCTTTTATTGAAATGTAATAAATGTATATAGTAATGTAGTTAGGTTAGTTTAATTTAACTAAATACAACCCGAAGTATACATTGTCCTGTATGAATGTGTGTGTGAGTGAAATGTAGGTTTTGTATTAAGTGCATCCATTATTTTGACATATATGTGTGACTTATTATAATTAATGGTAGTTATCAATTAAACTCATTGAATGTTAATACTAACTTAAGTTGGCTCTATGAAGGAAGTAAAAAGGACTGAAGTAGCCTGAACGAATGATCAGCATGGGAGAACTGTGAGAGTCAAAATCTTCTACGAATATGTAATACTCTGATTTTTTTTTTCTTTGTGGTCGATTCTAACATGCCATCGACTTCGTCTTTTATTTTTCAAATATTGGATATTAGTCTAGAACTTCTGGAAATATTGAATAAACTGTAAACTTAAACTTTCTCGTCTATCTCAGATCTAGATCGGGATAATTTGGTAGTTGGGGTTAAATGGATCTAGATCGGGGATGTATGGGTTAACATGTGTCTACCCTTGATCACCTTAATACCAAATATTAACCCAATAGCTATTGGAATTCGATAATTATTCACTTTCTTTACCATATTTTTTCAAAATATTCAGTAACAGTTTCCCCTTTATTACCTTCTTACTTTACCTCTTTCCTCTTCTATTTTCCTTTTCCTTTCTTCATCTTCTTCTTCTATTTTTTTTTAAATAAAACTGAAAAGGAGGTCGTGACTGGGAATCCTAGATGTAATAAACACGGTCATGTACTTAGTTATTTTATTTCATTCTCTTTAGAAGTCCGATAAAAAGTTTTCTCGTTTCAATCGAATCTAGTATGTTCAAAATTAAGAAACGGTGGTTTCTACGGCAACGACGACTCTCCCTTTTTACAGTTTTAAAGTGGCGACACGTGACAAGACTGTTGCTATGGTAACCATGTTTACTGTGGTAACGGATCTGAAAATGCTTATTGAATAATACCAGTTATCATGCCAATCAGTTTGAGTTGGTGAACCGCGATAAGAATGGTTGTTATGGCAACGTTTGTTTCCATGGCAACGGATCTCAGTTTAAATGGCAACCGATAGATTTGAAATTTTTTTTAAGAATGTCAAAGAGTGAGGTTGAAGGCATGTTGAATTGATTACAACATTGAAATTAATAAGAGAAATTTTATAGTCAAATGAAATAAGTAGAGTCGTTGGCTACTTTGTCATTTTTGTTTCCTTTTCTAAGGGGGAAAAAGAGAAGGAGTGTCAAAATTTTTTCTAAAATTAGAATTAAACGCTAGAAGGGTTTCAAGGAAGGAAAGAGAATGGGAGTCCTTTAAGTCATGAATAATACTTGTCTGGATAGTGAATAAGTATTTTATAGTATATGTGTATTTTTGATATATATCCTGTCTTTTGTAAAGTGTAAAGTGTCGCAAAGCTATGGCAACAAAAAAGGTTGTGGTGTCACAGGGCGAGTGTGAAGTCACGTGCACTCAATGCACATTAAATGAAAAAGAGAAAAGATCTCGCGCCCCGCGAAGATTAATTAGATGCACCGGTTGTGGACAAAAATGGATCCACTTTGCTTGTTCCAATTTAGATGATACTGCGGAAAATGCAGAAAAGGTGCAAACCGGCGAAATAGAAAAATATTGTGAGGACTGTGAAAAGGACCGAGGCCAAATATCTCCAGCGGAGATATCTGACCTCGACGATGAAGAAAAAAATGAAAATCACAGTGATTCTCGGGATCAGACGGCAAACCCGAAGGAAGGAATGTCATCTGGAGGGTCTGACACGTCTGCATTAATTCGCCAGATGATGGAAATGATGCATGAAAAATTTTCTAACATGGAACAAAATAATACAGAAATGAGGCGTGAGATAAATCAGAAAATAGATCAGAATAGTGAAAACTTAAGGCGTGAGATAAATGAGAAGTTTGATACCTCGAAACGAGAGACCGACGCTCGATTCGAGGTATTAAACAATAAATTTGACCAGATCTGTTTAGACTTTGCTTCTTCGATTAGTAAATTGAAAGAACAAACGTCTACTGAACTGGAGCAGGTTAGATACCGGGCCCAACAGTCTACCGAGCAGCTCAGAGACGAAACAAATGAGAAATTAAACGAAATAGATGTAAGGTTTGAGGGTACAAACAAAAGATTTGGTGACATCGAACGAAAGGTTGAACAGCAGCAGGCTGAAATAAGTAAATTGAATGTTGTAATATCCGACCTATCAATAGAAACTAAACTAGAGTCGGTTGATCAAAGAATTAGTCGAATTCAAACCGAGGTAGATAGTCTTAAGGGGAATATTACTAAACTGGAAATTGTCAAGTCTGATATCTCCTATCCTTTTCCTGATAGCGATTCTTCAGGGAAAAATTTCCCAGAAACGAGTAACGTCCTCCCGGGAAAGAGTCAAGTGTTGCCTGATGCACGGGACACAACCATGTATTGTCCCCCGCATCAGCCAACCTCGAAATCATGGTTGAGTAATTTCGATGTACCGATGCAGTCGAGTGTTGTGACTACAACAGTCACTAGCGTAAATGCTCACTCTACCTTTGGAATGGTACAATCTTACAGCGTGCTGCCAGGAGGGGAAAGGAGATGTGCCGGACCGTCGGTTACTGCCGTGGTGGGTCCTAAGTTCGAACCTTACATGGTCAATACTAACTATAAAACCTCTCTTGGTCATATGGGAGCGTTCAGTTCAGTGACCACTCCGTCGGTGGCAAATCCGGTGACAACCCCAACCGCTCAGGATAACGCGTTGATTCCACTAGATTCTTTTCCTGCCCCGTATAGTATGAGCTCTAAAGTTTCCCTCCGGGATATTGAACGTTTTCCCACTTTCGATGGGAACATTACTAACGGGTTACCTCGAGTTTTCCTGCGAAGATTGCAGCAATATCTAGACATGTACAAACTTACTGATGGGGAACGCCTACAAATAGTTGAAAAATGTTTGATCGCCGCTTCGGGCGCATGGTTTGCCTCGGTTAAATACCAAATCCGGACGTTCGGTGATTTTTTGATTCTTTTCAAAGAAGAATATTGTAATGAGCACATCGAACGACTCCAAAAAAGAAACTTACAATCACTCCGGTATGATCGCTCCAAGTATGGATCCCTCTTGGACTATGCTTGGAAAATTATCGAACTATATTATCAGATAGCTGAACATCCCTCTCAGGCCGAACTGGTAGATATTATAGTTAACGCTCTTCCACCTGATGAGTCCCGGGCCATAGCGTCCCACTTGTGCCAAACGGTGCGAGAAGTCACCTCACGGTTAGCTGCCTTGTGCGGTAAGGAAGTTGGTGGTCCACCAAAACGATACTTCGCCCGACAGGCAAAGATTCTAAAACCGACGAAGACGAAGGTAACGGCAAGTTGCCAGACAGATTTCCTGAGTTATACCCAAGCTGGATCTCGTTATCCTAGTGGGTATGGCTCAGAAAACAACAATAATGGCCGGCGACTATTTAGGAATCGGCCCATGTTCAACAATCGCCGGAGTTATCGTCCCTATGACCGTACCAACATGGAATCGAACCCGGATAGGGGCGATAACACCAGGAGGAATTTTAACAGGACGTACGGAAGAAGGGAGAACGGTAATAGTCAGGGCAATAATAATAACAATAATAGTAACAATAATGTAAATCGACCCCAGAATTCAATCCATTCGCAAGTGCGTGGTAACGGTGAGCCTAGAACAATACTAAATGGCAGTGATAGACGGGAAACTGCGGCCTAATGTCATCAGATATACTAGTCGACGGCTGAAGCCTTACGAATTGTCTCTGTCGATTTCTCAGTTAGAACTTCTGTCCGTTCTATTGCTATATGAACACTACTGAAAAAAAAAAAAGTATCGGAACTCATAATTTTCGAAATTTAAAGATTTTCAATTGTACAGAAGATAAACGTAATGAATTACTCGCGCAATACCCCAAGTAGATATAATATACTGTCCTAGTGTGACTGGTAATGTTTGAATGAGATGAATGAGTGTGTTAATTTAACAAGCATCAGTAGTTAGTATTCCCAATTAGCAAAATTTTGTTATTCTAACAAAATTTTTGTAAATGGGCCGGGGAAAACTGTAATGTACCATTACAGTTGAAAGTAATGGCAATTTTTTTACGCACCCTGTACCTAGTAATTTTTTTTTTCATTCAATTTCGGTTTAGCTACACAATTTATTTACTCCCTTTACTTCGAATTAAATACAATGAATCGAAAGATTTCATTAATAACCATATTCCCACTGTATAATATATTCATTTACATTTTGATTAAGTGTAAATCCCATTTTCGGATATATAAGTTGAATAGTTACAAGGTTTACCATTCTGACGTCATACCGAAACATAGTTCTGTCATTGGATATAAATTTTCTTAATTTCAGACCAATGTAGAATTTAGTCAGGTACCTAATCTTTCCCTCACCCCCTCTCAGTAGTCCATAGTCACTTTCAGATCCGGTTATATCTGGATTTACCAAATTTCCATTCGCTTTGTAATTTCCGCGGCTAAAGTTTTCGTTCTGATTGGAGGAATTCTCCTACCTCTGGCTTTTTCGGCGCAATGTTATGAGAATAATCAAGAACGACTCTACGAGCACAGCCGTGGAAATCAACTACGCTATACTGGCTGGTAAAGACGTGGATTTCGAGTGTAAAACAGGTAAAATTTAGACTAAATGTCATCGTAAACGTCGTGTGATCAATCAGGAGCCAGGAAACCCATATTTTTGTTGAAAGAACTGCAAAACCAGGGGAAAATATCTGATTCAGGATTTCGGTTTGCAGGAAGCCATGTTTGCTGCCCAGATAGGATAGACAATATAGGAAAGTGATTTTTTTTTATCTTTTCAAATTCAATTAGGGATTAGGGAAATTACGACCTGATTAGTGCATGTTGGTCGTGTATTAAGTAAATGTGATTTATCATTATTTATTTCGTAATTGCATGTATGTAGTAGGTTTGATAGTACTGTAAATAATCATAATGGCAGCTTAAGTTAGTTCAAAAGGGCTCCTATCCCCTTTTCTAAATTGAACCGGTTCTAGCGGGGGAATGGGTTAGTTACTGTTCGTTTTAGGGCCTTTTCCCCTTTCAGGGGAAGGGTCCCTACATAAACTTCGTTAAGGTGCCCCCCGGGCATCAACTTTTGGTAGTCATCATGTA